>NC_039498.1:715374-1052039 GCF_003590095.1 Trichoplusia ni
CACATAGTTTTGTAATGTAGAGTTCATTTTTAAATTGAAGTTGAAGCATCGGTGTTTCAAGTGTGTAAGGCATATTCATTACTAGCTGTTGCCCGCAACTTCGTCCAAGTGGGTAGAAGATATAAGTTATGATTTATACCTGCCCTGTTTTTTTTCACATTTTCCATTGTATCTTCGCTCCTATTAGTCGCAGCGTGATGGTTTAAAACCTAAAGCGTTCCTCGGTGAATGGTCTATTCAACACAAAAGAAATCTTTAAATTTGGAGCTTTATATATTAGTATATAGAGTATAGATTGATGATGCAAAGCGAAAACATTGGACGGACTGTTTAGCCTGTCAAGTACCTAGATCCAAAATAACATAGGATACGTATTTTTTTTATATTTTTCAATATTCTCGGTAAACCTGGCGACAGGACTTAGATTTACGTTAAATTAAGTACCCTAGTCTGACTTAATAATAATAATATTTCTTTAATTCAGATCAAATATGTACACTACAAGATGCATATAAATTATTATTATAAATAAGAGACGTGAGAGTATTAATCTATTGGAGATAATAATTAAATACAAAGATGGTAGTGTTTTCGTTCTTATTTTTTTTTTCGCGGCGTAAAGCGCATATCATAACCAACGTCGAGGGCACGTTGTGGGCTAAAGACTTCCACCGACTCAATACCTTCTGCCTAAGCCAGAGTCGTGGGATCTATTGGGCGTGCCCTGCGCGACTCTTGTTGCTGGGGTGCTTTCAGCCTGCATTTACCACGATTCCTATATTATTAATTTGAAAGAACGTGTGTGTATACACATAAACATGTGTATAGTTGTTACCTCCTCTCTCCAAAACGGCTGAAACGATTTAGATGAGATTTAGTTTCGAAATAACTTATACCTTGGTTGTCAAACTAACATAGGCAGCTTTTATACGACTTCGTTGAATAAAATTGAATAACGTTATCACCTTAAAACTTGTAAACCTACACATAGTTCGCAATAAAGATATTAAATTTGAAAGGGCTTTGTTTTACACTTAGTCAATGAGGATACAGATTAAGGTCTTTTCACATCTGTGAAAAAAAAAAAGTCTTAATTGTGGATACCTTAACACCAACTGCCGAGACTTTTAATGATACAGTTAATGAGATACAGCCTGGTGACAAAACGGACTGACGGACGGACAGCGGAACCTTAGTAATGGAGTTCCGTTTAGACCCCTGAATAAAAGAACCCTAAAACAACCTTATCGAAACCTCAATTTTATAAATCCAATCTGTGATGAACAAGCCCTTAACCCAAATAGAAATTAATTGATTTCAATCAATTGTTTTAATGATATCAATAAAAATTCCGAAGCACTTTAATTCACTTTATTGTATGTTTTTAATTAAACTTTATAGGTCATTAATGATACTTTTAAAGACTTTTAGAGTCTTTAATTAATTTGATTTGGTTGTAACACTGGACTAGCATTGTTTACAGTTATTAACCGACTTTGAAAAAGGAGGAGGGTCTTAATTCGAGCGATATGTATATTTAAGCAGTTTTTGTTCTTTGACCTACTACGACCTTTTGAAGTTCTGACCTCCTCAACCCAGTTACATGGGCAACACGATACACCTTAGACTGGTTGTCAGACTTTCTAGCATCTGACTATCTGTAACGACTGTCAAAGATGTGTAATAAGAGCTGAGACCCATAATTTAATGTTGCTTACAAAACACGGAGGAACTCATTATGACATGAATGGTCACCCATCCACGGACCGGCCTTATCAAGTCAAGCTCAACCCTATAACATTATTTTGATACCTAATATTGAAATATAAATTCTAGGTCCATCAAAAAAAGGTACTTAGTTACTTACATCCCAATTCATCAAAAAACTTCGGCTTCAGGCCCCCAGCTTCAAATTTCACTTCGTCCTCATAAATTTCAGTCACAGGCACTTCAATTTGTGGCACAACACTAACTTTAGTTGGTATCACATCACTATTCACTAAGTTCTCAAACTCAGACTTTGGCAACACTGATTTATATTTCAAGTTTTTTAAGTTCCCTTTATCGTCCATTATAGTGATGTCCTCAAAGTTATTTACAACGTCATTATCCTTACCAACACTCCTAATTATTTCCGAACTGAATTTCTTTTCATTCAAAAGTTTATTTAAAACAACATCAGTTTTTTTGTTCACAAAGTTTTTAGAATCGAACAAATCCTTATTGACTACATCTAAATCTATATCACAGAGTAAATTACTAAATAAATGCATTAAAAATACTGTGCGTATTAAATAAAATGACATTTCGATTTTTTAATTTTGACAACACTTAAAGCACGGACTTTTTGCAGACACTTTTGAATCACGTTTGTTTAAAACTTTTTTGATTTATTAGCACTTTTTTGGGAGCGAGTTTTTTGATAGTTTTAAAATTCTTGTTTTTAAAATTGAAAGTAGATGGTCAGCTTACGGCTGGCTGCGACTGAATGACGCCCATCCGAGACAAGTTTGGTGAAATGTTTACGTAAGTTAAGCTAATAAGAAATTGGTCACTGCTAATTTGGCGCGGTCTTTGTATTGATAAACTGGCACATAACATTTATGTAACAGCTGTTTTTAATGTTTTTGCAGATGTCTTTCTACCTTATTCGAAATGAGATTTTAAAATATATTTTTTCATTCTTATGTAGTTTGAAATTGTGAAGATTTGTTAATTTAGTTCCGTTGTAAGTAGGTTATATGTATTTTGCAAATTGAAATAAGGATTTGTGTTAAACAAATCTTGAATATAACAATTTTTCTTGTATTTTTCTATGCGTTTTAATGAGGGGACTATGAAAGCTTACCGATAATAAAAAAACACATGGATTTTAGGTGTTATACTTATGTATTTTAAAGAAGCTACAATTATCTTCGTAATCTGTACTCTATACATATATATAAAGCTAAAGAGTTTGTTTGTTTGAACGCGATAATCTCAGGAACTACTGGTACAATTTGAAAAATTATTTTTGTGTTGAATAGACAATTCATCGAGGAAGGTTTTAGGCTATATATCATCACGCTGCGACCAATAGGAGGGAAGAAATTCATGACTCATATCTTCTAACCACGCAGACGAAGTCGAGGGCAACTGCTAGTATTTAAATATACTTAGGGATCTTTTACTTTTTTTGGATAGGCATCATCATATGACTCCTTCCGCTTTAAGTTAAGCGGAAGGGAGTGTCAGACTCCTACTGACTAAAACCCACCCATGTTGTTCCTTCCTTTGCCCTTCGAGTACCGGGGCCACGGTAACTCTTACGGACAATCCCGCTACCTGGTTACCGCTACAAGGTTTTTACATAGGTATAGGTACCTGCCGATGATTTATAGAAATTGGATTGAATTTGATTTGACACTATTCGTAAATTGGAAATTGTTAATATCGGAATTGGGGCAATGTTTATATAAATTAAATGTCTGTTTTAAACCGATTCTAAGTTGGAATTATTTTATTCTCTTAATTTTAATATAAATTAAAAGAGTAAAATTAATTATTTTATAAAAGTTTATCTTTTATTAATTGTAAATTTCTCTCTTTCTAAATTAAGTCTGTGACTAATTATACCACAAAGAGCTCTGTGTTTATCATTTTTATTTCATGCGGGTACAATTCACAACAATACCATCAAATTTTGTCTGCTAATCTTGTAGTCAGCCAATTTCACATAATCACAAATGTTGTGTTACGTTACTATGTTACTTTGACTGCTCGGATAACCGAGTGGTTGAAGTAACCATGCTGAGCGCGTCGCATCGCGGGTTCGATCCCCGCGTAGGACAAGCATTTCAGTGATCCACGAATTATTCTTGTTCTGTGCGTCTTGTGCACGTGATTTTTATGTTTGCGGAACCCTCCGTAACCCAAGGATTCTATTCCTGATAGCGGGCGTCGTTTTCAAAAAAAAAATCGGGACCCCTAGCACAGATTCATTATTTGCTTAAAATTATACGTTTGATTTATTTATATTTTTAACTTTTGATTTATAACTCTTCACGCGCCTTATTTGAGAACGCTATATCAAAACAAAATTTTACTGAAAATATGTTTAATTAATTTCAACACATCATTGTCACTATTGAAATGAAACTACTTTTATGGATTTTATCGCGGTTTAATTTTAGATTTTAGTACCCGACGTTTCGAAACCTTTGCAGGTATCATGGTCACGGGCAGACAAATCTAAAATTAAACCGCGATAAAATCCGTAAAAGTAGTTTCATTTCAATGTCTAACATTCGCGTAAACCTAAGAAACTACTATTGTCACTATTATTTATTTTTATTCCTTTTAACTTAAACTACTATTATAGATAGGATCGTCCGACCAGTTTCGGACACAACCGGAGTTTTTAATCATAAGCTGACGCGGTATCGGGAAACTTCAAAACATACCATAATTATAGTTTCATAACCTAAAGTAGTATTCACAATAGGGGTGATGACATTTTTTTTGCAGTGTCCGTATTGTATTATAATTTATTAAGTAGTAATTTATTATTTTGTATAATAATGGATACGTATTTTTAATTTTTCCCGCAAACATAAATTGACCAAATTACAGTGAATGAAACTTACTCGTTACATCACGATTGAGTATAAATTTTACTATATCGTTACGTCACAAGCCCCCTCTCCTAAACTTTAAAGCAGCTAATCTTTGTCAATTCTAGTTTTTCTGAAAAAGGAAAAATTACGTGTCTCATACTTTTCAATTATCTAACTGAGGGACTAATGAGATTTTTTCTTTTTATACCCAGTCGTCATCCCTATTGACATCCAATTTAATAGTGGTTTCTTAGGTTTACGCGAATGTTAGACATTGAAATGAAACTACTTTTACGGATTTTATCGCGGTTTAATTTTAGATTTTAGTTCCCGACGTTTCGAAACCTTTGCAGGTATCATGGTCACGGGCAGACTGAGATGGCGTTCGTCTTGACAGAAGATGTTGCTCGTTCTACCTTCATATTTTAATTAATTATTTGTGGTCCGACCTACGCAGTATGAGCTCACTGTGTCTTGATGTCTTGCAGCGCTGCTCTTGGGTTTGGCCTTGAGTTTATTTATTATTGGATCCCAAGTAGGTGATATCTTCCAGCCATCTTCTCTATTGAAATTAGGGTGTTTTTTAATCTCAATAGCCTCGCGAAACATCCTAGGTAGGAATTTGGATTCTTTAGCGAGGATCTGTGGTTGGTCAAATCTAATATAATGGCTGGAACCTTCAGCATGTTCGGCGACAGCAGACTCGCCGCTCAACGAAGTCTGCAGTCGCCGAACACCTATCACCTACTTGGGATCCAATAATAAATAAACTCAAGGCCAAACCCAAGAGCAGCGCTGCAAGACATCAAGACACAGTGAGCTCATACTGCGTAGGTCGGACCACAAATAATTAATTAAAATATGAAGGTAGAACGAGCAACATCTTCTGTCAAGACGAACGCCATCTCAGTCTGCCCGTGACCATGATACCTGCAAAGGTTTCGAAACGTCGGGAACTAAAATCTAAAATTAAACCGCGATAAAATCCGTAAAAGTAGTTTCATTTCAATATCCAATTTAATCTTTACAGCTATCTAATATTTACAGCAGCAAAATTCTCTGTATGGGAAGATGCCACAGGCAATTTTATGCAGACCATGTAAGTTCATCAAAATCCTTTAAGGTTCGAAGCCATGCCAATGTATATCTTAAGTCAAAGGGCAGAAGGTTCACAGTTTACTCTTCGAAGTCTTCAGCATTTTCCTAAGATCCTTCCTTAGCAGTTTCCCGGCTGGAGATTTCGGTATCTGGTTCACGAAGCGAACTCCGCCTCGTAGGTGTTTGGGGTTTGATAACTGAAAGAGAAAGCAATTAGGTATAGAGTTATAGGAATAATGAGAAAAGTAATGGAAAAGTAGTCGGGATGGCAAAACACTTGGGAAAGATAGCAATTAACTGCGAAAAGGATAGAATCTAAGAAAATTAATACCCCCAAAATGTAAAAAAACGACGTTTTTATTATCAAATATGTCTAAGAAATTTCTGACATAATTACCTACTAAATTGAAGACGCTCAATACATTCAATGTCAAGGTTATAACACTAATCTTTTTATCGTCGGGGGTTAAATAAGCCTGTTTGAAAAAAATATTACCAAAGTTAATCATTAAGAAATCGATTACACATCTATCATGTACTTAATCCAAAAACAACTCAGGATAAATTATCTTGAAAAAAAAAGCGACGTCCACTTAAACATATTTTAATCTTGGTGTCGCTGTCCTTCTCTTCTTACCAAATGTAAAGAAAAACAATATATCTTGTCTCTTACCCTCTCCGCCACGAAGTTCTGAACCTCCTTCTCGGTCAGGGTCTGTCGTGGTTGCGGCACCACAAACGCGAGCGGCACTTCTCCAGCCGCGCGATCCTCGATGCCTACTACCGCTGCCTCTTTTATACCCTCGTGCTGGAGTAGAACTGCCTCTATTTCTGCTGGTGGCACCTAGGAAGTTAGAAACATGGGTGAGTATATTTTGATTGTTGATTACAACTTTTAAATAAGTTAGTTAAAGGCATGCGATACTACTTCCTACCCTTACTTCTATATTTGCGAAATGACAGAAAACTTTGAATATGTAAGCGTTTCAATGAAATTATTTTTTGTCTAGTCTTAACTGCAAACAACCAACGACGAATAGACATAATTATGATAGACGTTCTTGAATAAAAACCACTATTTTTCAAATGTCTCTTATTAAATTATGCAACGGTTTACTTTGGCGTATATATCGGGTTTACCCGACTAGTTTTCGACAACCGGAGTCCTTAGTCATGAGCTGACGCCGTGGTGAGATCGCAAGTCGAGTTGCATCATTTAATAATGAATCATCCTCATGAAAATCTAATATGTAAAATTCTCCTGTTACGGTGTAAGTCGGTGTACGTAATTGAATTTCTCCGAAACGGCTCGACCGCGTCTTGTGTAATTTTTTGTACATCATTCAGTAGGTCTGGGAATCGGACTATACCAATTTTTTTCTACCCTTTTTTCATATGGGTCAGATAGCAAATTCTGTAAAAAAAACACATCACATCCACCGCTTACCTGAAACCCCTTATACTTGATCAGCTCCTTCAATCGATCCACAATGAAGAAGTAGCGGTCCTCATCATAGTAAGCTATGTCTCCAGTCTTGTAGAACCCCTCTTCATCAAAGTCTGACCCTCGGCCGATGTTCACGTAGCCCTTCATGAGCAGTTCCCCTTTGGCGCAGAGCTCCCCACGCTGGTTTGGGCCTAATGGTTCTCTGGTCTCTATGTCAACTACCTGAAACATACAATAGTTAAATGTACTGCATTGATAGCCGAATGGTTGAGGTCACCACGCAAAACCCACTGAGCGTGACGTGTCGCGAATAGGATAAGCGTTGTGTGATCCACGAATGCTTGTCCCGAGTCCGGGTGTCTATGTGACTTGAATGTTTGTGACTCCCCCTCGACTTAAGGATTAAATCCCATACTGTGAAAGTCGAGAGAAGTATAGTTACCGGCACGGATCTTGAGCGGTCGGCCGAAGAGTGGGGATCGCTTTGCGCATCGTACACTCATGACAAAATAAAACGCCAATCTTGAGCCGTCTTGAGGTGCATGCAGCTGCAGCAAAGAAAAAATTCGCCTCACTTCATACCGCAAATGGACCCAGAAAGTCACTTCTGCGCAGGTGAAGGTCAGCGCGCAAGACCCGTGCCGGTAACTATGAATCATTTTCTTGCCGGTTCTTGTCCATAGCAAAGATCTTTTTGAACAGTGTATCAAAAGCGCCTGGAAAACGCACTGAAATAAAAAAAAATATTTTGTTTTTGACAACTTACTTTAAGTATAGTATTAGGTGAGATGACACCAACGCTGCCTAGTTTGTTGATGGGGTCATTAAACTGGTACCGCAGGACTGCTAGTGTGACCTCTGTAGCACCATACCCTTGGTACACTCCTTCTACGTTCGGGAACCTGGAACATTTGATAAATGTATTTATTTCTGCAGTAGGATATTTGAATTTAAATCCGTTTAGTGCTAGCACGTAATAAATCTATCTAGATAGATTTCCCAAAAATATTGAATACGTATTTTTATTTTTTTGAAATTAACATCATTTAATATGATTATAAAATGTATGGTAAAGGGAGCTAGTGAAAAGCGTACTGGTAAGTGACGTCACACGAGATTTTTAATCACTGCAGTCCCCTTAATGTTTTCGAGATAAAATTATTGTGCAATGTATGACTTACGTGTCTTCATGATAATTTTAAGATTTCGAGGTAAAAGCAGATATAGGCATGAATCAAATCTTAAAGTCATATTATCTCAAGTTTACGAAAGAGATGCAACTACTCCATGTATTATCCTATCACGCTTCCACAACCAAAACAATATTACTAAAAGACGTGGGTAGCCAGGGCCGGATCTAGGGGCCCAGGGACCCCGAGGCCTCGAGGCAACAAAGGAGTTCAAGTTATTTTCATTCAATGAAAAATTTATAGAGCTTTTTTTAGATGCCTACTTCTGGTGGTGGGCCCTTAGGCACTGGCCTAAAGTGCCTTATGGATAATACAGCACTGTGGGTCTCATATATTCAAAAATACACGTTTTCATTTTCTGCTGTGTTAACTTACGTGGCTTCCACATCTTTGATGGTGTCCTTGTGCAATGGCGCTGCCCCAGAATATATCATTCTGACGGAACTCAGATCGTACTTCGATTTGTTTTTACAAACCGCTACTAATACTGGTGGCACCACTGTCAGTTGAACTACCTGGAATTTACAAAGGAAAAATAATTCTTAATTAGTTCTAACAATAGGGTAGGTTTTTGCCTGGCAGTGTGATTTACAGGCTGTTGTTTGTAGATAGCTGAAGAAAAATCATATCAAATTAATTTTAAATTATAATAGTCTACAGCTTTCACACAATGCCATCTAGTCCCAAACTACTAGACAGCTGATAAACATACCTATATATTTTTTGCATAATATTGACATATTATACCCAGGCATACAACAAATGAGCATGTTCATCACATAAACATTGGTCCTGAGTGGGAATTGAACCCACGATATCAGGAATAGCAGTCAGGGCCACTAATCACTAATAAAAACTATTAATAAAAAATGATCTCACTGGAACATAAAATCGATATAAAAACTACAATATGTGTTAATTCAGGTTATAAAATATCTGTTATCCAAATTTCGTCCAACTCTCTTCAATGGTTTTTGAAAGATAGAGTAACAGACAACCACCCATACTTCCAAACTTCCGCGTTTTATAATATAAGCACCATTTTTCGACTCCCATACCTTATACTTCTCAATGGCCTTCAGATAAGTATCAACGCTGAACTTGCTGAGGTAGACAGCCGTCCTGCCGGTGACCAGGGCAGTGAGTGTGCCCACCAAACCCATGACGTGGTACCAAGGGGATATGGTGAGAGACATCTTGCTAGCGTCGTGGGATGCTGGACTGAGGGAGAGATGTATATCTATATATGTATATTATTGTATAAATTGGTAATGGTGCTTTTTCTTTTGGATTTTGGTAATTAACTATTTAGTAGCTGCAATTACTGAAGTTGCGTTTTTACTAGAGATGTGCGAGAGATGTGTTTGTGAAGAACCAATAGAATCGCTTCATTTACGGATATCCTCGCATGACACATTTCCATCGCGCATCTCTGGTGGAAATGCAGCCTTCATTGCATTCAAAAAGTGACGAGTGACGCGTGACGAAAAACTTTTCTCCAACGCCGACCAAGAAGTACCACTTCGAAAACTGATTCCCGTGTGAAAGTAGTGAAGCTTCGATATGTGGAAATGAATTTGAAATGCCCGCATTCACTCTTGTAGATACAGCAAGAGTGAATGCGGGCATTTTTATCCCTTTCTATCCCTCCTACGCTGGGATACCGATAACGTTTAACGAAACAGCGCAGCTTTCATACCCTCTCCATATTAGCGTAATAGATTTAACATAATGTAGTTGAAAGGCGGATAAGAGGTTTCGCTTTAAAACAACGGGGTTTAATAGATCAATTTGAACTGCGGATAACGTTTAACGAAACATTGCTTTCATACAATGGGTATAATAGTAGGCGCTTAGTAGCGTAATACGTTTAACATAACCTAGTTGGAAGTCGGATAAAAAGATTCACTCCAAAAAAAACGGGAGCTTAATTGATCAATTTGAAACTGTATACTTACTTCTTGTATTTAAGAAATGAGTATATAAGGGGAAGTTTGAAAGTGGCACCGGTTATAGAGAAACTACGTGGTAACCGGCTGTCATGGTATGCGGAGGAATGAAAATCATGTGGTGCGGAAGGCGTTAAGCATGGATGTGGATGGATATAGGGGAAGAGGACGACCAAAGAAACGATGGATGGATTGTGTGAAAGACGATATGGCTGTAAAGAGTGTTTCTTGTGAGATGACGGCCGATATCAAGGTATGGAAGAAGATAACATGTTGCGCCGACCCCAAATAAAATAATTAGGATAAGGGCAGGGGAATGATGATGATGATACTTACAGACCACACGCAGTGATAACATTAAGATGCGTAGTCATTACCCCTTTGGGCAGACCCGTCGTTCCAGAAGAATACATAATAAACAACGTATCCGTCTGACCTTCTACTTCTACAGACTGAAACTCCTCGTAATTAACATTTTTGATCAGTCCATTCTTCTCGAAAACCAAGTCGTCGAAACTGAGAGTGTTTTGAAACTTTGCGCCGTCAAAAACTATGATTTTCTTGACGAATTCCAGGGATCTGATCGTCTTTGCGTGTATCTCGTACATTGTCGATGATATTATGAAGTATTTTGGTTTTGATATGTTTGTGACGTGGATTAATTCATCTGGAATTGTTGGAAAATAGACTTTATTGTAATGTGTTAGTTTTGAAATCTTCTTGCATTCAAGCGTTTTGTAGTACGACATACGTTTTTTTAGTTTTTCGGCGTTGCCTATTACATGGGAGCAATACCTATCCGTCAAGGCAGATGACTAACGAGTACCATAAGCTAAGATATAATGCTTTAAAGTTTAGGAGAGGATTGTGACGTAACGACTTCGCATAACTTTCTATTCAGAAGTGACGTCACTCGTAACTCTATTTCATTCACTGTGATTCGATCAATATGTTCTTGAGGGACAAAAAAGAAATTACGTATCTAGAATGTTTCATTAATTCAAATTGACATCATCCCTATTGGCTATCTTGGAAGCCACAACAAAATAAATCATAAATAATTAATAGGAGAGGAAAAACAATGGCTTTGGATAAGAACTATCGTGAGACTGATTCATTAATTAGTGGCGCCGCGTCAGCTCATAATTAAGGACTCCGGTTAGGTCCGAAACTCGTCGGGCAATCCCGATGAATACGCGTGAGTAAACCGTTGCATCATTTAATAAAGGCTAAAATCATTATAAATTACTTTTCTCACCTTTGGCATACCCTGTGTTTATCGTGGTCAGTATTGCGCCTGTGCAAGCTACTCCTACTACCGCGCCCCAGTATTCCTGACGGTTTTCAGAGAACAGAGCTATCGTGTCTCCCTTTCTGACGCCCATACGAGTGAGGGAGACAGCGAAGTTCATAGCTTGCTGTATTATGTCCGAATATGTTAGGTGTTCATCTGTGGCTCCGTTTATCTGTAGGAGATATAATTATAGTACAGTAGTAGTCCAGAACTTTTATACAACGCCATCTAGTTTCAAACTAAGCAAAGTTTGTATTGTGAGTATTAGACAACTGATAAACATACTTATATATTGCTAAATTCATACAAAATATAGTCCCAGTCTAACTAAGGGGTATCGTGTTGCCCACGTAACTGGGTTGAAGAGGTCAGATATGCAGTCGCTCCTTGTAAAACACTGGTACTTAGCTGCATCCATTTAGACAGGAAGCCGACCCCAATATATTTGGGAAAAGGCTAGGCTGATGATGTTGATAAAAATGCGCCTTATATAAACATATTTTTTGGATTTAATTAGCTAGCTTTAGCAGTTGATAAATATACTTAACATTCGTGAACATAATAACATTGTTATCTCATCATTGTTTTAATGAAGATTAGATAATGTAGTGTTTATTAACTTTGCAAGTATTTACAATAACGGCCCCCCATAAGTGGAGATCAAAGTCTACCTATATGGGTGTTCGCTAGACTGTTTTTGAATTTAAAAAATTATATAGCCATAGGTCAATTATAGGTACGGGTAGTCGAGTAGTTGAGGTCGCAAGGCCAAACTCACTGACAGCCACGTGACGCGGTTTCCCCGCGAAGGACGAGCGTTTGTGTGATCCACGAATGCTTATCCTGAGCCTGGGTGCATGTTGCTTGAATTTTTGTGAAACCCCGCGATACAGTCGTACAAAATCGTACAGAGTCGTTTCAAAAAAGAAAAACGAGAATTTTTACATAGATATTGAAAAGATATACATAAAGCAAGCAGGGCCTTATTTCCGCTATTAAACAATAACATGGAAATTGGATTAAAATTGTAATTTTTTGTGCTCTAATCCAGTACGAGGCCGAACACTTACGGTCATTTCCAATAATCATGTCATACGTTGTCTATCAACATTTTTAGGACGTTCCGAATAGTGTCAAATTTAATCCAATTTCCAACGCAAAGCATACGTGATCGGGGAGTGTGGGGTCCAGACAGGGTGTTTTAGTTTGGTCTGAGCCCTACGCCGTGCCATGGGCGTGGGTTGTAGTCATTATCCCTGATGAATATACAGATAATATAAGGTGCAACCTGGTGACAGTTTTTTTTTCATTTTTTTGTATGGGAACCCTTAAAAATGATATTGTTTATTTTGATAGTAACTATCATGAGAATGATTCAGTCGCGAGTCGAACTCAAGTTAGCTCATGATTCTCGGACTCCGGCTGGGTCCGAAACTAGTCGGGCGACCCCGATAAATACGCGAGAATAAACCGTTGCATCATTCAATAATTATTATTGATATTACACGGTACAAAAGTATTTGCAAGAGTTAGAGAGAGACCGTCGATTAAATTAGCAGACTCACACGGTACATTAAAACATAACCATAGTTATTTAGAACGAGGAAAAGCAATACTGATAAACGCGGTGCAATGCACTTCGCAATAGCGAACAGCTACATAAGTAGACAGGCTTAGCAACAAACAGCAATTGCAATATGGAAGTTGTCTTCAATTAATGCAAGCGTAGTACCTAGGTAAAGGAAAATGTTGTTTCATAATACTTCCACAGACTGTATATATATTGCAAACTGAATTAATTACTTATTTATAGTATACTAGCTGTTGCCCGCGACTTCGTCCGCGTGGTTAGAAGATATAAGTTATAATTTATACCTGCCTTCTATCTATCTTGTAGGATTCAGTCAGCGTTTGCAATGTAAGCGCAAAAAAAGTGTTTTTTTACGACCTCACATAAGAAACCTCAAAAATTGTAGCCTATGTGTTATTCTGATGTATAAGCTATATTGTGGTAAAGTTTCATTCAAGTCCATTCAGTAGTTTTTACGTGAAAGAGTAACAAACATCCATACATCCATACTTACAAACTTTCGCCTTTATAATAGTAGTAGGATTATTTTGTATGTTTTTACTTATGAGCTGTATTTTAGTGAGAAATTGTGTTTAACATGCTTGATACAAACTGTGTTTACATCAGGAAGTAAATCCTTACCTATTAAAAACAATTTATAAACTAAGGAATTTAATCCTTGTGTCGCGGGGTTTCCACAAATATACAAGTCACATGCACAAGACACCCAGACTTAGGATAAGCATTCGTGGATGAGAGAAATGCTTGTCACGATAGCAAAGATACAATGAAAATAAGAAAAATCTTTCACACATTTTACATAACCCTTGCCTTGCTATGGGATACTGTGTCACCCAGTTAATTGGGTGATGTCAGACAGACAGTCGTTCTGTAAAATACATTATTCAGATAATCCAGTAAGACTCGACGACTCGCACAACACAGGTTGGGAAATGGAAAACGACCCACAACCAACATTCTATGCGAAACTAAGATCATTCTCTCTATACCTAAAAGCAGACTAATTCTTAGGCAGTGTTTTTTGCGTTAATATAATAATATAGTTTATGAAAATTACAAATAACGTGGCTTTCTAATGGTACAAGAATTTACAAAATTATATCAATATATCCTGGGATAAATACCCCGACGACATTACTATAATTTTTGTAATATTAGTACACATTTACTTACCATAGCGACATTTTGTCTAAACGGCCACATTTTCCCCAAAACATAGTCACCAAAATTTATATTAGCGGGAACTAACACAGTTTGGGGTCCGTACACGTATTTAGGGTTCTTCAACATTGTTTTTCTGTAAACATACGAGCTATCGAGTCGAGATCGCGTGTGAAACTGATAAGTGCTGTTTTAATAGGGAAACCCAACTCGACTATCTATGAGATATAGGTACTAGTAGTTGATTGTGTTCTAATCTTCTAATTCTAAACATCATAATTACGTCAATTTAGTAAAATAGTTGTAGATTATTCTTTTATCAGTATGCCTTTATTTCTTCTGTGATTTGCTTAGATAGGGCTGGCAAGAAATTGGCAATATAAGTAGATTTTTCTTAAGACGGAATGTTATTTAACGGAAATAGGTATTTACACGATTTTCAGTAGGTAAACAGAAAAAAAACTGGATGGAATTTGAGATAAAAATACCATCCAGTTTAAAAACTAACCAAGGGGTATCGTGTTGCCCAGGTAACTGGGTTGAGGAGGTCAGATAGGCAGTCGCTCCTTGTGACACACTGGTACTTAGCTGAAAACGGTTAGACTGGAAGCCGACCCCAACATACTTGGGAAAATGCTAGGCCGATGATGACATACGTAAATGGGAATAACTTGGGTGTAAAACTACTTATAAATACCTATAATAATGAATCTTATAGATATTTAAAAGGTTTTTGAATGAACTCTGAACCATTAACATTGTTTATTAACGAAATATTTTATCTATAGCTGTTAATACTATCTGTATTCCGTAGTATAAGATTAGATAAACATTTATAATTTTAATGAGATACAAATTATCAGTTGTTACATAAATACGTCATTTATAGTGCAATGCAAGGGTAACCTTTTTTATTACAGCAAAGTGCAATATAATAATATACATATGCAGTGCCGGCGTTAGGGGAGGGCCGTGATGGGGCGATGGCCCAGGGCGACAAATTCTGGGGGGCGCCAAGGTCTGAAGTTGGAGTCTCTTGCCTCTCCTGCCGCAAACCCTCAGAACTGTGCTCTACGCTAGAAGTGGAATACTTCCACCGTCAAACGTAACGCTAAAGGAAAGATGAAATTCTTAATATAATTTTACTTGGGATGAGCAAAAAACTAACACTTGATATTGCTTCCCTCAAGTGTGCGCCACAATATTTTCGCCCGGGGTGTCAGTGGCTCTTACGCTTGCACTCTAAATATGTTCTTATTACAGAAGAAATAAAAAAAAGTTGGTGTAAGTATTCTTGGAACCAATTCTTGTATTAAATGTTTACATAATAGGGATGACAACTAGGTATTAAAAGGAAAATACTATTTGGTCTTTTAGATTATTGAAAAATATTAGACACGTATACTTTTCTTTTTCTGAGAAACTAAAATTATTAAATGATGTAACGGTTTACTCACGCGTATTTATCGGGGTAGCCCGACTAGTTTCGGACCCAACCGGAGTCCTTAATCATGAGCAGACGCGGCGGGATCGCGAGTCAAACTAAAATTGACAAAGATAAACTGCTTTCAAGTTTAAATGATCAAAGATCAGTCAGTATGTTTAACGTTTTCACTGTAACTTCACTGCTTACTACTTATACTACTGTTTTCTATAAGCTTTATAGCTGTTGCCTGCGGGCCAACCAAACAAGTCGAAAATGACCAGGGCCCCGATTCTGCTATTTTACAATGGCCGATGAATGAATGGCAATTGGATTCAATTTGAAATTATTCCTATTCTCTTAAGTATTTTGCCAATAAAATAATTGGAAGTTTATTGTATTGACGTTGAGTATATCGTCCTGCACTGAATTTCCAATTATTGTGTAGAAAAATGCTTAAGAGATTACGAAAATTGTCATTTTAAGCCAAATTTCATTAATTCATCGGCCGTTGTAAATAGCTGAATTGGGGCCCTGGGAACATAAAATCGGGATAAAACCTATCCTAAAATATCGGTTTTATATGTGTGTATAATTTCATCTAAATCCGGTTAGTGGTTTTTGCGTGAAAGAGGAACAAGCATCCATAAATGGAAACGGTCGGTTTCATAATATTACACAAGGACTGTGAACTGACTGGTATTCCCATTCTAATGGCTTTACAAGGTATATGTACGAGATTAAATAAAACATTATAGTGTTACATAATATTGTTTATATATCATTTATTACATAGTGTGTCGGCGATCACGCGAGGTAGCTGTACGTGTCCTTCTCGCCCTCCGTGCGCTCCAAGTACTCCTTCTCAATTAGAATGTCGATGCATTTCTGTTGATCAAACAATTTATGGGATAAGTGGCTAAAATTATCTCTTGTACGTTATATGTATTGTGATAATTAACATTTAAATTTAATCAAATAAAAATAAACAATTATTGAGTTCATAATATGTCATATGCCTTGTATTATCGCATCAATAACAAGGACAGGCTGGTATAAATGAAGTCCTTCGATCCTTAATTTTCGAGTGGACAAATCTGCTTGGCTATTGTTGCATATATTTTTTTTAAATATCAATTCACCGAGCACAAATCTTTTTAAATTATTGTAAAAACCTCACAAAATTATAAAACTTAATTGAAATTTAGACTCTCAAGTTGAAGAGGAACTTTAAAACTTTGATCAGTTCCCAAGTTACTTTCTACAGTAAATGACATTTTTTATAATTTATCGTAATAAAGTTATATTATTTTATCAAGTTTCAATTACCTTGATGACGGGGACTCTCGGCTTGAATCGCGAGGACAGCTGATTGAGGACTTCAACCACCAGGTGCTGGTGCTTTAAAGTCTTGCGGGTCTTCATTATCCTCACGATCGCGGCCTGAAACAAACCAAAATACATATAAGTAAAATATATTAAGAAAATACAGAATGAAAGTAAATAGTAAAAATATTTTGACTGCATGGATAGAGTGATAAAGACAGCTTAATATAGGTCATCACGTCAAACAGACAGTGTCATCCATGAATATTTGTTCTGAGTCTGGGTGTGTTTGTGCATGTGACTTGAATGTTTGTGAAATTACAAGTAGGAGGATAAGAGTGTTTATGCTTTATATTTACAGATAGGCGATAATAGATGTAGTATATTATATATGTATTTTATCTTTTGTAATATTGTTGTAAAGTAGAATTATAAGCATCAAAGGTGCGGCAAGCAAGCATAAAATACAACTGCATAAGTTTATCTATCAGTCATAGTTAAGCTACATTTGATGCGGTCGGTCTGCAGAGGGTGACCATCTGTCATAACGAACTCCTTCATGTTTCAGAAAGCACGTTATATTGTGTCCTGGCAGTTATTTACACATCTTTGACAGTCGTTACAGGTAGTCAGAAGCCGACAACCAGGTACCTGGGTTGAGGAGGAGAGATAGGCAGTCGCTCCTTGTAAAGCACTGGTACTTCGTTGCATACGTTTAGACTGGGAGCCGACCCCAACATAGTTGAGGAACGGCTAGGATGATGATGATGATGATGATGATGATGATGATGATGATGATGATGATGATGATGATGAATGATTATTATTACCTGTATAAGCATCTTTCTATCCTCCTCGATGTGTTTGTGCGTGGCCTCCTGTTCTACTTTAAGTTCCGTCTTCAGCGGGATGTTGATATTCACGCGAAGTTTTTTGCTGTTGAAAAATATTATTGTTAATTAACTTGTATTGCTACACTTAATGCGGTCGGTAGGTGGATAAATAACCATCCAGGTCTTAACAAGTTCCTCAGTGTTTCGGAAGGCACGTTATTTTGTATCCTGGCTGTTATTTACACTGCTGTCAACAGACATCTATCGTTGTAAACTTAATGCAAAAGTATATATTTTTTAGCTTGACTATTTTGAAACGATCTAGTTATACTGAAAATTTTACAAGAATAATCATTTTCGAATCTAAATTCTCTAATTGGCTACCTTGAGAAGAAACATCTCAGGGGTACGCGTGATATAGAGACATAAGGAGTATTTCTTAAGTGATAAACATGGGCGTATCCAACCCAGGGTGGGGCAGCAAGTCAACCTATCTCCCCCCCCCCCCGCCGGTCTTTCTGTTGTGATTGGTTTTGTGTTACTTAAGCTCCTTATAGGTCAGTGTCAGGGTGTTCCAAGCGCCCCATCTGCCCCAGTGTGGCTACGCCTATTATGTTGAATACTAACTTCTTATATCCTACGTAGAGGTCGACGACGGACGACTCGGACAGTTCGGACTCGTCGTCCGCGCACACCAACAGTTTCGCCTTCAGCAGGATCTGTAGCACCTGGCAACACAAACATAATTATACAAATTAGTCATAGGAAAAGATGATAGATGGCGATAGGATAGTGGTATGAATGTTCGACTGTCAAGTCAAAAGTCGTAGACTCGAAACGCACACATCATATTTTTTTGTTTTATTCTTTAAGGTCTAAGGTACAAAGGTAAAAGGAAGGAAAGAAACTCTTGCTGGAAGGAGGCGTATTTTCATCATCAGTTTCACCCTGAAAAAGGGCAGATTTACAGTTCAAATCATCTCGTTATTAGACGTCCGCATTAAGGAATGACATTGAGGTCACAACGACACCCAGACTCAGGATAAGAATTCGTGTTACTCAAAAATGCTTCTACGCGATGTTGATCATCGCAAGACATGTCAATGACAATGATTATTTATTTTATACCATTTGAAATTACCGAAATTGAAATTAACTCTCATGTTTTAATTTTAAGAGACGAATTCCTATCCTTAATATGACTCTAGTTGTTACACTATAATTTGATTTAAGATCTAGTTTTTAACGTGTCTCAGTTACTGAAAGAAAATCGTTGTAATAATTTTTGACACCAATATATCTAATGAGGCTATCCAGAGTAAGCCGTAATTAAATAAATGTTTAAAATTTTTAGTACAGAATATGAAAACAAACCTCTCTGATAAAAAGAGGATTATTGAATAAAAAGGTCAGAACAAAAAGGTCTCAAAATGTAACCTTAACCTTTGAAATATTTCCCAACATTACATAGAGATGCTTTTATTTGAGCAGAGATACCGAAGGCGCCGTGGCTTAGTTGGTTAAAGCGCCTGTCTAGTAAACAGGAGATCGCGAGTTCGAATCTCGCCGGGGCCTTGGATTTACAATAATCACACCTTTTCGGGTTTTTTTTTATATATTTTTTTGTTGTCAAGTAAATTAGTCGGGAGTAATGTTTCGAGAAAATAATTCCTGCAGACAAATGCTATTTGAACAAGTTTTACAATGTTGCTTTTTAAATTGAGTTTCAAAAGCCCAATGATTTTTCACTATGATTTACAAATTCAACCGACTCCAAAAAGGAGGTTTGCAATTCATTCGTATTTTATTTTTATTTTTTATTTAACGTGAAAGGGACATTTGGTGCCATAAATAGTATGGCCCAGTATTTTATATTTGAAGTATTTTGACGTTGTTAAAATATATTATTTACCTAATTTAATGGTCTATAGTAGTTAGTGGCGCTAACTGCCGTATAGGTGGTCAATTTCGGTATCCCACCCAGGCCAAATGATTGTGCGATGATCACCACCCTTGAACTCATTATGCGCGACGTGTTACGGGTTAGATACCCGAATAGGGCTAGCTTTGTTTCCACGAATGCTTTCCTCAGTCTTCGTCATTCCAAGGCCGGTCAGACAGTTTATTTGTTTTTCTTTTTTGTGGGCTCTGCAGTTAGTGTTGGCGCAAGTTTGGACTACTCAACTAGATTTACTAGCGAGATTTTATGAGCTTCTAGCCAGAGCGAACACAAAATCTAATGACGTTAGCAACGTTTACTAAGAGTACGCTTTGCGAAGTTCAGGCCACAACTTACTTTGCCAACAATCTTATTAAGGCAAAACAGACCAGACCTTATTTTTCGGATGGGAAATTATCAAATGACTTCATCAGATAACGATTTTAGGGCAATAAACAATTTTATTTTGGAAGGGAGTGTTAGACTTCTACTGACTGAAACCCACTCATGTTCCTTTCTTGGCCATTCGTGTACCACGGAGCCACGGGGTCGAGGCAGCGAGATTGCTCGAAAGGGTTAATTTCGAGCAATCTCGCTGCCTAGGCAGGAGCTAAAGAGACCTGGATCCTTGTTGAATTATTTATGCATTGTTTTATTCCTAGTTTAGTGGGTTCGTCCCGTGTACTAGCCCCGGGCCGCCGTGAGGTAGTGTAGCGTACCTGTATGAGGAAGTCCCCCTTGATGCCGGTGTGCTGCTCGAGCTGGCTGACGCTCCACGACGTGTTGTCGTTGTACTGCAGCAGCACCGCCATCTGGAACGTACTGGCCTGCAGCGTGTATCTGGTGGGAGCAAGGACATGTATACAGTTTACTATGGATAGTAATCAATTTGACGGAAGGAAACGATTTGACGTGATAACTTCATAGTCATAATGTCAAATCTACGAGTGGTTATCAACTCGGATGTCCGTGCCGTAGTTTATCTTTTCAAAGTCATATTCTTTATTTCAATTAGACCAGTATATGGCACTTCTGGACGTCAAACAATTTATATAAACAATATTAAAATCTAGTTTCAGTCTGTCGGTCAGTCTCCTATTGAAGCTAACGCTCGTTCGGAAGGTAGATTCTCATGGAGAAGAACGAGCAAGAAACTCCATGGTTAGTCTTTTTCACTGCCATACAATAATTAAGGAACAATATGGCACTCTGACTATGGAGTCTTTTATTCAAAAACATATTAAATAAATATCCTACTAATCTATTCAATTGATTTATACAGTTTATTGTTGTTTTAGTCATGTTTTACATTTAAACCGAATTTCTAGAATACTAATACATCAAAATGGTTGGTCTTCTTTAAATACATGCTTAAAGAACATACTTTGTACACAAATAGAGTAAAAATTTTAAAAAAATATCAATCTTACACATTACCTTAATACTATATACTATACTTATAATATACTTATGTATTTACATATCTATGTTTAACAAATTATTAATAAGATCCAACAGACAAACTATGTCGATAGTTTTGTTGGACATTGCATCAGATTTTATGTTTTTACCATGTACCTTTAAATATAGGTACTTTACATACAAGTGAAGGTGAACGCACCTGTTCTTGAAGCAGTTGGTGACGAGTTCCCCCTTGCTCATGTTGTAGAGCCAGTTGAGTTTCCGTCCGGAGTGCTGCGACGAGTAGAACGTCGAGAACCTGTGCACCGAGCGCTCCAACTGGACGGGATCAGTCAAGTGTGTTAGTTAACATTGGTAGTTGGACTTAGTGGCAGATGTAGATGGTGGGGGAAATGAAACTGTTGGAGTTAGACTGAGGTAAATGGAGAGAAGGGAGGTCTTTGCAATGTAACAGGACAGTAATGATAATAATCACTTGGAAAAATTGGAATAAAATATAAATGATCACAGTAATGGTAGAAACAATAAAACATATATTTATGAAATCACTTTTTGAAAACCAATTGAATATATTTATTCATTAGTTAGATTGATCGATTGACTGTTTAAGTATTAATCACTGATCAATTTCAGGAGCTTTGTAGTTCAAAGATTATTCTACAAAACATTACTGGTGGTGATAATGGTGACCACCTGAGCACAATAACATTTTATTTAAACATCTGGTATAAATGTGTTATGGAATTTCTAGCCAATTCTTCTCCATAAGAAATTACATTTTGGAACTGAGTACTTAGTCATTACTGTATTGTTACCTGGACAAGCCTACTCGAAATAAAGCCTTTTTTATTATGGGGTAGCTGCGGTATTTATGATATGTTATCTCTATTTAACCATATTCTACTACGTTACAGGTCCGATAGGATACGAGCTATATGGTCGTGTGGCCCTCACCTCGGTGGGCAGCTGGAAGCAGGAGGACTGCTGGAAGGGCCAGGAGCCGGACGACAGCACCTGGATGCTGAAGTCGATGTGCAGCGGCTGCTCGCAGCTGCTCGACATGTGCTTGCGGAAGTTCTCGTTCAGGTCCTTCGATACACCTATGTCCTGCGAAACAAAAACAATACAGATATTAATAACACTCCTGTTGTTCTCTATTATATAACTAAAAATAATTCATAAAGCCAAATCCGCCATGTACCACAGGTTAGATTACGATGCTCGCGTAGAGTGTAAGCATTTGTGTGATCCACGAATGCTTGTCCTGTGTCTGGGTGTCTTGTACATGTGACTGAAATGTTTGTGGAAAACCCACGAACAACCAGTCGTTTAAAATAATCCTTATATGACTCAGACTTAAGCAAGAATTTATAGGTGAAATTCCTGTTGTTTGCAGGAATCGACCCCGCAAAACGTCACGCATTGTTGCCATTTTTAACTACACCTCTCAGGATACCTGACAGGACGCAATCAATACGTACTAAACACTCTTAGCTCGATGTGACATACCTGGAACATTCTCTGTAGTTTGCTCGTGTATTCGAATCCACACGCCTGCTTCAGTTTTGAGATCATCGATGCCTGTGAAAAAAATACATACATTTTAAAACAATTCATTCTTAAAGTGAATTATATTTGGTGATTACCGATTGGAGATTTCTGAATTCAATTATTTGGAATCAAACATGTTTCTACAACACTTCAACACTATGTTTCTGACGGAGGGTTTCGTCTGAAGTGGCTTAGATTAATTAAGAAATTAAATATAGAGTGGCGTATTAATGATGTCACCACTGTTACGCCACGCTATATAACACATTGGTAGTTTGTCTCCGTTGGGATCCATCCATGGTTAGAACCTCATATTATCTTATTTATATGAAAATTTACGTACCTCAGCGTCATCGCTGGCCGACATGTGCTGAACGAGTCTCTTGGCGAGCATCTTGCTGTAGAACTTCTGGAACACGTCCTTATCCTCGATGTATTTAAACACAACCATCTGAAATAAATCAATAACATATAATTTAATTTGAGGAGCTTGTGGTTAACCTGTAACAGCATAAGTGAATCGATCACAGGTTTAGTAAAGCTTGACGCGGTTGGTCATTAGATGCGTGACCATCTTTGTCATAACGAGTTCCGTCGTGTCTCGGAAGGTACGTTATATGTGTGTCCTGGCTGTTATTCATACATCTGGGACAGTCATTACAGATAGTCAGACGTTTGAAAGTCTGACAACCAGTCTAACTAAGGGGTATACCCAGGTACCTAGGTTGAGGAGGTCAGATGGATAATCGCTCCTTGTAAAACACTGTCACTCAGCCGAATTCGGTTAGACTGAAAGCCGATCTCACGGGAACATACATTCGGGATAAAAAAACTATCCTATGTATTAATCGTGATTATAAAAATACCTGTATTCCAAGTTTCGTCTAAATCCGTTCAGTGGTTTTTGCGTGAAAGAGAAACAAACATCCATACATATAAACTTTCACGTTTATAATATTAGGTAGGATTTAAAAGTCGGGGATGTTAACTACAAACAAAGATTTATGAAATACTACTATTTTACCAATTAAAAGAGCTGTGTAGATTGTCATTTAATAATATCGGATTATGAAAGTTACAAATAAATATTTTCTTCTCAATTAGCCGCAACTTACAAATAATTTAATGAAAACATCTCTTGACGTTTAAGTGATAAACCCTCACACCGTAGGGTATCGTGGGATTTGGTAAAGAGTAAATTCATTTAGAGTTTAAACCTGGAAAAACGCTCACTCAGGACAAGCATTCGTACTCACAAACGATTGTCCTACGCGGGTACCTGAACTCGTTTGTCGTGGTGACCACAACTATTCCGTAATAGTACGAATATTAAGAAACAGGACAGCTGCTGCGCTTTCACGCAAAAACGACTAACTAGATTTAGACGAAACTTGTTACACAGATGTTTATTACCAGGCTCAACACATGGGATAGTTTTTATCCCAATTTTATGTTCACGTGGGATCATTTTTGATATGTAGAGGGGACCCGCGGGCAACAGCTAGTATTTTCCCACGTTTTTAAACTCTCACTTTCTTGTTTGTATGTTTGGGTGTTTTTTGTCGTTCCATTTGGATTTTTTTAATTCAATTTTGAGGCATTCTCGATAAGCTAGCAGGCTGAAATTTTCAGGGTCGCGTCAAACTCGATGACCATGCAATTTACAACTACCACTGCACCGATTTTGATAAAATTTGAATGGAGTGACATTTAAAACGTGAGCATTTAGATTTTTAAATCAATTAATTTCATTTATAATTGTAAACCACAAAAGTGAATCGGTTACAGATTAAGCTAAGCTTGACGCGGTTGGTCCGTAGATGGGTGACCATCTTTGTCAGAACGAGTTCCTTCGTGTTTCGGAAGGCACGTTAAATTGTGGGTCCCGGCTGTTATTCCTACATCTTTGACAGTCTTTACAGGTAGTCAGAAGCTAGAGAAAAAAGTCTGACAACCAGTCTACCCAAGAGGTATCCATGTTATCCAGGTAACTGGGTTGAGGAGGTCAGATAGGCAGTCGCTCCTTGTAAAACACTGGTAGTTGAGTAACTCCGGTTAGACTGGATGCCGACCCCAACATAGTTGGGAAAAGGCTAGACCGATGATGATTGTAATTGTGACATACCACTTGATTGAGCGTGTCTTCTAGTTCGGCCTCCTCGGGGTTCTTGCTGGACTTCTTGAGCAGCAGGTCGCAGTACTTGGCGAGCAGCTCGGGGCTTTTCGACGATGAATTCGCCGCTTTTGTCACTGCATTACCTGTGGATACGTTGTTGTGTTAAGTATGGAGTTTCATATATGTATAAATGGTTGACTGACATATCAACGCAGAGCCCATTGGGGTTTAAGACCGTGTGAAATGGCATGCAGGTGCCTTTTATACTGTAAATGAGGACTTATAAAAGGGTTTCCGGAAATTCAGCCCCTAAGGTAGTGGAAAAGGTAGGTTTGAATTTTTTTTTAAGATAACTAATTCGCCGAATTGAAGAAATGTAAGCTGTATTTAAGTCACGCATTGACAGTCAACGCGACTTAACAACCATAAAGGACAAACAAACAAACAAACAGATACATATACTCACTGTTAATAAACCTTCCACAGGCCTTGTCGAGTGCGGCTACGAAACCGGAGTCATTGTTGAATGCGACGAGTACGAGAGCGTTGTATTTCTTATGCACCTCCAATATTGTCGAGACGTATACTTTGGGATCCTGAAAACATAATTTCATCAATTAATATGTTTTAGACCATATAAAAAACTCTAGGTAATAATATTTTTTTTTGTTATACTATTTTTTTATGGGACGAAATGGCAGTTATTTTTTTGTCATTTTTAGCCATAACTGTCCCACTGCCAGGCAAAATCTTTCCTTTCCCTCATCCCAACAGTCTTGGTCTAATGCTAGGAGCAAAAAACAGTGTGAAAAAGAATGGAGCTCCTTCTGCCATCTGCAGCTCCAGCCCTGCCGTAATACTTGGTGGCCTTAGCTAAAAACTCATTCGGCATCCTTCCTTTTGTGTAATTTGTCATAGTCACTGTGTGCCTTTTTTTCGGATGGCAAATCAAGTGAAAGGAAACCTGTCCTTTCACTTTAAGTTGAGCGGAAGGGAGTGTCAGACTCATACTAACTAAAACCTGCCCGTGTTTCTTCTTTTGTCCTTCGTGAACCGGGGCCATGGTAACCCTTTCAGACAATCCCGCTGCCCAGGTAGACATCAGCCCTATTAGACTGCACGGAGCTTGCTAATATCTCCCGCCCTAATTAGGGTTCTGGGCACGGAGGCAAGTACAGGACCCTCGGCGGGGGGCCACATTCGGTGCTATGGATGTGGTTCTTATGTGAGGTGAGGAGTCAGTCGCTCTTTACACGGCCGCTTCCACATAACACGAACACAAAGTGACCCACTAGTCCACACTACTGGCCGGTGGAAGCCCGTAGTCGGTGTATTAAAGATTGCAACGCATTGCTATACATCGACACAAAAACATGGATGACGTAACGCGGCGGTTCAGGTTTAGTCAGTAAGAGTTTGGCAGCAGCCACTCCCTCAGGCAGGGTCTCACCGTGTGCGCGCACTCGCCGCACTTGTCGATGGCCTGCAGCCCCTGCGCGTGGATGTGCTGCTCCAGCAGGCGCCGCAGCTCGCACAGCCCGTCCCCCTGCTACCTACTCCCCCCCCCGCTCACCGTGTGCGCGCACTCGCCGCACTTGTCGATGGCCTGCAGCCCCTGCGCGTGGATGTGCTGCTCCAGCAGGCGCCGCAGCTCGCACAGCCCGTCCCCCTGCTACCTACTCCCCCCCCCGCTCACCGTGTGCGCGCACTCGCCGCACTTGTCGATGGCCTGCAGCCCCTGCGCGTGGATGTGCTGCTCCAGCAGGCGCCGCAGCTCGCACAGCCCGTCCCCCTGCTACCTACTCCCCCCCCCCGCTCACCGTGTGCGCGCACTCGCCGCACTTGTCGATGGCCTGCAGCCCCTGCGCGTGGATGTGCTGCTCCAGCAGGCGCCGCAGCTCGCACAGCCCGTCCCCCTGCTACCTACTCCCCCCCCGCTCACCGTGTGCGCGCACTCGCCGCACTTGTCGATGGCCTGCAGCCCCTGCGCGTGGATGTGCTGCTCCAGCAGGCGCCGCAGCTCGCACAGCCCGTCCCCCTGCTACCTACTCCCCCCCCCGCTCACCGTGTGCGCGCACTCGCCGCACTTGTCGATGGCCTGCAGCCCCTGCGCGTGGATGTGCTGCTCCAGCAGGCGCCGCAGCTCGCACAGCCCGTCCCCCTGCTACCTACTCCCCCCCCCCGCTCACCGTGTGCGCGCACTCGCCGCACTTGTCGATGGCCTGCAGCCCCTGCGCGTGGATGTGCTGCTCCAGCAGGCGCCGCAGCTCGCACAGCCCGTCCCCCTGCTACCTACTCCCCCCCCCGCTCACCGTGTGCGCGCACTCGCCGCACTTGTCGATGGCCTGCAGCCCCTGCGCGTGGATGTGCTGCTCCAGCAGGCGCCGCAGCTCGCACAGCCCGTCCCCCTGCTACCTACTCCCCCCCCGCTCACCGTGTGCGCGCACTCGCCGCACTTGTCGATGGCCTGCAGCCCCTGCGCGTGGATGTGCTGCTCCAGCAGGCGCCGCAGCTCGCACAGCCCGTCCCCCTGCTACCTACTCCCCCCCCGCTCACCGTGTGCGCGCACTCGCCGCACTTGTCGATGGCCTGCAGCCCCTGCGCGTGGATGTGCTGCTCCAGCAGGCGCCGCAGCTCGCACAGCCCGTCCCCCTGCTACCTACTCCCCCCCCGCTCACCGTGTGCGCGCACTCGCCGCACTTGTCGATGGCCTGCAGCCCCTGCGCGTGGATGTGCTGCTCCAGCAGGCGCCGCAGCTCGCACAGCCCGTCCCCCTGCTACCTACTCCCCCCCCCGCTCACCGTGTGCGCGCACTCGCCGCACTTGTCGATGGCCTGCAGCCCCTGCGCGTGGATGTGCTGCTCCAGCAGGCGCCGCAGCTCGCACAGCCCGTCCCCCTGCTACCTACTCCCCCCCCCGCTCACCGTGTGCGCGCACTCGCCGCACTTGTCGATGGCCTGCAGCCCCTGCGCGTGGATGTGCTGCTCCAGCAGGCGCCGCAGCTCGCACAGCCCGTCCCCCTGCTACCTACTCCCCCCCCCGCTCACCGTGTGCGCGCACTCGCCGCACTTGTCGATGGCCTGCAGCCCCTGCGCGTGGATGTGCTGCTCCAGCAGGCGCCGCAGCTCGCACAGCCCGTCCCCCTGCTACCTACTCCCCCCCCGCTCACCGTGTGCGCGCACTCGCCGCACTTGTCGATGGCCTGCAGCCCCTGCGCGTGGATGTGCTGCTCCAGCAGGCGCCGCAGCTCGCACAGCCCGTCCCCCTGCTACCTACTCCCCCCCCCGCTCACCGTGTGCGCGCACTCGCCGCACTTGTCGATGGCCTGCAGCCCCTGCGCGTGGATGTGCTGCTCCAGCAGGCGCCGCAGCTCGCACAGCCCGTCCCCCTGCTACCTACTCCCCCCCCCGCTCACCGTGTGCGCGCACTCGCCGCACTTGTCGATGGCCTGCAGCCCCTGCGCGTGGATGTGCTGCTCCAGCAGGCGCCGCAGCTCGCACAGCCCGTCCCCCTGCTACCTACTCCCCCCCCCGCTCACCGTGTGCGCGCACTCGCCGCACTTGTCGATGGCCTGCAGCCCCTGCGCGTGGATGTGCTGCTCCAGCAGGCGCCGCAGCTCGCACAGCCCGTCCCCCTGCTACCTACTCCCCCCCCGCTCACCGTGTGCGCGCACTCGCCGCACTTGTCGATGGCCTGCAGCCCCTGCGCGTGGATGTGCTGCTCCAGCAGGCGCCGCAGCTCGCACAGCCCGTCCCCCTGCTACCTACTCCCCCCCCCGCTCACCGTGTGCGCGCACTCGCCGCACTTGTCGATGGCCTGCAGCCCCTGCGCGTGGATGTGCTGCTCCAGCAGGCGCCGCAGCTCGCACAGCCCGTCCCCCTGCTACCTACTCCCCCCCCCGCTCACCGTGTGCGCGCACTCGCCGCACTTGTCGATGGCCTGCAGCCCCTGCGCGTGGATGTGCTGCTCCAGCAGGCGCCGCAGCTCGCACAGCCCGTCCCCCTGCTACCTACTCCCCCCCCCGCTCACCGTGTGCGCGCACTCGCCGCACTTGTCGATGGCCTGCAGCCCCTGCGCGTGGATGTGCTGCTCCAGCAGGCGCCGCAGCTCGCACAGCCCGTCCCCCTGCTACCTACTCCCCCCCCGCTCACCGTGTGCGCGCACTCGCCGCACTTGTCGATGGCCTGCAGCCCCTGCGCGTGGATGTGCTGCTCCAGCAGGCGCCGCAGCTCGCACAGCCCGTCCCCCTGCTACCTACTCCCCCCCCCGCTCACCGTGTGCGCGCACTCGCCGCACTTGTCGATGGCCTGCAGCCCCTGCGCGTGGATGTGCTGCTCCAGCAGGCGCCGCAGCTCGCACAGCCCGTCCCCCTGCTACCTACTCCCCCCCCCGCTCACCGTGTGCGCGCACTCGCCGCACTTGTCGATGGCCTGCAGCCCCTGCGCGTGGATGTGCTGCTCCAGCAGGCGCCGCAGCTCGCACAGCCCGTCCCCCTGCTACCTACTCCCCCCCCCGCTCACCGTGTGCGCGCACTCGCCGCACTTGTCGATGGCCTGCAGCCCCTGCGCGTGGATGTGCTGCTCCAGCAGGCGCCGCAGCTCGCACAGCCCGTCCCCTGCTACCTACTCCCCCCCCCGCTCACCGTGTGCGCGCACTCGCCGCACTTGTCGATGGCCTGCAGCCCCTGCGCGTGGATGTGCTGCTCCAGCAGGCGCCGCAGCTCGCACAGCCCGTCCCCCTGCTACCTACTCCCCCCCCCGCTCACCGTGTGCGCGCACTCGCCGCACTTGTCGATGGCCTGCAGCCCCTGCGCGTGGATGTGCTGCTCCAGCAGGCGCCGCAGCTCGCACAGCCCGTCCCCCTGCTACCTACTCCCCCCCCCGCTCACCGTGTGCGCGCACTCGCCGCACTTGTCGATGGCCTGCAGCCCCTGCGCGTGGATGTGCTGCTCCAGCAGGCGCCGCAGCTCGCACAGCCCGTCCCCCTGCTACCTACTCCCCCCCCCGCTCACCGTGTGCGCGCACTCGCCGCACTTGTCGATGGCCTGCAGCCCCTGCGCGTGGATGTGCTGCTCCAGCAGGCGCCGCAGCTCGCACAGCCCGTCCCCCTGCTACCTACTCCCCCCCCCGCTCACCGTGTGCGCGCACTCGCCGCACTTGTCGATGGCCTGCAGCCCCTGCGCGTGGATGTGCTGCTCCAGCAGGCGCCGCAGCTCGCACAGCCCGTCCCCCTGCTACCTACTCCCCCCCCCGCTCACCGTGTGCGCGCACTCGCCGCACTTGTCGATGGCCTGCAGCCCCTGCGCGTGGATGTGCTGCTCCAGCAGGCGCCGCAGCTCGCACAGCCCGTCCCCCTGCTACCTACTCCCCCCCCCGCTCACCGTGTGCGCGCACTCGCCGCACTTGTCGATGGCCTGCAGCCCCTGCGCGTGGATGTGCTGCTCCAGCAGGCGCCGCAGCTCGCACAGCCCGTCCCCCTGCTACCTACTCCCCCCCCGCTCACCGTGTGCGCGCACTCGCCGCACTTGTCGATGGCCTGCAGCCCCTGCGCGTGGATGTGCTGCTCCAGCAGGCGCCGCAGCTCGCACAGCCCGTCCCCCTGCTACCTACTCCCCCCCCCGCTCACCGTGTGCGCGCACTCGCCGCACTTGTCGATGGCCTGCAGCCCCTGCGCGTGGATGTGCTGCTCCAGCAGGCGCCGCAGCTCGCACAGCCCGTCCGGGATGCGCGCCACCAGCAGGTACATGCGGCCCAGGTCGCTGTTCTTCTCGCCGTCCAGCAGTTTCTGCAATGCAATGAGGAACGTAAGCTTCAATGTGTCAAGGATTACGACTATACTTGAGTAAAAGACATTATTTTTAAAGAATTTTCAGGAGGATGATTGCTTTTTAAATTACGCGACGGTTTACCCACGTATATTTGACGGGTGTTACACGACCAATAACAAATTGGTGGTTAAAGACTGCGCAGTCGGGCACGGCGCCTCCTTTTTTCCGGGATGAAACGCTTCTGACCGTTTATGATGCTCAACCCATGCCGTAGGCACGGCGCGAGGACATGTCGGACTCGCACCCATTATCATCCCGACGTGTCGCGGATTCGTTCCTCGCTTAGGACAAGCATATGTGTAATACATTAATGCTTATCCTGTGTCTAAGTAAAAGGAGCGAGGAGTCGCGTGCAATTTTTCTTCGTACCTATTATCTTAGTTGATGATAAAAAATAATAATCGCGCCTAGGGGTATTTTATGTCGGATACATGAACTAGGCCGCTTTTGTAAGACGACTAAGAAGTGACTAAAATATACATGTACAAGTGAACATGAATATTATAATCAATTTTCCAGATTATAATTAATTTTCACCACCGGGACGTCCCTCAGGTAGTTAAGTCCATAAAACAAGGTCATCCTATCATCCTAGCCTTTTCGTAACTGTGTTGGAGTTGGCTTCCAGTCTAACCAGATGCAGCTAAGCACCAGTGTTTTACAAGGAGCGAATGCCTACCTGACCTCCTCAACCCAGTTTTACCAGGGCAAAACAATACCCGGCCCACTAAAACTATTAAATTGTGTTTGGATATACTTTTTATTCTGCAAGTAAGATATATGATATATCTTAAAGGATTATACACACTTGTGCATATATTTTTTTTAAGATCGCTGGAGTCGACATTTCCTATCAACTACCCTGAGAAGAAATATCGAAACAAACTCAGGGGTCAAAACCAATCATCATCCTTATTCTAACCACCATCATAACTAACCTGGAACTCAGCATGGAAGATCTCGAGGTGCTTCTCAATGAGCACCCTGTCACAGGTCTTGGCGAGGCGCTCCATGGTGGTCTCGTGCAGGTACACCTGCACACGACGCTGTTCCTCCTGCAGACGCTGTTCAGCCTAGGGACGAAGAATAAAGATTAAGCACTTGTTTCACAATCATTGATTAGCCACTATCTGGCAGATAAGTTGAAAATTTTGACATTCTTTGTATGAAAAGATCTGTCAGTTAGTGTCTTATGTGGCGGTGGTGAACCCGGCCCATAGTGTCAGAAATACCTACCCCGTTTTGGGTGCTGATGTCTGAATTACAGATATCATTTATCTACTTTAGGTCAGACAAAGATTCTACCTAAATGAAGCGATATTAGATTGGGCTTTAATTTAATGTCACGTGCATTTAAAATGTATGAGAATCTTTAATTCATATTAATTCTAATCAATAACTTCATTACATAAAAAAATAAGAATGTACATTTAAATGTAGGTATATAAAAAAAAATGACCCAGGTACCCTACGAGGCCCGCCTATCTGTCCGGGGACTCTGGGTCATTCAAAATCTACTATTTCTACGCGAAAAGACAAAGGCCTTCTATTCAAAATTAATTATCTTGCCTCAGAATACCAAACACTTTATTTTCGTACTAATAATATAATTTACGTTCGTACGTATAATTAATCCAACTTACTTTCATAAAAAAAAAACGTACCTTGATCATGTACTCGGTGACGGGGTTATTCCTGAGGAAGTCTGTGCTCTCCCTGGTGTAGAACCGCTCCGTGTCCTCGAGGAAGACAGCCTCGAAGGTATCCTTGTAGACGACCAGGTTCTGGCCGCGGGCAGACGTGTCATCCTCGTTCAGACCGAGGGCCACGTAGCAGTTGATTACCTAGGATATGAGAGTTTAGCTTAGTTAGCTTTCAGCTAGAGTCGTGCATAGCATGAGCGAGCGATCCCATGGTTCTGGCTCAGGCTGTTGAAGGGGGTCGGGCTGTTTTTAGACGAGACACATAGGGTGAGATTTGAAGTCATTAGCGTTTCATCCCAAAAGGAAAAGGGATATAAAAATCATCATTTTCCAGCTCTGATCCCGATTTATTTTTTGAGTTCGAAGCAGAATGTCTTTTTCTAAAATACCTTGTAAAAATACGTCATCGGACAAGAAACACTCGTTACAACCATATCGTGTTTTACATAAGAGGTGTAGAATTAACTGATTTAAATACAGCGCATTAACAATCGTGAACTAGGTCATCCTATTGCTTTAATTTGTTTTTGTTATTGGGTAAAAATTAAATTAAATCGTAAAACCTTCAAAAGGAATGCAAGTACGAGAATTTAGCTATTTCTTTCACTGCATGTCATTTCGACAGCGTTACCGCAAGGTTATCGCACTTTAGGTAATACGGCTGCCCTTTAATAAACCTTGCCAGGATTTGCCTGAAATCCCCAAAGTTGTTTAAGTGCCAAAACTGGTCGTTTTTATTTGGGGAAATAAATATAATCAACCAAAACTGTATGATAGCAGAAAACTAGAACAAAAAATCGTCTCTCTCACTTATGACCTAAGCCAGCACAGTAACCACATAAGCGTTTAACTGCTTGGCAAACTTTTCCACCATTTGACTGTCAGACTGCCATGAACCAACTCCCAATCCCTTCAAAATCTGGTTATTTTAATTATTACTCAAAATATGAAAAAACACTCACCCCAGAAACTAATCTAGTGTTAATAGTTTCGCCATTGCGCTCCCTCTCAATGAGTTTCAGAACGGCATTCGTGACTTGCTTGTTCAAACGCTGGAATAGATTGTCACGCCACGTGACTAGCGCCAACTGGTAGATCTCGTAGATACCCTGTAAACATATTATATATGTAATAATGTTTAATAATATAATGATGATATAAAGAGATATACTCTTGACCGGTATATCAACTTTGGACAGAACATAAAATTGACCAAAAGTGAGGGAAAGAAACGTATTTTCATCCACTTTTTCTGATAGTTTTATGACCTGTCAAGAGTTTATTCTTAAAACGGACTCAATTTAAACTGTATCCGCTCTTAATTGGGAAAGAGAGTGTAGTTAGACTTTATGAGAATGATTAAATGAATACCTGGTCATACTTTTCAAGCCTTTCCGAGCTTTGTACAAAATATATCTATCAGTATCGCAGTATCACAAGGCAACACCCTTGTAAACGACACACTTTTTCCACTAAGTATGTAGACAAACAGTCAATATTACAAAAAAAAAGTATTCGGTAAAACGTGTTGTAGTGGTCTAAGTGTTGATTCGTAGCCTCGAGGAGCGGGTTCGATTACAAATTATAGATTAAGTACCAATATTAACTTTTCAGAGTTATATGAACTTTTTTAAATAATTTAAGACACCATTCACATACTGTTGAATGTTAACACTCAAAAATAAACTTTAAAACAACATATAGAAAGTTCACAAATGTGAAAACTAAATAGTCGCTTTTCGATATAATTTTGTGCTAATTTAGTGCATAGACGAACAGCATAAAAGTCTGTTTTTGAATATCTTCGTCGTTAAAGGGCGCGGGCCTAAATTTATTGAACATTTATTAAATAAATAATTTCGTATAAATACATACATGAGGGCAATATCCATATTTACAGGGATGCTTTAATTAGAATTGAACTGTGATTAATTGTTGATTTATATATTTATTATGGGCCAACAAAGGCGATATAATTTGAACATAATATTAACCACTGTCCCTTTCAATACAAAACACGTTTGCACTGCACGCCGTGCAGACGTCAACTGAGCAAAACGTGAAAAATCCACGTGCTTGAAGCTACGTCTAAAGTTTACAACCCTTACTACTTACTATAAATGGAAAATGAACTCTAAACATATTTACATAAGGACGATTCTTGAATACAGTTGGCTCGTTAAAGAAAATTGAACTTTACGAGCAAGCCCTGAAGTTTGTTTCACTGAAGCTTGATGAGCGAAAATGAACTCTAAGTTCAAGTCGTTAGGATATGTTTTACTTTGTTTCGTTCGAAAGCTAAGGACAGCTAGGGTTAGAATATTACTAGGTTTTATGGCACGTGACTGAAAATTATTATTGATATTGATTTTATCACGTGGTCATGTTAAGGGCAGCGTGTGATTTATAATGAAAGGGCAAGTGAGTTTTACGTCTACGAGTTGATAACACACAAGTAATAAAATATATCAAAATTGAAAACTGAAATTAGCCAATGAATGATGGTTGTGCAAAGAAAAATGGCGGAAGCATGAGGATAAAATTACAGTGAAATATACAATCTTATAGGCCCCAGAGACGATCAAACATGAAGGACAAACGTCTTAGTTGGCACAGTTTGTTGAGGAGGTTCCCAATTCGTCTGTATTTTTGTGTTTGTTGCCTTCCAGCTTCGTACTGGATTAAGTGATTTTGTTGATTCTTTTTCACTTAACTTGAAATAGTTGGTGTTGTGTTATTTCGGACCCGCTGGAGAAATCGTGAGCAAGGGCACCTTCTGCGATACGTACCAAACTTACTTAGCGATCCAACGTTGATACTACATTTGACATTCCAACAGTCTTACTACATCCAATTAATCTTATAATTCTGAAATTTGTTATGTATGGGTGTAAAAACCACTTAATGAATTTAGACAAAACTTTTCACACAGCATAGCATTTTTATCACGAATTTATGTTCCCGTGGGATCATCACAGCTTGTTGCCCGCGTACTACCTAGTACTTTTTTAAATGGGACTAGCCCGCCACACATGCCCGTCATTGCAACTCCTGTAAGCCAGGACCTACAATGAAACCAACGAAGACCAACAAAACACTTTAAGCTCGTACTTAAGGGCTATTATTTAAATAACTTTGATCGTCCCAAGGACCTTCTACCGTGTATATTTGTTATCCCTCACCTTCCTGCCCTCCTCGCACTCGCGCTTCACCCAATGCCTGTTGAGATAGGCGCAGACTCCGTTGAGCACTCGCGAAGAGAACTGGTACTCCTCCCACTGCTTGGTGTAAAATGCCAGCACGTCTTCACCCATTAGCTCTGCACCGTTCTGTTTGAAATTGTATTATTAGATTAGACTCAGTTGTCTATCAATGGGTGATATTAAATACATTGCAACTTAATAAAATCTATGTTAGAAATACATATGTACAGAAATAAATGTATAATAATTAGCTTAGACAAATCCATCAGGGGTGGGTTTGATACGTTACAAACCCCAGGTTTATGAAAGATTATCGACTCTTTATTCGCATAGAGCCAAATTTTGAGTCAAGAAGCTTGAGGTTGAGTTTTGACCTAAGCAAGCCTATAACGGCATTTTGAGTTGAAAATTTGATGGATGAATTTTTAGTAGTAAGTTAAGAGTAGGCTCCAAATGATATGGGCAGTAGGCTGGGCGAAAATCATACGGAAGAAATCTCAAAGATCGCATAAGTCTATTTAAAATTGATATAAATCAAAGTAAAGTTTTGTATTTCGTTTATGGGTGAAAGTCTATGTTTAGGAGCAATAATTTTCTTCAATGCCTATCCACCAGCTTACCTGAAGCAAATTGATGAGATAAATCCTGAGAAACTCTTTCAGTCTCTTGTATAGTTCGAGTCCCACGAGCTGTGCGCCGCCCTGCGCTTGTCCGCTCTGCAACAAAGACAGTGGTTTTAAAAAATCAGTTTGTATAGAAATAGTCGCTTGGAGGTTAAAACCTATAATATCATTTGTATGTCATGTTGTGTGTTTGAGTGACATTTTCTTCTGGTACTTGTATACTATTGTCTACTTTTTAATATTTTTCTGCTCTAATAGATCTTATGGAAGAGATAACTTAACAAATAAGCAATACCTTTGTAAAACTCTTTTTGGATTTCGTTTTATATTTTTTTTGCGTACATAAATAAATAACATTGTATAAAATTCCACATCATACACACAACGCCATCTAGTCAACTAGGCAAATCTAGTATTATGAGTACTAGACAACTGTATATAAAATTACCGTGTCACGATGTTAGTTACCGTACTCTTCCGAAACGGCTTTACCGATTTTTACTAAACTTTATATGCGTATTCAGTAGGTCTGAGAATCGGCTACTATCTATTTTTCATAACGATAAGGGTTGTCCACCCTTAATATTTTGTCTCCACAGTGATCATCGACTATTAGGCGGTACGTAGTTCGCCGGGACAGCTAGTATACCTATATATTTTCAAATACAAACAGTCATACAAACTGAGTTATACCTACCAGTCATAAACCTTTTTTTAAATTAATAAATATAAAAAAGTAAGTATAAAATAACAGTAGTTACCTGTTTCTTCCCACTGCCGAAGCTATTTCGTCCGGCGCCATTGTTACTGGACACTCGGCTGGTGGAACTACTGCTGGCGCCCTGATGGTGGACCGAAGTGCAGTAGTTGTACACGTGACTGTGCGCCAGTTAAGGATTGTATTGTTTGATTTGAAAGAATATGTGAACTAGTATTGATATAAATGATGTGTTATAACCAAACCTTAGTTTAGGTAAGTCCATAAGTTTGGATGTCAAAAATTAATCCAGTTATTTATTTAAATTAGTCCAATAAGTAGCACTTTTTGTATTCGCCCACCCTTCACCACCTCCTAAGTGCTTTTGCTGTGAGAAAAGATAAGTGTATTGCCCAAATACATTTGCATTGCTTCATAAGAGACAATAACCGGTCCCGTGCGAGTCGGACTTGCAACACTGAAGGTTCCGTACAAACAGGATCCAGACAAAAAAAATGGATAGGTAACAAACAATGCTAAAATAACTCTTGATAAACCTCGATCTTTATTTTTTGTATTTCTTGTTATAGCAGGAGCGGGAGCAGAAAGTTTTCACTTGCGAAAACTTCACAGACTGTTGACAGACGGAGAGACGGACAGATAGGTGGTCAGACGAACGGACAACGGAGCCTCAGTTGCATTTTAACCCTTTGGGTACAAAATATATCTTGTAAACTTGAAACTTGATTTAAGTAATATCTTAGACACTGATAACGGTACTTATAGTGCCAGCGATAAGATGTTATCGATAATATTGACCGGCGGCGCTTTATTTACCAAACAAACGGCGGATCGGGTTTCAATTGCTGGTTATATACAGCATGCCTCGCGGACTTTACTTAATTAGAAGGCAAAGTAGGTTTTTTACTAACAAGTGTATGAAGGATTGCAACGCATTGCCATACATCGACACAAAAACGCAGATGACCGAGCACGGCGGTTCAGGTTTAGTCAGTAAGAGTTTGATACTACCCATTTCTTCCCCCGAGGGAGCGGGTGTCCATGAGGATTCCATTGCCTTAACAAAAAAAAAGGTCGTTTTACTAGCAAGTGATGCTTTGTGGTACATAAGGCATGATATTTTTCGCACCCTCTGAATAGACCTCAACACACGAATAATATACGGAAGCAGCGACTTCCTTATGTAATTATCTTTCAATGTATTACATAAAGATGTTTTTAAATGATGATTATAACAAAATGCAAAGTGCTTTTTACTGACCTACATGATAGGCATTGCGTACTAACATTGTAAAATTGAAATGTGGGATTTTTAGTTCGCTACGCTTTTTACCGTAAAGCGCATCACCGATTTTGATAAGACAGGCTACTTTGATGTGATAACCGACCTCTTAGCTGCTGAAACCGCAAAAACTAGTTTGCATGAATAAATAATAATAAAATTTTTCAGACGTCTCTTTGTTTTGTTGTTTAGCATAGACATAAACCTAACATTTAAAGTTTTGTATCTGTTTTTTCTATTCTTACACGGTGTAAAATTGTCTAGAACTACTGAAATGCATAACTTAGACTTGTCTTAGTAAATATCCCAACGTAAACGCATAACATACATGTTTACATTAAATAGCGTTAATACATCACTAAAAACACGTTATCAACTCAACAAGAACTAGTTTTAAATCAACTAGTTCGACGCATAAGGACCGTTAGCTTGTGTTATATCAATTTGTCAGTACGTAATTTTGCTCCTTTTTATGGCAGAATAGAGTTACGCAGTACACGCAGAATATTTTTGCTTTGTTTAAGGTTTTATAACTAAGAATGATGTATAACGGTTTTACAGACATTCGCTCGAATAGAAGACGTAGCGATTTAAGTGTTGTGTGGTACAAACAGATATATGGAATTACTTTTGCCTTTATAATATTTTTTTGGGGTTCCGTAGTCAAAAGGTAAAAACGATACCCTTTTACTAATGCTCGGCTGTCTATTCGTCAGCCATCAGACTGTATTTCATGAACCATAAAATGTTAACATTTTCAGACATGTTGTAATACCCTAGCCGCTATAATATGTCATTTCCTATTGTATTTCTGTAGCGTATTTGTAAAAAAAAACTCCTTGCATCGCAAAGCCAACTCGCACTTGAGCGGTTTCAATTTTATTTATAGTCCTCCTTTTCGTTTTGCCACTCAGTATAATATTTTACTTTCCATCCACTTTTTTATATTAGTATCAAAACTCTTAAGTTATCTAACAAACAATCATATTTATCTGTACAATAAACAAATACACTACGTGGGTATATTGTCAAACAACCATTGCCTAACCTTTAAGCTAACGATTGCCTCGCCTCCCACACGCATCGCAATAAAGGATTTTCTGTCTATACTTTGTGTACGCTTGTATGAGGATAACGGTATACTAAGATCGATAGACAGTAATACATTGTTAACATACAAGTTAGGTTTAATTAGGGCTGGTTACGAAAAAACTTTCACTAATTGGAACAAGAACAATAAAAATATTTAATTCGTGCATATCGCCCGACTAGTTTCCGACGCGGCCGCGGCGTCGAGTCAAACATAATCAGCCCACCGAGTGCCATCGTGTTAGCTCATGATTAAGGACTCCGATTGGGTCCGAAACTAGTCGGGCGGTCCCGATACATACGCCTGCGTGAACCGTTGTATTATCCTTACAAAAGTAACTCATCATCGATCTAGCTTTTTCCTAACTATGTTGGGGTTGACTTTAATTCTAACCGGATTCAACTAATTAGCAGTGTTTTACAAGGAGCGACTGCATATCTGACCTCCTCAGCTCAGTTACCAACCCTGAGTTAGACTGGTTGTCAGACTTTTAAGCTTCTGACTACCTGCGTACAAAGATGGTCATCCATCCACGGATCGGCCGAGTCAAGCGTAGCTTAACCAGTGATCGATCAACTTATCCAGTTAAAGCTTAGCCACGGGCTCCTCACAAAAGACAGAATTATAAAAAAAATCGTAGAGTAATTTTTTTCTCCTGCCAAAAATATTTGATATATTTTATAAAGGATACGTATACAAATCCATGTATCGTTTTTTTTCCATGTGCTGCCTCTTGTAAACCTGCTCGATACCCTCCTGTAGGTCGCCCCATATCTGAAACAATATACATATGAACACCATAATTATAAGGGCTATGAAACAAAAATCGTAATCGAAAATTAATGGCCTAAACAAAATGTATAAAACAAAAAAACATAAGTAAGTAAAAGAAAAGAAAGTGCCAAGGAATTGAAATCCATGTCTAAAGTTGTGTTTTCCACCAGGGATGTGTGGTAAAGAATGTATTTTTAAGACCCGATAGCATGGCTGCTTCAATAGATGTCTGCGTGAAGTTCGATAAGTGAATAAAATCAATTTGTTTGTTAATATATTCCTCGCTCTGTGTAATGGGAGACTATCTTCCGACTACATTTATAAATTATCTTATTATACGTCTGTGTCCCGAATATCCACTTAAAACGATACCTTCGTTGCGATACATAGCATAGCGGATATTCATAGCATAGCATAGAGCATATTCGGAAAATCTAAAGGTTTTACAAGCCCTCTAAACAAAATATGAAGACATGATCCAATTTCTAACATATTCAATGTATTAGAAACACTATCTGTCTATCAAATACGTGTCTTCATTCCAAGAAAATACGGGTCTAATTGTTTTTACCCGCGAAATAACGGACACAACTGTTTTTGCTATTCACACCCACATAAATCAATCTATACGAATGTTATGAGTAGGAATTCATGCCGTTATAAGGTCATTATACACTACATCAGGAACGATCTAAATACTTTTTATTAATTCACACCCAACCCCTATTCCACCTTATTGATTCTATTTCTGGTTATAAATGTTACAGGTAGATAGGTAGCAAAGTATTTCATGGCACCGTGTCGCCTAGAATCCAAACACGTCCGGGCCGTTTGTGTGTCAATACAAAGGTGCTTTCTCCACCAAATCGATGCCTAAGATGTATTATGACATCTTAGGCATGGTCAGTGATTTATGGTGTGTTTCTAAGTGCGTGAAAGAAGTCAAGTCAAAAGTCTGCGATAAAAAATCCAGAGACCGGTTCAAAAAAAAAAACCTTATTGTTTATACAGCTACGATTGATAAATTTTGTCAAGTTAGAAACCTAGCGAAAATTGATTACGAAGAATCGTTAGCACTGTATACGGTTGGTCTCCAAAATAAGTTGCCTATGGGGTGAATCAAAAAGACGTAAGATGAGGAAGCGTTTTACACGGAGCGCCTCTCAGCCTTCATATAAAACGTAGGTATAAAAGCATTGCAATTGGAATGTATAAAAAGACAGGGCGCTGATGAGACATGAACAAAATTTTTAAAGCAACTATCGTGAGAACGATTATCTGAGCTGACGCGGAGGGGTCGCTATAATTTTCTGAAGAAAAATTAATAGAGCCGTTGATGCTTCGGAAGGCAAGAAGAAAGTAATAAAAAGGTTGTAGTAATACATGAATTGTTATCCTGTGCAGTCAGTAACAAATTCAGCTTACGATTTACTTTGACGTCTGGTCTTGCATGTTCCGTAACATATTTTTCTATGCATTAATATAGTAATTCGATATATATACGCCATACGCGAGTTACGTTCAATAGGTGACGATAAATCATATTGTGTCACGTAAAATGGCATACGCTTTCTCTCGACCGTTTGTGAAATGGTGAAAAGGTGACAAGTAGTTACACTTTTCATTAACGTTGTAACGTTGGTCATTTTTTTTTTATTTCATATTCGATGGGGAAAAACGGAAGCCTACTTATAAGGCTAAGCCATGTGTCCGCCTGTCACCAAGCAGTACCTATCACTAATAACTAGATAGCTAGCTATTTTCTCCAACTGATGTATGTAATTAAAGCAATAACTTTGTCAAAGATAAACCTCTTCAAAGGTAGTTAAACTTTGCAAGTGAGGGCTGTAACGTCACTTATCAGCAAAAACTGTAGGTACAGACAAGTGACGTCACGCAATAAAAGGTAGACATTATCTTTTATTGTATTGAAATCTCTCTCACAGAGATGGATCATTAGATTTTTTAAGGGCCGATTTTTCAATCACCAGTTAACTTCTATCTGAGGAATAAATATGGCCGTTTGACATATTTTCTAAACAAAAGCTGTCAAAACGTCAAACATATTCGACGAATAAAAGTTATCCAGCGATTGAAAAATCGGCTCTAAGTCAAATAATCCAAACGTTATTTTAGCTAAAAGATAAGAATATCAATGTACGAAAAAAGTTAAGCTGCATTTCTTTTTACTTTTTCCGATCCTATCCAACATTTTATCAGGTAAAGCGGGAACGAAACCTAGTTTATTATTCCGAAGTAACCTTGAACTCGAAGTACGTGGAAACGCGAAGGCCGGGAGTTATTCATTAATAAATAATACAAATATGTATTACATGACCGTTGTTTTATTATGGGAATGTTGTTTCTATATCTTTGTATGAGAATAAGATGCTGGTTTGATTCCAACACGGGATAATACCATTTTTGATTTTGTTTTAATTATTCTAAGAGACCATTGATAAATTTATGAAGGAAAACATCGTGAGGAAGCCTTTTTTTGGATGGAATATTTTCAAATTACTCTTCCAGCTTTGGGTTGAGCGGACGGAGTGCGGAAGCCAGAATACCAAATATTTGCCAACCAGCAGTGAATGAGCGTCGCAATCAATGCTCAAACCTCTATTTGAGAAGAGGCCTGTGCCCAGCAGTGGGACACCTATTAAGCTAGTATTGTTTTATGATATGTATGTAAATGTAATATAACATACGGCCTTTTAAATAACGCATTAGGAAGTACGTAATGGCCTTAGTTTTAATCCTCGCTAGGTCAAATTGAAACAGCCTGTTAGCGAAGTGCTTAGTGAGTGTGACCCTGACTGCTAAACCGGAGGTCATGGGTTCGATTCCTATCTAAAGCGAATATTTTTGTGATTAGAAAATCAGTTTGTTCTAAGTTTAAAAAGTTAATTTTATCAGTTGTCTGGTTACCGAAACGCAAGCTCTGCCTAATTTGGGAATTCAAGATGTGTTAGTATGAGAAGATATGTATATTAGAAGAACCAACTCCTCGAAAATGTATAATTAACTAACTCAGTTAGTTTGTAGATTAAAAGACAGATCAAGACTTTTTACCTTTTTTTTGGTAAGTATCTAAAGAAATTGATTATTATAAATTATGTAATCACAGCTACTACCGATCGCGATCAGCTGAGCGCCGCGCCGCGTCACAAAGTATGTGATCTCTATTTGATAGACTGCCCAAGAGACCAAATACCATTCACAATTGTTTAGCATTTTGGCTTTCAGCAGTATACTTTTCAAATAATGACACATCATAACCTCCTTTAATGAACCTACTTAAGGGCTAAGAAACTGTGAAACAAGGAAGGAACGAACATTCACGCAACAAGCTAAAAACCTAAAAATAACCTGACCCAAATCTCAACTTCGCACCAATAATCTCAAAAATAACAAAAAACAGTACTAAAAATATGAAAACTTAATCAAAACGCCATGCATTGGCCGTTTGCCAGGTGCGTATAATTAAATCTTATACGTAGTCTGTATTTCTTGGGTTGTAAGGTCGAGTTCGTTGAGACAGCTAAGAGAAAGCTGATCGATAAAACGGAGGAAATAAATTTTTATTTCGTCATACATAACTGTGGGATGGCGATTGCCAATGAATGAAAAATTACAGAAGATCAACCAATCATTATAGTTTCTACTTTTATACTTTTGCACTTAAGTATTCAGTATTTATTTATATTTGTACGTACGTATTGTTCTAAGTAAGTCTCTATGGAGTTCAACGGTTTCTTTTCTTTTGTAACAAATAAACATAAAGCTAAGCCATAAACACTGTGATTGTGAATTTACTAATTTAATTATAGCTTCAAAAACATAAACGTCCTTTAAATTAAGTTAGTTAAACGTGAGTGGTTAGTCCAAGGTGTCAGTTACCCCCATACTAAAATTTCAATTAAATCGGTCCAGCCGTTTGGGCGTCAAGAGGTATGTAACACACAAACGGCATCCGCATAAACATCAAGAAAATCTGCGTAATTATCACGTAGCCAAGGATATCAGACGCACGGAGCTAACCAAAACAAAATCTGACGTCAAAAAAACAATTACGTAAATTACTCTAGCAGTGCGCTCTGCAATAATTCCATCCATAGTAATATTATAAATGCAAAAGTATAACTGTCTGTGAGTCTTTCTAGATTTTACGCGATTTTACGTGTAATGAAATTTGATACACGGATGGTCTCACTTTTTAACTTGATTGCACGGAGAACCGAGTGGTGGATGGCGTGGTCATCACGCCGAACCGACTACGCGCGACGTCTCGCGTGTTCGATCCCCGTGTAGGACAAGCGTTTGATTGATCCACGAATGCTTGGTTTGAGCTCTTTGTGCATTCGAGATGGGATATTTTTTTGGATAGTTTTGTTTTTCAAAAAAACAACAACTTGTCCAGAAAGGGTTGTAAGTGGGGTAATGGATCTAAGTTTATTTGAAACTTAACTCCTTCACCACTGCTAAAAACTGATGTCCACGCAGACAGAGTAGCGGGCAACAGCTAGTAAACTACATAGTCGTATTATGGCAATGTTGCTTGCGTAGTTGAGATAATACCGTTCCGCGATTTGATACGTCGTTCGTGACGTATGTTGGCATGAACGACGCGATAAAGCAAGTCTGTTGTTGCGTCTAGAATTCTAGACTTAGATATAGGAATCAGACCTATTTTGAGATGGAGTTGTTGAGTTGCTAGTTGAATAAGTCTTGTGATTTGTTTTAGTTGCAACTTAGAAAATTATTTTTTAAAGCAAGAACGGTGAAAACAATATAGAAACCTTGTTTGTACTGCTTTCAATACACAAAAAGGAAAAAAGTGGGTTTACCATAGAAAATCGACATCCGCCGATTAAAATTGGCATGGGAATTCATTTTTTTTTTCGTTGTAGACCACAAAAATAGCTTTCTTTAATAAATAAAACCAGTGCCGGCGTTAAGAGGGGGCGTGATGGGGCGATGGCCCAGGGTGACAAATTCTGGGGGGCGCCAAGGTCTGAAGTTGGAGTATCTTGCCTCTCCTGCCGCAAACCCTCAGAACTGTGCTCTACGCTAGAGGTGGAATACTTCTACCGCCAAACGTAACGCTAAAGGAAAGATGAAATTCTTAATATAATTTTACTTGGGATCAGCAAAAAACTAACACTTGATATTGCTTCCCTTAAGTGGGCGCCACAATATTTTCTCCCGGGGTATCAGTGGCCCTTACGCCGGCACTATAAAACCGTTTAAGTGAGAGACGGAGTCGCAACACTGAGGGTTCCGTACAAATAGGTTAAAATGAAATAAATCGGTTGTGTTATAGAAGAATTTGAGGGTGGAAAAACTAATTTGTCGCAAAACAAAATTTAGGACCGTAACCACGTTGCTTAGCCTTGATGTTTATTTTTGGTATTTATAGTGACAAGAGGAATACATCATTTGCGAAGAATCAACTGTCTAGTTATTATGATTCAGGAGATACGGCCCGGTGGCAGTCGCAGAGGCAGCGGTAGCCTCAGTAGCAAGGTGAGTTAATAGGAACCATAAAAGAGTGGTTATTTTCATTCAACAAATTACTGGAATTGGTTAGAAAAAGAAGACCAAGCATTAAATCACCATAACTAGCAGTGATCGGCCATAGACTTAACTGATTTATAGATCCAATACTTCGTATCGCAATAACGGAAACTAAGCGGGCAAAACCGCTGAGCGAAAGCTAGTCCAAGCATAAACAACAGCTGTGGTTGTACCGTAAGATATAGTCAGTAAACTGGTCGAACCTGGGTGGGCCAGCAATCTGTCACTGTACCAACTACAACGTAAACCAGATACACGGGAAGATTGTAATTATATACTGGACGGAGTTATAAGATAGCCTTTTTAGATTTACCTACTTCATGAATTTTAGATCAATGTTGGTACAAATCGCATAAGTTTGCAATTTAAATTGGTCTAGTACGTGAGTTTTTGGTTTCTAGTTCCAATAAAATCTGACCGAGTCTTAAAGTAATATTTTATTATATTATGTCACCGTGTGGGTATAATCAGAATATTGTACTAAACTTCCATTACAATTTCATTATCGGTTTAAGAGCGCATAGGGGCACACACTTACACACACTATTAAGTTAATTATAGGTGCATTATCATGTGGACTTGATTTTCATTATTTAAATCTGCACGGATAGCCGAGTGATTCAGGACACTAGCCAAATCCCACGTGTCGCGGATTCGATCCCCGAATTGGACAAGCGTTTGTCTGATCCACGAACGCTTGTACCGAGTCTGGGTGTCTTTGTGCATGTGACTTGAATGTTTGCGAAACCCCCCGCAACAGAAGGATTCAATACCTTAATGGGGATTCTTTTAAAAGCTATAAAGGTATTTACTGTACACACAACTCTTATATTATTGAACAAAAAAAGTACTTACTTAAACTACACAACGTACTTTAAACTGACCAAAAGCAAAGTTAATCTTAAGGTAAGCAAATCAATCTAAGAACACGAGATGTTCGTATAAGGAATCCTGTCTCAACACACAGACAGACCGAGTATATTTATAGGCAAGGACAAATAGATGTGCAGTTAACGACACAGGATTTGATGCAGCTGTTTAGTTTGTTTGCTAAGTTAAACACACACACTTAAACACCTTCCTTTTGTAAGTAAAGGGTGGTGGTGTTTAAGTGTGTTATAATGTACTAGTTGACCCAGCAAATCCGTTGTTTTGACATAGTGGAGAAAGAAACATTATATTTGATGACAAAAGATGTACGATTCTCAGACCTAACCCAGTCCCGTCCCAGTACGCGCACAAAATTTGATGAGAATCGGTATAGCCGTTTCGGAGGAATTCAATTACGTACACAGTGACACGAGAATGTTAGATATATATTAGATTATTAAGCGAGATAGGCAATTATATGATAAACTGCAACTATTTCTGGGGTGAGTCATTCAATTGATTGATTTGGTTGTATAATTTAAAAAACATGTGACAGACAGTACAAAGTATTGATCACTCCCTTAGATCAAATTATAATTTGGACTTGCGACTGCACGGTTCCGTACAGACAGAGCAAGAAAACCCGATAGGCAACAAAAATATAAAAAGAAAACAAAAGCCAACATCCGACTTCAAATAAAAACTACTGAACCAAATGACAGCTATTTTACGTTAAATGCAAAACGAATCAACAAAATAGGTTCCTCCAGTCCGAAGCTCTGAGGTGACAAACATAATAAAGGCCAACAGACGTATTGAGATCCTCCACATTTTTGAAGTCGGTTTTATGATTTACATCAATATGATCAAAATTGATCTTATATTATTATTTATTATTATGTGATTGATATATATTTTTTTTCTTCCCTCCTATTAGTCGCTGCGTGATTTTATATAGCCTAAAACCTTCCTCGATGAATAGTCTATTCAACACAAAAATAATCTTTCAATTAGAACCAGTATTTCCTGAGATTAGCGCCTTCAAACAAACAAACAAACTCTTCAGATTTATATATTAGTATTGAGTATAGATAACAAAAACAAACTTCGAAATTATATCAAAGTGAAACTATATACCACGGAACTGAATGAATTCGGTTGATAAGCGATTGTGTAACAAGAAACTTGCATTTATAATTGACGAGATTAGATTAACAGACACTCAACGAAGCGTATTCTCTAAATTTTGTATTGTTATATAACTGTAGCAACAATAGCGTAGTGGTACGACCGTTGGATTGACAAGCTAAAGGTGTAAGGTTCAAATCATGACGCATAGTAATGACTGTTGAAAAGTCTGGAAACCTTCTCCAAAAATCTGACAATAGTTAAACCTTAAAGACACAAAATGTTCTACGTTAATATCTATTCTAATATGATGTTATATTGTCTAGTCCTAGCCAGGCTTCCAGAAGACAAGGAGTAGTCAGACATATTGAAAAGTGAAATTATTTCTAGACATAAGTGTGTTAGATATCCTGGTAAGGACTTTGAGTAAAAACATTGTTTAATAACTATCTCAAAAAATCTTTCAGGATAGGAATAATTCAGTTTTACAAAAAACTGAAAGAACTCCTATGCGCACAAATGTTTGTCCTATGCGGGAATCGAACTCAAGACACATCGCGCACATTGGTATTAGCGTGGTCACCTCAACCGTTCAGTTATCAAGAACAAAACACTCAAGTCGCAGGAAAACAATACCATTCAAAACACGCAACAAAATATTTCTATCTTGAGGAAATTGAACTCTTAACCTTTCGCTATATTCGTAGGGTTATCAAATCGACCCTTCCATTCACGACTGGCTATAAATAATGCTGAATGAGAGATTTTTGTCTCATTGTCATATGTAAAAACAATGTTCTGTTTATGATTCACTTCAAAGCTGATTTGAACATAAAAAAACAATGTAAACAGGATAATACCGTTATCTACTATTTTAAGACTATTGTGAATTAACTGGTCAGGCGTATCAGACTTGAGAAAGTCAGGGTTCTACACAAATGGTCTTAAGATAAACTTGGTTGGAAAATAAATGTGTGATCGTAACTAACTTTCCTAACATCGATCATTATTTTTAGAATAATCTATTCTTATTGCGACAGCATCCATAAATCATCTGTGAGCATTTCAAACTGTCTATCTATCATGGTTCATGCGATACAGCCTGATGACGGACGGAAAAAACTATACATCAACTAATTCTCCCATCGCGGTTCTGATGGTAGATTCCTTAGAAATAAGCAGCACCCTTTCATATGTAAACGTGGTATTATTTAATTTATTTCTTGTATACATAAACTAGCAAATCAATAAACAAAACCTTTTGGCCAAATAGGTACCTAAGTCAATTGAAAAAATGTGACATCCAGTTACCTGCTTACCCCAAATACTTTAAAAGCGTTATAAAACATTTAAAATCAGCAGTTCGCGTAATAAAAACAAGCTTAAAGAAACAGACAGATGAATTGAAACGTTAACCTACTTTGCGGAGTAAAGTACAGTTATGTCCTAATGCTGACGAAATAGACGGCTATTCAGCTGTTTTTGTTGGACTTTGAAAGGAGTTTGACAAAGATTATATTATTATTGTATCTAGCCAGTGCGAGGCAAATACCTCTCCATTATTAAAAAAATCGAAAAATGTCCAGTTCAGTTACAATTTTAGAAAATACGACCACAAAATAAGGTTAATTTTTGGTAAATACTACCTATGCCTGTGCTTGCTTAAGTGGATGTCAGTGTTTGAACGTAGTATATACTTATGCATATTATAAAGATCAAAGAACAACAAAAGATGGATAGAGGCTTGAAGTTCTAGGTTCTTCAGTTCTTCGAAACCATCCGATTCTTACCTACAAGACTTTTGGGGATAGGCTTATTCGCGTATAGTGAAGATTTTGAACATTGATCATTACGCTAGCTCACTGGGGCTTCGCGATTTCAGATTGCAATTATTAGATTCTAAATTTCTTCACGATGTTTTTCTTTCCCATTTGTCAATTGTGTATAAGATTCATTTAAAAAAGTACGTATATCTTTAAATGTTATATTGGTACTTTGCCTGCGTTGGGGTCAAACCCAGCACCTCGTGCATACATATAAATGCATAGAACCGCAAGGTCATCACGACAAAAATGGTCGGGTATCCGAAACTTGGCTACATAACCAGTTTTTCTGAGGGCCTGAGTAATAAGTTCACTTGAAACAATCCATGTCTAAAGCATCTCATAAATTGCACCGTTATATAAAACCAGTTACGTCAAAATGACGAAACGGCAACAACTAATACCATTGTCAAGTAAGTAGGTCGATTCCAACAATTGTACGCGTTAGACAAACATTATAGCACTCATTTTGCTAATTACTAATCTGAATATATAGAAATATGATATTTATTTCTATAGCAATAAGGAATATGATCCTTTACTCTCCTCTCAGCCCACAATAGTCATAGTTAGAGAGATTTCTTATATAGTCTTTAATACTATCACTTTAAAGTCGATTATAGCGTGACAATGGATATAATAAAATGTTTTGTTGAGGACATCAAAGGCAAGCTTGTTTAATCAGCTGCTCAGTGACGTAATGAGATGATAGCTAATAAGATCGTATCCCATAACAAATGATTGTTTGATTGGTAAGTAATCTTATATGCCGAAATGATTAAGCTTACAGAAGAACAAAAGACCCAATCACGCAGTGGATTTGGCTCAAACATTGATCGTGTGATCGTATTGTTCAGAAGATTTGTCCAAAATTCACAGGTTTGAAGTAAAATCTGGCATTGGCGAGTCGGAGTCGCGACGGTAAGGATACAAGGTCGGTTATGTGACAAATATATTTGTGGGTATCCACAAGTTTATGACCGAACCCACAGATTTTTGAAAATATCGACTGTCTAGCTATGTTTATGAGCTGGCCAAAAAGCCTGGTGACGGACGGATAGACCCGACGACGGACAAATATTACAAACTCACGTTAAAATAAAAGAAAGAGATGGGCAGAAACCGTAGACTCAACAAAGACGTTGAGGAAATAATACGAAGATACTTCGATGTAATTTCATATTTTTGTTTCGTGCATTGATTTTTTTCAGTTCGTTTGAAACTCTAGTGGACTTAAATCAGTTCATTTTACCCATTAAGCGTTGGATGATAGAAGATAGGACAATATTGGAGCTAAAACTCGATCGGTCAACCGAACCATCTCTAGCAAGGTAAAGCAGAAAACTTTAAATTAAAAAAGATTAACTAGTCCAAGCTACCAATAAGGCGGCGCATATCGAAGTAATAGGCATTTTAAATGAGAATTATTATAATTAAACTTAGTTAACCAAGACAGAAGCCCTTTGAGTCAAACACGTGGCTATTACAAGGGTTTCAAAGCACGCCAGAACTAATTAAAATTTTTGAAGTCGCTCATGTGATTAATGCGGAATTTAATTAAACATTCTTTAAGGATGTGTTGAAACTTAGCCAGATAGAAATTCGGTTTTTGGGTCATGGATAGACGAATTATGATATAATATTCCACAACTTTCACACAAAGCCATCAAATCTCGAACTAAGCAGAGTATGTATTATGAATACTAGACAACTAATAAATATACAGTAACAAAACATATGATCGTGCTCATCACACAAACATTTGTCCTGGGTGGGACTCGACGATCAACAAGCCAGTCATAACGTATGTGTAAGAATCGTTGTAGAAAATCCTTAGTTTCTGTGTACATAAATTGTTAAATCTATACTAACAAATAAAGCTGAAGAGTTTGTTTGAACGCGCTAATCTCAGGAACTACTGGTTCAAATTGAAAAATTATTTTTGTATTGAATAGAACATTCATCGAGGAAGGTTTTAGGCTATATACCATCACGCTGAGACTAATAGGTGCGAAGATATAATGGAAAATGTGGAAAAAACTGGGCAGGTATAAATTATAACTTATATCTTCTAACCACGCGGAGGAAGTCGCGGGCAACAGCTAGTAAATAAATAAAATACAGAAATTTGTCAAGAAAAAGTCCTGGAAATAAAGGCTTCATATGGCATACCAAAACGAAATCATTCAAAACTGTAATTTTAGAGATTTGATTCCATCCTAAAACTTGTTATAGTTATTGTCGCGTGATGCAGCTCTACGCAGAGTAATGCGCCATCTCTTTCCAAAGCATTCTTCAAGATGTTGTAGGTGAACCAATAAGGCTGCCAACCTTGCTAGAAATCGTTAACGATAGCCAAACCAACGTATAAGGTCAACTGTTATTGGTAATTGGTAAAAACACAGATCAGTAAGCAAATCGAGTGCTGAAATAATTTAACAGACGTCTTTCTTAATCGTTTAACAGTTCTTTTTGTAAACTCAATATGTCCAAATTAATCCATTTTGTGGGCTAGCTAGGGTAACATTAATCCTAATAGGTTTTTTTGGTATGCGGATTAAATAAATAAGTTATATTTATATTATATATCATCTGTTTTGGATTTAGGACGTGTTTTATATAAATATCTATTCTTTTTAGATTAGGGAACATAGACAGAAGTACTTTCAACTATGCTTCAGGAACTAAAGATTTGATTAAAAAATCTTAAAGTTGGAATTTTTATAAAAATTGATAAGTTTTTATGTCTCACCTAGAAAAACATTAAGGTAGGTACAAAATGGTGATTTAGTTGTGGTCTTACAAAGAGAAGCATGGACTGATCTGTCTTAATTTTTGTTGCCAGTCTAGTCTGTCTAGATAGAAAAATAACCCTTTTAGCATTATACTAAAGCCTTTCTGAAATAACTGTTACCTTAACCACTATGTATTAATCATGAATCAAAAAAAAACCTACAACTCCTTGGCATTTTAAATAAAACAGATAGCAATACAATTAACAAAAAAAAACGACATAGAAAAACAATAAAAAATAATTAAATCCTTACCTGATCAAAGTCCTTTTGTCGTAGCGGCATCTGCGGCCGCGCATTTGATGCATTCATTGAACTCATATCTTCCTCAATATCGCATAAATACAGTGAAGTATCTGGCTAAACAGATATCATATAATGTAATAAAAAAAATTATACTAATCACGTAAAGAGATCACAGTGTGTCAGCTACAAAAATGGCTGCTATTCACATTATTTTTTATTTTGATTTGTTTTTTTTTCTTGTCTATTCCGTGAGTACACTATTCTGTGTTCCTTTGCGCTTGTCAATTCTGAAAAAGAAAGAGAAATTTATGGTTAGTTTTGTGAATTTCTCTCTTATTATATAATTATATTAATTATGTACTTAGCAAGTCTAAATGATCTAAGAGCCCGTGGCCAAACCTACATCTAATCTTCTAATATATAAAATTCCCGTGTCACGATGTTAGTTACACGAAACCTCCGAAACGGTTCGACCGATTTTTATGAAATTTTGTATACATATTGGGTAGGTCTGAGAACAACATCTATTTTTCATACTCCTAAGTGTTAAGGGTTGCTCACAGTAAAAAAAAATATTTTATGTTTTAGACGAAATTTATTGTTTTTATTTTTTTACAATGTGGCATTAAAAAATACAAACAACTAGAAAAAAAATCGGCAAAACAACGTTTGCTGGGTCAGCTAGTTATTTTATAAAAGCTGAAACTTTGTCAGCAGACGCTCCCAACATAGGTAAGAACAATGGTCGATTATGGAGTTTGGGTCACGGTGGCTTCGGCAGATAAACGGTACTAAAGGTGCCAAAAGTATCGATCTTACTCTAAAACTGTTACAATACAGGTAAAAACTAAAACTTATAATTATGATCGCCTGTCTCAAAAGATTTACTTTTTCTGATAGACAATGCATTTTTTCATTCCCATTCTTATAATTAGACAATGTATAAATACTCAATTAAGATAGATAGGAAACCTATCTCAAGAGATATTGATACAAGTAATATGAGGTCAATAAACTGATAAAATAAGTATTTTAATTTCTCATCACAATTGGGATGACGACTGGGTATAAATAGAAAAAATCTCATTAGTCCCTCAGTTAGATAATTGAAAAGTATTACACACGATTTTTTTTCCTTTTTCAGAAAAACTAGAATTGACAAAGATTAACTGTTTTAAAGTTTAGGAGAGGGGGCTTGTGACGTAACGATATGCTAAAATTTATACACAATCGTGACGTCACGCGTAAGTTTCATTCACTGTAATTTTGTCAATTTATGTTTGCGGGACAAATTAAAAAATACGTATCCATTATTATACAAAAAACTACAAGACAGACACTGCAAAAAAATTGTCGTCATCCCTATTAACCTCCTTTTGTGGGCTTGTGGGTCTACCATCACATCTTAGAGAAATATTATTATGGTTGTAGAAGTGTGACATTGTAATACACTGCATAGAGAGACATATCTCTCCAAAACCTGCAATTACTATTGAAGAAATGGCAGTAGGCCCTCTATATAACTTTTCTGCTGAAATTTTTACTTAGCCTTATCTGACCTGAACATTCAAGGCCTGAATAAGATAGTATTCTATAATTCAAGAAGAACACCGGACTAATCTACCTGATAAAATATTATACAGAATCAATCAAAAAGACTTATAGAAGAAATGTATTACATGTTGCAGTAATTTATTACTTTTAGTTTCTAAAAATGTCATAAAAAAAAAATATATAATTTTTAGTTTCTAAGCTTGTCTTCTCCTTTTCGTGCAGTTGATGCACAACATTACAACCTGGTTTCAGGGATGCCTCAAATTTCCCCCACCATAAAGGTACCATATACAAGGTGAATTTTCCCACAAGTAAAAATTACCTTGTAAATTCCAAAGTACATTATTTTATGAGTCTTAGATAGATACGACTTTTTGCAATGTGCTGTCTTGCTTCCACAACTACAATAGTTAGACCGTCTGTTTTGCAAAATGAATGTGATTTATGTATTGTAAGTTAGATATAATTAGACATACTGTAGAATATGCAATCACTATGAGTGGCATGTCCTGGATAGTGAAAGTTTTAAATATGATGCAAACGCTGACCAACTAGTAATAATGAATTGATAATAGCTAGCAACAAAACTTGTTGAAATCCTGTTGTCTCATTGCAGTGTGTACGTTATTACAATTTACATAGTTATTTAATTAGACCTAATTATTACCTTTGAAAAGTTGTAGGAGCAATTTAATAACTGCATAATTGAGTATTTCACAATTTGTGTATATTTAAATGATTTTAAGATACCATAAATATTAATTTTGATGAATGAACATTGTAAGAAAACTGAAACCCAATATATAAGCCTATCTAGAATTGATATGTGATCAATGCTTCTTTAAAAACTAAAGGCTTTCACAACGTAAGTACATTTTGAAGCTGGCATAAGTATGGTTAAACAGCAACCTTTTGATTAACTTAATTGCAGTACTATCAGACCAAAACAAACATAAACTGGCCATATTTGACTTAAATAACCAAGGAAATCCCAAATTTCTGTCATCAATGTTCAATAAGACTGAAGAAATTGTAATTAGTGCCTTACCAGTACCCATTCTCAACGCTATTAATCCATCCATAGTTACTACTGTCAGAGTGAGATACCAATATTTACAGTGTTGTGAGATGTGTCATCTTGCTTCTACAAAGGTAACATGAACTCAGTTTAACAGCCTATAGTACAAGGAGTACAAACAGGGTTCACCAATGAGTTCAAAATACATATTTGGTAAGATGAGTCAAAATCTTTTTTGTATTGAACTCTTGTTGACTCAGAGATCTTATTGCAGACCACAGAAAAAGAATAGAAGGACGACTTTAATAAAATTTCTCATGACATCGAATATAAACAGCTGTCAAAAAGATAACATAGTGTTTTTGTGTATTTTAGATAAAAGTATAAACAAATGCAAATGCTTATTTATTGTGTCAATATAGCATTCTGGATAAAAATAATTCTAGATATCTTGTACCACCCACCTTTTTATGAATTTCTATAAAACCTAGCTAACATAACTATCTGGCATGTCCTACAATGCCATGTCAAGTTAAATGTTTCCAGTAGCACTTAATAAAATTAAAGTTATTAAGATAGGAGAAGACAATGTAAAATAAAGACAAAAACAAAGAGATAATATCAATCAATAAAAATAACAATAATAACTAAAACTATTACAATACATATTAAAAAAGAGGGTATGTACATAATATACATAGGATGGCAAGAAGATGTAGGAACATATTATAAATATACACTTTCTACAAAGTTCAAGACACATTGTTTATGGTTTTGAACACAGAGGAAATGACTACAGATGTTTGCAATATGAAAGAGTAAAATTATTATAATATTTATTTATTTATTTACTTATATGGATCACCAACAAAGAATACACCTTACATGCTATACAAGAGAAAAAGAAGTTACAGGGTTCTTGTGCTTCCTTAATTACAGGTGACCACATCATGCATAATAAGCCTTGTGAGCTTAAATAAAGAAAAAAACGTGGTAACACATACAAAAGATAAAAAATATAAAGATACAGTTAAAAGGGTGCATAAATACAGAATACAAAATTGTGTAGGAAATGCGTATGGAACAGGAAATGATTAAATAACATATACAGGTTTACTTTACATAGTAGATTATGATCGAAATTACAAAAAGGTGGTGAAAATATTAATTTCGATAAATACGTGTTTTATCACTTTTGTTGATAGAAACTTAACGAACATGTAAGCAAACATAAGGCAACCTAGGAAACGAAATTCAAAGCACTCATAATGTTGCAAGTTAAATTTTTCCAAGTCTATTAAAACACACCTCAAAATAACGATGTCAAGAGGATAACAATCAAGTATAACTGCATTTTTAAACAAAAACTCACTGAACAGTATCTGCTTGTTCAACTGGAACGCCTTATTTGCATAAAAAAATATCCCATATGACCAAATTACCCACTTTCTAACTAACGAAAAAAAATACGTTGAAAAAGCGGGAAATGGGAATTTGCTTTACGTCAATCGATTACATGCAATGTTCATCAGAAAAAGTAAAAGTGACTATGCACATGACAAAGGAATCGAGATTTTGCAACCTAAACAAGGGCAGACGAAAACATGTTTTTTTTTTCAATACGCTAACGCGCACACTGTACACATACCTTCACAGATTCACATACACACTTCATGGCACTGTATTGAACACTAAATAATCATAAAATAAACGATTTAAACAAAATAAATTGTTCAATTACGACTGATTTCTTTGCTTGACAATACACAGGTAGATAGGTACACATCTGTACCTGACAATTGACTGACAGGTATTTACATTATACTACAAAATTTGATTCCCCAAAAAGGCTATTGAAGCAATAAGTTGTGATGATGTATATCATTTGTTCGGGTTATACTTACGTAGCAATCGTTTTCACGCTGTCATCGACCACATTTCACTTGAAATTAACGCAACACGATGCAACGTAACGTTGAACACTATTGAGATCACAAGTGGATTTTAAAAATTCAATATAGGAAATAATAGGCCCTGTTTAAAATAACCATTTCATTCACGCACTTAAATAAAAGAAACAACAAGGAGGAAGAGAGAACAAAACCGTATTTTATTTTTATCCTGAAATGAAACTGCAGATGGCGCTTGGGTTTCGTAGCGATGCGTTCGCAATAATTTATTAAAAGTTGACTCGAAACTCAGAACAGATAAAAATCTGTTCTAAAATGAGAAATTCCTTCTGTTAAGCTATAAATATAAAAAAAATCAGATACATTTTCCTTCATGCAGAGGTATGTTCACTTTAATTTTAAGTTATAGTATGAGGCTAAAAACACTAATTATAAAGAGTTAAATGTTAAGTGATAGTAATATTAAAGGAGGATCTACTTTAGTAGTTTTCTATAACCTTGAAACAATAAGATCATACATTGATATTATTTGGGTTTGCTTCAGCAAATCAACCAGCTTTTCGCAGTAGACTGCTGAATATAAGCCATAGTCAAGTTACGTGGTTACGCTAAAGAACCAGGTTGCAATCGTTCGCTCTTTTGCATGGCGCTATAATAATAGGTCAATCAATCTATTTAGTTTAATATTATAAACTGTATTCTATAGTTCGTATAGTTAGGTTTTTTTAAACATCAAGAAAATCTTAAAATACAAGAAACTGAATCCAGCTAGTTGAAAAAAAATACTCACGACGAATGTCAATGTCAAACTATCAGAGTGTCAGCGGTGTATTTTGTTAATTTATTTTTAATTTAAACTTTATCAACATCTAAAATTAAGATTTCCTGTGTATTTTTTAAAAGTAACTGTTAAGTATAAAGATTCTAACCATGTGTTATGTTATAGTTACCGGTCGAAGTTTAGCATGGCTCTTGCTAAGTTTAGTTGCTTTTTTGTTAATATTAACTGGTATTATGACTCCTAAATGGCTTATGGGGCAGCCTGTGGTGCTCAACGAGAATAATATCACCAGTTTTTATGTCCCAAGCGTCGGTATATACAACAGGTAAGACGAGAATAATGTTTGAAGTTAGCATACATTGATTTTTAAATTGGACTGAATTTATTAGTTTGAATATGTAAATATTTGTTTTAAAAATAAATAGATGTAGTATGTGTTTATTATATACTATATAAGGTACTATGCAATAATAAGGTTATAACATGAATAAGTTTACATCACTTAGTGTAAATTAATGTAAACTGTATATTATTAACATAACTAGCTCTTAATCTATTTATTCAGAGACTAAATAATTTCATTAGTTACAATATCCACCCAGGATAAACATCATTAACCAATATTACATTACTTCATTATTTAAAGTCTGTCAAAGCAGTTTTTTACATCTGAGTCCCTTAGATTTTTAAGACATACTTACCTTTCCAATGACAATACATAACATGATTATTATGATAATATTTACAGATGTATCCGCATGAAGGATGACCACAACAACTGTGCCTCATTCTCATTTTATGGATTGGCAACAGATTCGTCCGTATACCCCACACCCTGGAAAGCAGCTATGTTCTTCTTGTCCTTATGTATGTTGTATAACTATTGTTTGTAGAACATTACACTTAGTACACCAATCTAGGAAATGCATTCATAATTGTACAAGGCTTTCCTCAACTATGTTGGGGTCGGCTTCCTGTCTAACCAGATGCAGTCTGCCTATCTGACCTTCTCAACCCAGTTATGTAAGCAACTAATACCCCTTAGTATGACTGCAGTCAGGCTCCTAACTACCTAACTACCTGCAATAACTTTCAAAGATGTATAAGTAAGTGATAGCCGAGACCCACAGTCCATAGAACAAATGTACCAAGTGTAGATTAAGTTATGATTGATCAACTAGGGCAGGTGTAGCTTAGCTCCTAAATTGATCTGGTACAGGCAGTATGATATTAAATGTAACTGATAACTATAAGTTTGTGATACGAAATAGGAATAGCGAGATTAATGATAATTGATAGCCTGACCTCGAATTTTTTACTTTTGAGTCTATGAAGGGATAGAAAAATACCAATAACAACAAAACCAAACAGCCAAGTTCATACCTTTGTATACCTTTTCGCAAAGGATCAAACCCATAAATGTTTGCGCAAAGTGTTGCAAAAACATTTATGTGATCTATGAATGATTGTCCTGGATCTGGGTGCCTTTTTACAAAAATTACAACACAAGCTTGGTGCGGGAGGCATTTATTAAAAGAAACACACTTAGCATTAAAATATAATCATATTTTTTATGTTATGAAATGAGTATGACTGTTTGTTGACTTCTTTCCACAGGTGCAGCCATACAATTTGCAACAGTACTTGCAGGAGTGATGGCTTGTTGTGTCCAGTCAGTGTTTAAGAAGAGTGTCATATCTCTAGCGGGGGCTACACAGGCTCTTGGAGGTATTGTTGAACAATATTTATGAATACTTAATACTGGTAGAGTTACTTTTTGTTTAAGTAACTCACTACTCATTATTCTTATCACGAATGTGTTTATATCACTGAACGGATAGCCGAGTGGTTGAGGTGACCACGCCAAATCCACTGTTCGCGACATGTCGCGAGTTCGATCTTCGATATCCGCACAGGATAAGCGTTTGCGTGATCCGCGCTTGGCTTGAGTCTAGGTGTCTTTGTGACTGTGGCTTCAAACCGCCTGCAACACAAGGACTAAAATCCTAAGTGCGGGACTCGTTTGAAAACTATAACTACTAACAGGAGAAACTTTCGATCATTAATAATGTTTCTAACTGTTCTTATTTTATTTACACTTCATATTTTCACACATAGTCAGCCTATAGACCAGCTAACAACAGCTCCATAACACTTCCAAAGTTGGTGCTTAATTAACAAAGTCCCATCATGAATATGTGTTAAAAGACATCTGATATACTTTCCAGGTCTATTTGGTGTGTTAGGATTATTGCTCTACCCGTGGGGTTGGGGAGCGCCCCGCGTGCAGCGCCTCTGCGGGAAAAACTCGGAACCATACTTACTTGGTGACTGTTCCATTGGTGAGTCTATTAACATCTCATGATTTAAGTTCTAGTTTCCATGTTCTGAAATTATGGTGATACGAAGTTGTCTATGTGTTTATCTTACTTAATTTGTTAAGGTACTTTAAAAAGGTGAACAGTTTTTGTGTCTTTTTAAGCTAAAACATATTTAAATGAATAAACGACTAATATTTTGTAGTAATAAGTTTTATTAAAAACAGGATATTCATTTGAATTACATATTTCTTTAACAGGTAATGTTTTCAGGTCAACTTTTAATGCAATGCTTATGTCAAAATTGAAATGGAAATCTTTATTTTTGTTTTACATTGGTCCTGGCCATGTTGTTAAGCAAAAGACACAAGATTGTTTATCAAAGTTATACAAAGGCAGTAAAGTTTTAAACTGTTAAATTCGATATTCAGCCTTTCCATGACCAAAAACGCTCACTCATATTTATACATCATAATTTTATAAATACTTTAATAGCAGTCATTCATTCACTTAAGTATTTCTGCTTGTTTTTCCTTGTTATAAGGTTGAATAGTACCTAAGTATTAAACCAATACACAATTATTGAGGTTATGAGGAAAAATATTGAATATAAACAACAATGACTTATAGGAATTTATTTTAAAAGCCATGTTAAACTTGTTTTATATCTAAAAACGTATGAGTTTTCTTTAATACAAATTACCTTTAATAAAAAACAAACTAAATTGAAATAATTCTCAATCCGTTCAGGATCGTTGTCGCCTCAAACAGACAGACTCAACACACTAATAACACCTCTCTTTTTGCGTCGGGTGTTACAAATTTATTAGCCCACCCTATTTCCAAGTCCCCATTCTCTTGCCTTTAACTGTTAGAATTGTTGAAATCGTTATTAAATATGTCTTTTTATTTTCAAAACTTTTTCTGAACATAGAACCCATCTTATATGTCCGTTATTCATAACCTAAGCACCTTTACCACTTACATACCACAATTACCTATTTTCCCACGTTTTTATAAACTCACTTTCTTGTTTGTTTGTTGTGCCAGTTAGATTTTTGCAACTCAATTTTGAGGCACTTCCCGATAAGCTAGCATTTAAAAGACATTTAAAAACGTGGATATTTCGTTTTTTTTTAAACAAATATTTTTTCCAGGCTGGGCGCTCTTCGTCACAGGCACAGGCATTGCTCAGATATTCCTAGCCAGCGCTCTGTCCAAAACAGCTGATAAAGCTGCCAACTCAGACAAGGTACAGTTTCAGATGGACGAAGGCAAGCAATTGATATGTTTAGCATAAGATTGAGACTCCTGGACTATAATACTAAGTTTGGAGGTTAAAACTCTTGGTCTATTGGACTAAATTTCATCATATGATCGTACGATCGAATTGTCATTTGAGACAAGTACTTTATCAGTCTTCCCTATTGCTTGGATATTATGAAGTCATTTTGTTTGTAGTTTGACACAAAATGTCTCATTGATAACTGTTTGAAACCCGCAAGAACTAATAAGACGTAATACGCATAAATTTTTGTCCCAAATTGGCAATTCCCAAATTGTTTCGTCTCAAGTAACAAGTGGTTTTACACACAATAACCGGTGAATTTGATTGAGGATAAAATTGTATGTAGATGACGTCAGAAAACTGTAAGCAGGAAATGTATTATTCATATTGTAAAGGCTGATTACAGATTCTATGACGACAGACAATAAAATTAATATAAGTGCTAAAATAGCTCTTATGCTCTTGAAAACATGGTTGATTTTATATATAATACTTAAAAATAGTTAAAGATTCTATATTTATATAACTGAATAACAGCTCTTTGCAAGAACGTCGTTGATCAGAATGTCTGTTTTTAGCTGTCATGTTGTCCTTTTCATTTTCAAGTGGAATGTTGAGACAAAAAGACAAATTAGGACCTCACTTGGTTCAATACTGTGCCTTTGTATCGCAGTAGGTAAAGCTTCAACATATGGAAGACTAAAAGACCAATAAAAATTATCTGACTGACCTTATTTTGAATCTAAATGACTGAATCTAAAATTGCGTCCATGTGGCAGAATATTATTAAAAATATAACTCATTTTTATATGAATTCTAAAATGTGTAATTAAGTAATGATTTTATTGTAATAACTGTCGTGAGGATTCGTTATTTTATACGGCTTACTCACACGTATTTATCAGGATCGCCCGACTAGTTTCGGATCTAACTGGACTCCTTAATCATGAGCTAACGTTGCGCTTGGCAAGCGAGTCGAAGCCACCATAAGGAGTCCGAAACTAGTCGGACAATCCCGATAGTATTTATAACATATAAATAAGAAATCTGACCAGCAACATTCATAACAAATTTACAAAAATAGTTTTTATGCTAGAAATCATCACATTAATTTTATTTTTATATGAAAGAAATACAGACTGAAAATGTTTATTCCATAAAACTGTTAGACTAAGAATATATTTGCATATAATCTTGTATTTTAAGAATGATAAGTGTTTCCACTATTTACTGCATTAACTAAGATATATTTTTACACTGGCAATCCAGCTCGTGTACTTTTCAACAAAAAAAGGAAAACACCTACATTATCTAAATGATATAATGAATGTTATACATGGCCTTATATTTAAACATATACATAAAAACTTACAATATTTATAAGTACTATACGCATAAATATAGCAGAAATCAAACAATTCTCCATTTGTTAAGGTACTTAAAAAAAGGTATTTTTTAGTGTGTATTTTTCTTTTAAAACTGTGTTTAACAAGATAAAATCAAAAATTAAAAACCCCCAAAATTAAGATGGTCTCCGATTTTTACGGAACAGGTTTAAAACACTCGCACATAATTGCGGACAACATCACATACATTGTTCTGAACCCAAAGTAAGTTGCTAAAGCACTTGTGTTATGGAATTCAGATACAACGAAGGTACCACAAACACCCAGACCCGAGACAATGTAGAAATGTGATTTTTTTTACATTGACCCGACCGGGGATCGATCCCGGGGCCTCAGAGCTAGCGACACCTTGAAACCGGTGCGTACGCCATTCGACCACGGAGGTCGTCAAAAATAATTCACCATAAATATAATCAAACTATCTTGTAGCACCCCTTTTTTGTGAATGGCATGAAAATCAAACCGCCACTAAAAATAAATGTAAAATAACAATAAAGATTACCAAATCAAATATACCACTGAAATATATGAGTCATTTATTTATTTTATATATCTTTGTATAGATCACAATGATGTTGTGTACCTTTTTTAAGTGCCGAAACAAATGGCGCGGTCGTATAGATTTAAAGCTACAAATAGATATAATATTTTCCTATTATTTTTAGATTATATGTCACAAATATTAAAAATAAAATGTTAATTAATACTCATATATTATTTTAGATACTGTTATATATATCTCTATAGATTTCTAAATACACTTACTGTCCCAGCTGAAACTTTGTTTTGCCATAAAAATTGTAGTTTGGCATAAAAAATGGGGAGGGTCCGATTCTCAGACCTATCTAATACGCACACAAATTTCATGAGAGTCCGTTGAGCCGTTTCGGAGGAATTCAATGACGTAAACCATGTTAAAAGAATTGTATATGGTAGAGATAACCAAATTTATTTATATTGTCATAATACATCACATCACATTAGAATACGTATTATTTTAGGTGCCATAATATTGGATTGGCTTTAATTTTCAAAACTGAGGTTCTTAGTTTCATATAGCTTCGGATTGTACGAACCGATTTTGTTGGATCCTTTTTCATTTAACGTGAATTAGCTGTCATTTAGTCCCCTAAAGTCTCATCAAATTTGGCTCAGTCCTTTTTTATTTGAAGTCGGTTTTTCATTTCGTTTTTAAATAAATATTATTGATATTAATTTGGTGTTCAAAATTATTGTTACTTTGATGTAATTGTTTAAGAGTTTTATGATCAATGTTTTTTTTTGTTTTGACTTGACTGTAAGAACAGCCGTTGTGTAAGCAAGATAACGTTATGTACGGTGTAAAGTGCTGTCTCTTTCACTCTCATCTTAAAAGCGGTTGGTTCGTTTAATGGAACCCAGCAGGCTCAATGACCGTTAATATAAAAAATCAAAGAAAACAGGATTGATAATGGCCGGAATTGTCAACAGGATACAAAATAAATCATGAGAATTATAACTTGTCTTTTAGCAAGCTAGATAGACAATTACATTAAAGACAGCAATAATCTAAATTAGAATAAAAACTTCAAACAGTATTATTTTAAACTTTTTGATATGAACTTTGTAATTGGTTGTATTTTCATTTAAAATTTGCTTTTTTTTTGCAAAAAGTCTTATGAATGGAAGTGTATGGTTTATTTTTTAATAATTTGTAATCTAGTGTTTTTAGATGTAAGGTTGTACTGTTTTTTACACGATGCGATATTATACAAATGTACTATGTCTATATTTTATACAATATACATAAATATACTATTTTAAATGGATGCTTTGTTTCTTGTTTTGTTTAAAAATGACTCCCGTATTAAGGAAATTAATAATTAATTAATTATACGTGCTGAAAATATCAAGCTGTCTACATATTATTTGCTCAATCAAGGATTCGAACCTAAGACCACATGCTAGGAAATCTGCATGGTTCAACAAGATTATGCTCAGAACAGCTGAAGATACCTACATAAAAATAATTACATTTCGTACTAAGAATTACTTCGCAATAAATCATCTAAAATGAGGATGAATAACAAAATAATTATATAAAAATATGCTTACTCACTGAAATAAATAACTTCTAAGAAATTGTAGACAGTACCTGTATTACATAAAAATAAAAGAAGACAGTAGTGGCAGAGTGACAGCTATACACGGCGTAGAGCGGCATCTCTCTTACTCCCACAACAACTTTAAAACGTGGTGGCAGACCCTTGGATAAAAAACTTCACTTAATTAAAAGTAATTCTTAAGTTCAATGCTGTAAAGTGGTATTTGAAACAAATTATTACTTGAAAACGTCAGTTAAAACTTCTTTTTTTTGGTAAGGGGAATCCTCATGGTCACCTACTCTCTCGGTGAGGAAATTGCTAGTGTCAGACTCTTACTGACTAAACCTGAACCGCCGTGCTACGTCATCCGCGTTTTTTGTCTTCTAATCCTTCATATAATCAGTAAATACTCCTGTTTTTTCTATCAAGACTTAAATTATTAATATTACAGTTGTGCAAGCGTGACTGAGACGGTATATAGCGACATCTCTCTTCCACGATTTCAACAGTTTCATTTACGAGCTCTTGGTAGGTAGGCAACGTTAAAATTTCGCGTGTTACAATGATACGCGATTTGAAGTTCAAAAATCCGTTATTTTGATTACATCCAAATTGCTGTGCATTTAGATACACGCAATCACGATAGACGCGTAAATAGTGTAAGCATTTCACTAAGAAAATCTAAGTAGTAAGTAGTCAGCCAGACAGGTTTCTCAAAAATCTATATCTACATATATACTCTATACTAATATATAAAGCTGAAGAGTTTATTTGTTTGTTTGAACGCGCTAATCTCAGGAACTACTGGTCCAAATTAAAAAATATATTTTTCTGTTGAATAGACCATTCATCGAGGAAGGTTTTAGGCTATAAACCATCACGCTGCGACTAATAGGAGCGAAGATACAAAGGAAAATGTAAAAAAATAGGGCAGGTATAAATCATAACTTATATCTTCTACCCACGGGGACGAAGTCGCGGACAACAGCTAGTATTGAGTGTAAGGTAAGGAATATACAAAGCACTTAAGTAATTATTGGTAGTGGGGCTAGTAACATCACTCGCTAGTAGAAAGCGTACTGGCAAGTGACGTCACACGACGTTTTAATTCACTTTATCCCTCTCATTTCTTGTTTACGAGATAAAAAAGCAAAGTATTCAATATATTTTTTTATTTCAATAAATATATTTCTCTTCTATTCTTTCAATAACATTAGTAAGTTCAACAAAACCAAGTTCACCTTTTCAGATGGCAAAAAGGCATTCTAAAATATCATGTGAAACATCAGATATATAATGTATACATACTAAAATACCTACATGGAGAATCATGGAGCTTGTAAACTATTTTACTGAGAACAATGCGTGTTGGGCTAAGCAACATAGGTAGGTAACTGTAGAATGTCAGTAGATGTACGAAGAGAAATGGATAGGTTAGATTAAAGCTAAAAGGCGGCGCGCGCGGTGCTTCCGCGTGCTTCTTAATTGGTGGAAGGAAGACCAACTCCTATTTTAAGTGGCAGCTCCAGCAAGGAGCGTCCCTGCCTGGGATCGCTGTACCTAGTTTGCATTGCGTTCCCGAGGTCTCAGTTACAAGTAAAGGGTCAAGCACTCCGGTGGTTTTAGCCGGTAGGAGTCCGGCACTTACTTACTTACGGCACTTACTTGTGTGAGCTTTTTTAAGGTTACAGGACACATTAAATTTTCAATGTTTCATTGAATAAAAATGGATAGGTACGCATATATCTTCTTTCGTCTCGCAAACATAAATTGATTGCATTAGGTACAGTGAATTGACCTTATGCGTGACGTCACTTTTATGGATAAGTTTTAGGAAGTTGTTACATCAGAAACTCCGTCTCCTAAACATAAAAGCATTTTTTCTTAACCAATTTTTACTGTTCAGATAAAGGTTAAAATATCATTCTAATACCTACTTTATAAGTATTTATCTATCGGTCTAAAAACATCTTGACTTTTTAGACCCTTGTACTTCACTTTTCCGTTTTATTTCCACAACAGCAACAATTATTAAACAGGTCTTCGTAATACCGCATTCAATCTCATCTGACCTCCTTGCTTTCCATTCTAACTAGCGATCTTGACCCACCTATACTCAGTATCTTGTTGGTCCCGTGCAACACGCCAAACATGTCTTTTGTAATACTTGATGGATGGCCATCGAATTAAGTCCTTTATAAGCCCATAGACGTTTTATTATATTGGATATTTTTTGGTTTGGAAAATAGGAACTTGGTCATGAAGATGCATTTCATGTTTGGGTCTTTTTATCAGGCTTTGGATACCAACTTACCTTATTTTAGGTAAAAGCTTTTTTTCTTTAGAAATGGACTCTCGCGTTAAGGACTTTAAATCCTTGTGTCCGATGATTTCTCAAACATTCAAGTCACATGCACAAAGACACCCGGACTCAGCAGAACAAGCATTCGTGGATCTCACAAATGCTTGTCCTACGCTTGGATCTAATGTTCGTGGTCTTACTCCATGACTGTGTTTGGCATTTTGACCCCAATTACTAAGCTATTAATGTACTACTAGTCTAAACCGCAAAACACGCGACTTCGTCCCCGAGGTTATTATGTTTCAGCAACCTCATTCACAAAACATACTATAAATACATGGAGTATTTATAGTATGTTTTGTGAATGAACTGCAAGGCCACACGTTTAAGACTTCTTAATGCACGAAAATTAGTACTAACTAGTACCTACCTACTTAGTACATAACCGCCTGGGAAGTGAGATGGTACTAAAGTTGTCGTTCTGAATCCACATCGCCATGTCTTTAAAAGCATAATTGCGACGACCTCCGTGGTCGAGTGGCGTATGCACCGGTTTCAAGGTGTCGCTAGCTCTGAGGTCCCGGGTTCGATCCCTGGTCGGGTCAATGTAAAAATTCACATTTCTACATTGTCTCGGGTCTGGGTGTTTGTGGTACCTTCGTTGTATCTGAATTCCATAACACAAGTGCTTTAGCAACTTACTTTGGGTTCAGAACAATGTATGTGATATTGTCCGCATTATTTATTTATTTATAATTTAGAGTTCTAGGACTAGTAATTTTAGTAGCATTATAATAATTATGTTATCCAACTCGGCCTTTGAAATTACGAAATCACGTGTCAAAATTTTGCAAGGTAGATTAGTTTCTGACCCACAAGGTAAGGTACATTGTATAATTGTTTTGGGACCCCCTGACTTTGTTAGTCCAAGGTTCAAGTTGGTTTTAATTATTTTCATGGTATTTTATTTCAGCTCTGATAAACATTCATTCAGAAAAGCGATTCATTTGAAGTGAAAATCATTTTGAATAGTTAATTTTAAACCTCTATAATCTGTAATCATTATATTTTTAAAGCAATTTGAAAGATTTGGTTCTTATTTACTGTTTTTAAATAAACAAATGCCTATTTAACTCATAAACCTGTTCAATAAATTACAGACTTTACATAAAATTGAATAATGACAACTGTCTGCCGCCATCTTTGATTTCACAATGGCGGACCATTTCATATTTAATATTTAAAACGTAATAGGGGCTTGAGTAGTGATTAACTATGTCACAATGCAGTAATTTACTCAAGAATATTAGTAATTCCAGTACAAATCGAATTATTATGACAATTTATAAGTGCACACGTGTTAACATGATATATTTTCTCATATTTGTTTTGTAATTTATATTTAGCATTTAATTTTATGGGCGTTTTCAGGTATTTTTCGTTATTTAACTTTGTTCTTACAAAAACGAGTAAATTAATCTATATCTATCTATACTTCTATACTAATATATAAAGCTGAAGAGTTTATTTGTTTGAACGCGCTAATCTCAGGAACTACTGGTTCAAATCGAAAAATTATTTTTGTGTTCAATAGATCATTCATCGAGGAAGGTTTTAGGCTATAAACCATCACGCTGCGACTAATAGGAGCGAAGATTCAATGGGAAATGTGGAAAAATACAGGGTAGATATAAATCATAACTTATATCTTCTAACCACGCGGACGAAGTCGGGGGCAACAGCTAGTGTAAAATAAGATCATTGTTTTCTTAGAAGTTGCCCGAAAATTGGGATATAGCTTCTCGGTAGCCATATGCTTTTTAAAGGAAAATGTGAAATGCCTGTGTTAGTCGGAGTGATGGATAATTTATTAAGATATCAAAATCTGTTTCGATAATTAATTAATTATAGGTAAGTACGAAATTTTTACGATTTCGTTCAGAAAATAAATTTACGAAAGTATCATTTGGGTGCCTATGCCTAGGCCGAATAAAATATTAAATAGCTTGCTTATAGCTTCAACTTAGCTAGATCTTAAAAGACTTAAAAAGATTCACATAACCAACCTATTTTGTTTGTGTAAATTAGCTAGATTTTTGTTCTTTTTTCTTCTACAAGTCATGTTTAATCTAGTTTTAATGTACATTTTCGTATAGATTTTTGTTTAATGACGGAAACTCAACGAAGCAACACGCAGTGTGGTGATCAATCCTACCTTATCTGTCATGAGGCGTTTCTAGTACTTAAGAATGATAAATTACGGAGTCTTTAATGTTTTTTTTTTGTTTTTTTTTTTTATTGAAGATGTAAATTACCAAGTCTATAATGGCTTCTTTCAGTCAGCCAGTGACTTATACGCCATTTGTTACGGCTTTAAAAAAAGGTAAATGATTTGGTGTGTCCATTTGTATACACCGTGATTTTTTACTCGTCTTACAAAAGCAGCCCAGTTCATGTATCCAATGACTAGAACACGTTCATGATAAAAAAATAGGTATTTATGAGATTTCAATAAATTTAAAATGCAATTTTTATTCAATATTATGATGCAATTCGCAGTTTTTTAGAAACACAGCTCTGTTGTGAGCGTGGTCCGAGCCTTGTAACAATGGTGAGGGGCGCGGGCGGCGGCGTTTTTATCATTTTTAAGAGTATATTTCAGATTTCGATAAAAAAATAATAATCGCGCCTAGGGGTATTTTACGTCGGATTCATGAACTGGGCTGCTTTTGTAAGACGACTAAAAAATCACCGTGTAGACCTACTAGGTGACCCAGCAAACGTTGTATTGCCGAATGTTTTTTTTTTCTAATTGTAGATATGTATTTTTAATGCCACATTATAAAAAAATAAAAACAAACAATTTCCTACAAAACATAAAATATATTTTCTTGTGTGAGCAACCCTTTTACTGAGGAGTATGAAAAATAGATGTTGTTCTATTCTCAGACCTACCCAATATGTTTACAAAATTTCATAAAAATAGCTCGAACCGTTTCGGAGGAGTACGGTAACTAACATCGTGACACGGGAATTGTATATATTAGAAGATATAATTTAAAAGTATTTTGTGGAAGTCGTGCTGACTACAAATCAGATTGTTTTAGTTAAAAACCCAAATATATCTCAGTAATTGGCACACACAACAACCAATAGACCACAGTGTAACCAAATACAAATATTAAATCGACTTTTTTACTTCAACGGAGCAACGGAATTCAAGACAAAAATGAAACAGGTACAAGGATTTAGGACCAAATTATTGTTAATTTTAAATGTATTTTAATCGTCTGAAATCCAGATTTATTGTCTAACACGTAACAATTAGCATGACCCACATCCATTTTAAATTAAAACGAAACGTATCGATCAATCAAAATATATCAACATTTTTGAAAACGATTTTCAAATTCTGTTGTGTAGTTATCAAGGGGTAAGGCTGGGGTCCGATTGTAAGCGGCTAATAAAAGTGAGATACAAAATTATGTTAACTTATTTAATTGATTATTTTATTATTCTAATTTGTTCTTTATCACAGTCATTTCTATGGTCATTGATGTTAATGCAAATCGAATTGACATTTCAATTGAAATTTCTAGGTTGTCTGTGAATTTAACGCATGAGGACAGAACCTCACAGGCACCTGGCAGGTTTCGTGCTAAGATGTTAAACACAAAATTAATTTAGGATTTCTCAATTTTCGAAAATTTGACGTTTACAAGTATATTTTTAACCTGTTAAGTACAAGTCGGACTCGCGACTCCAAAGTAAGGGTCCCACAAATAGACTAAAGAAAATGTGATGGCTAACAAATATTCAAAAGCATTTGTTAAAAAATCTACTTTCGATCCCGCAATATATGTCAATTATTCCTTGAGTCGTGAAGGGTTTGACAAACATTTCATTATATGCACAAAAGACCCAGACTCAGGGCAAGCATTCGTGGATCACACAAGAAAAAAAGAGGGAATGGATTCACGCCTACAGTGCATTTGGCGCGGTGACGTCAACCACTCGTCTGTGTCTATATCTTTTATATCAGAATATAATTCTTTATTTATTAGTCCTCAAATAAAATCACTTAATATCGTATTACATCCCCGCTGACGAACAGACCAAGCCCTAATCAGCATAAAATTTTCTATCTCCGACACAATCCTTTCATTTTCATTGCCTTAAATCCTTGAAAATAAGGTTCAAAATCGATTACCAAATCACAAGTGGTACCATGAATCAATCAACTTACACTCAGTGATTACTAAGACAGACATTCCCCGAGGGTAGTGGGTTCGATCCCGTGCGAGGCATCAATCAAAACTCGTCTATTTTCACATTCGTGATTCACAAATCGGTGTTTTTTTTTTGGTTTTTCATATGAATGCGTCGGTTTTGTAGAAAACTAGCTTTAGCCTCCGGGTTTTGTTTGAAAAAATGTATTTATTGCTTTTGGTGTTACGTTTCTGAGTGATGCATGTCCTTAAATTGAGTGGTTCTTACATATTGTTTTTTTTTTGTGGTGATTTAATTATTTAGATCGACGATCATATCTTAAAAGGTAGAAATTATTCAAAAAGGAATTCCTAGTTAAAATGCCTTTTAGATGTATTAATTATAAGTATGAATTATTGGTCTAGGAAAAAAACACAATCTACCATTTTTCTTTTCCAAAACCTTGAACTTCTTCCGTTCAGAGGAGTTCTTAAGAATTGAACTGTAGACCACAGAGCACAATTATTTTTAATATTAACTACAGTCAGCTAGGCACTACATAAGCAAATATACAACCATGTATACACCACACGTATAATATTTTTTAACAAAAAAGTAAAACACATCTGAGCCAAATTTGATGGAATGTAATGGGCCCAAATGACAGCCATACTTTACGGTAAAAACATTAAAAAAATTAGAAGAATTGAAAACCTTCTGTTTTTTGAAGTCGGTCTAAAATCAATCTGCAGTGTCATGAGAGAACAAAAATATTCTTGACAGTTGACACCTAGTATACTTTAAATGCAAAACACCACGAATTTACCGAAAGTAAAGTTTCTGACTGTATTACACAATATTTTTGCATCGTTACGTCATAGCAGCCATGTTTGAATAATTCTTGAAAACATTTGCACGTAAAGAATATTCCTTTTCGAATCGACCAATCACAGCGGTTCGCGCCCGCGGCTTAACACGATTCGATGCCTTCCATATTTAAATGCATGTTGTTTTCTTTTTTGTTAATGTATCTGGTATGTGCGTATTGGTAAATAATTTTTATATTACAAGAATTTTGGCATATAGAATCATTATTTACCTAGCTGTCCCGGCGAATTACGTACCGCCTAACAGTCGATTTTTTTGCAACTTTTCCATATTTTAAACCATCCCTGGACTTTGACGAATATTTCAAGACTAGAATAAGCCAAATCGGTTCAGCCGTTTGCGAGTTTAAGCGAAACTAACGAACAGCAATTCATTTCTATATACAAAAGAAAAACAACAAAGAAAATAGTTATCAATTGAGTGTTTTTATAGAGAATACTGTTTTCTTTCCATTTGTGATAATTTCGTTTCCTCGTCAACTGAAAAATATGGGGACTACGAAACGTCAAAGAAACTTCAAAAGAAAAAGCTTTGCCATAAACAGTTTGAACTTAAATTAGATTACAAAGAGTAAGAGATTATTTAATTGATTTTTGACGCACAGTCACATCCCCGTATTGTTTTCGACATTCTCTGAAAAAAATATTCATTTTCAAGGCAAAAATAAACTTCCTATATTGTTTTAAAATATCCATTTAGTCGTAAACTCCAAAAAACTCACTGAAAATAACAATAATTATAACATCACGTTTTGATAACCCGTTTTAAGACCCACATATATTTAACTAGTAGTTAAGTAATTATAATTAAACAGTAGATTTTTGTATACAAGCAGACATCATCTAACGCGTAATTATAATGCTCCTATAACCTTAATGCTTGCTTTAAATATGTTTTTAATTGTTGTAAGTTTAAACTGTTTTACTGCAAGGCAAAGGCCTAAGTTAAATGCGTTTTTGGAGTTCCGTACCGACGGAGTAACAACGTAAAACGGAGTGCTAATTCGCAGCTTAATTTGGTTAGTAAATTTGAATCTTAATATTACGCATGAGATACCTTCTGTCCGAGAGTTATCCTAAAAACAACATTTGCTGTGACAGCTCAGAGTTCAAGCAAATAAAAAAACATAGGGTTTGAAAAATAGATGTTGTCCGGTCTGGTAGCCAATTTCCACAAAAAAAATTCATAATATTCGGTCGAGCCGTTTCGGAGTTTAATTACAATCACCGCGAAACGAGAATTTCATATATTACTAAATACACACATATATATATATACATATACTAGCTGACCCAGCAAACGTTGTTTTGCCGAATTTTTTTTTCTAGTTGTATGTATTTTTTAATGCCAAATTATAAAAAAATAAAAACAAAAAGTTTCTTCCAAAAAATAAAATATTTTTTTTTAGTGTGAGCAACCCTTAACACTTAGGGGTATGAAAAATAGATGTTGTTCTATTCTCAGACCTACCCAATATGTATACAAAATTTGATAAAAATCGGTTAAGCCGTTTCGGAGGAGTACGGTAACTAACATCGTGACACGGGAATTTTAAAAATAATTTAAATTAAAATTGTCCTTTATATTCCCGTACGAGTTCACGTAATACCAATGACCTCTAACTCTATATATGTAAACCGTAGTGCGTCTGTCTGTCCGTGCTAATTGCGGAGCAGCGATTGGTTGATTATAGGGGGTTCGATTCCCGGCGTTCTCACGGGAGGATGTATGGGTAAGTATGGTTTGGGAGTAGGGTGACTTGGTGTTCAGTTATTTGATTAACTTTCACTATTTATTTATGATTGTAAATGAAGTTGGATAGACAACTTTAAACAACGCATTATGAGAAAATAAATAACTTATGTTTAAATAGTGATACGTTATCGATACCTTATCTTAAACGATTAGAAGCAACATTTGCTGTAGGTATAGATTGGAGCAAGTATCTAGAAAGACCCTCTGCCTGGGTTCGCGGTAGTTTGCGGCGTTCCCGTGGTCTCAGGTCCAAGGAAAAACCAGCTAAAACTACCGGAGTGCTTCACCCTTAAGCCCCCCTTTTAGCTTACCAGCAAAAATTACCAGAGTCAGAGATATTATGTTATACATCTCCACCTTCCCCAGGAAAAAAGCTAGAGAGTCTGACAACCAGTCTGATAAAGGGTTATCGTTTTGCCCAGGTAACTGGGTTGAGGAGGTCAGATTTGCAGTCGCTCCTTGTCAAACACTGGTACTTACCAGACCCCAACATAGTTGAGGAAAAAGCTAAGATGATAATTTTACGTCTAAACCCATACCTTTGTACATTATACAAAGCCCTTGAAAGTCGAGTATCGACAGAGTATTTAAAATAGATACCGTTATTATTACATCTTGTTATTTGTCCAATCTAACCTTTTGACAGGTAAAAAAAATATTTGTTTATTTTTTTTGCTACTATTAAAACTAGTCTTAATATCTTTCGAAAATGTTTTGCTCTGACGCAGAAACTATTTTGAATTATGTATCATTTTATTTTCAAAGCATTATTTCAAATATCTGTTTGTTTACCAAAAATAAAATGAAAGCATGGCTACCCCGCACTGTCAGTGCGAAACCACGTGAAAACTGAATTACTGGCTTTGGATCATTGAAAAAAAAAGTAAAATTTCGACTCTCAATTATATCCAACATACACAACGTATTAAGAACTATGTTTTTAGACCATTTCTCAAAAGCTGTGTATAAATAACATGTTATTTTCTAATTTTTAAACAAAGATGGCTTCGATTAGTTTTTAGAATTAGGAAAAATATTCCCACGGTTTTGCATTTTTCACGATTATTTTTATTTTTAAAAGTGAAATGATCTGGTTAGCACCTTAGTCAGCCTTGTTGCGTATAGGAATGCCTTTGCTTATGCCTTAGAAAATAAATAGCACGTACATATTTTAGAATTAACTCACGGAAACTTTTTTGACGTCTCGTTTAATAAGTGGTACAATATTTTCAGTTGATGTCAGATCAAAATCAAACTCCATTTATTCAAAATAGGCTACAAAGTCGCACTTATTGAATGTCAAAGTTACACAGACGGGTCCCCGTATCGCCCACCCTTCACCGCTTCCTAAGTGCTCTAGCTGTGAAGAAGAAACGGCGCAACAAACTCCACAACATAGCACGCTGTCGCTTTTTTACAGTAACACATACACACATAAATTGATTATTAAGGCAACTTAACAAGGTGGGACTTTTTATGGTAATACGGTATGCATGGAATTCGACACTTTCCGATAAGCTGAATGTAATTTTCAGGGTAGCTTCAAACCCGATGATTGATGATGCAATTTTGAATCTATTAATTACTATCGATTTTTTTTTATAATAACTATCGTGAGACTAATTCATTATTAAATGATGTAACGGTTTACTCACGCGTATTTAGTTCGATTCGCGATCCCGCCGCGTCTGCTCATGATTAAGGACTCCGGTTGGGTCCGAAACTAGTCGGGCTACTCCGATAAATACGCGTGAGTAAACCGTTACATCATTTAATAATTACTATCTTGTTATTTTCATTCCTCATTACTACAGAAGAAAGCAAAATACATCATCTATGAAAAAAAAATACCGTCTATTAACACGGTTCATGAGCTAACACCTGACTGACAGACAGACAGAGGGGCAACTTAGTAAAAGAGCTTACTGATAACTGATAGACACAAAGGCTTAGTAATAGGGTTGGGTTTTACAATTCGCTTACGAAACCCTGAAAAAACATCTACTCTACACTTTTCATACATAATTTTCTCATATTATTAACAACTTTAAACCCTGCACATAATTATTTAAAATCACATACATTAAAATACAGAATCATGCATATCTATAATTGTATATTATCTTTTCGCCACGGATCAAAAACGTTGCGTTATGCGTTTAGTAAAAACAATTGACAAATGATGCGTGACGAGTGAACGTAGATTTTATCTGACTGATCGTTCACTTGGCAACGAGGTTGGAATCGAACCGGCACTCGTATACCGGCCTTTTTGTGTCACAGTAAACTTGATGTGTAATCATTAATTAAGAATTGTGAAACAATTTGTTACTAACGCCAAAAATAAGCTGGTTTAGTGCGAGCCGGACTCGCGATATAAATTGGATCAAGAAAAAAGCAAAAGAATTGGTCTCCCATCAAATTTATGACCGCAACAATCATTGCTTAACTTCGATGTAGAGTTTAAGTATAAGTTGATAAGTTTAAAATTCATGGGGTAAATTTTAAATTCTTATCTTTGTGTTTAAGAGTTACTCAATACGTTTATTGCATTCCAATGTGAGCTTTGGTGGTAGGTAATGTAGGTATATATAAGAATATACATTAATTTTAGAGCATTGTGGGCCCATCGTGTAAAACAACCATAAGAGTTAAGCATAGGACACCATATTTTCTAGGGTTTGCGATATTAAAAAAAAGGGTAAGGAATTTAATCCTTGTGTCGCAGGGGTTTTCACAAACATTCAAGTCACATGCTCAAAGACACCCAGACTGATGCCAAGCATTCGTGGGTCACAAAAATGCTTGTCCTTCGCGGGGATCGAACCCGCGACATGACGTGCACAGTGGATTTGGTGTGGTGACCTTAACCACTGGGCTATCCGTGCAGTAAATATTATATATTTTTCAGTTATGTGTTATACATTTCGCCTCTCCAAAACCCTTTGTACTTATAACATCCCATCACAAGACCTGCTTTCAAATAAATCAAAGCTCACTTCACTCGTATGAGTTATGATGGCACCGTTCCAGGTTCGATTCCCGACCGTAATCGCTGCCCGAAGCCAGGAATTAGCCCCAATTAAGTACATTTATATATAATACGAAACAGTTTTTGCGCCCCAAATGCTTTTTGGATGATTTCTGATTCTAAGTTTCTAATCGTTAGGCAATTATTTTCTGGTATTTTTTTTGTCCTTTTTCGGATGTTGCTTTTAATCTCGATTTGATTTTGAAGTTACAATGAAACTCTATTACTTTAAAACACTAGTAGACTTATTGTCTAACTAGCTGTTGCCCGCGACTTCGTCCCCGTGGGTAGAAGATATAAGTTATGATTTATACCTGCCCTGTTTTTTTTCACATTTTCCATTGTATCTTCGATCCTATTAGTCGCAGCGTGATGGTTTATAGCCTAAAGCCTTCCTCGATGAATGGTCTATTCAACACAAAAAGAATTTTTCAATTTGGACCAGTAGTTCCTGAGATTAGCGCGTTCAAACAAACAAACTCTTCAGCTTTATATATTAGTATAGAGTATAGATATGGATTTTCCCAAGTTTTTATACACTCATTTTTCTTGTTTGTTTGTTTGTCGTTCCGGTTGGATTTTTGTAACTCAATTTTGAGGCTCTTCTCGATACGCTAGCAGGCTGAAGTTTTCAGGGTAGCTTCAAACTCGATGACAATGCAATTTACAAGTATAAAAACGGCTGGACCGATTTTGATAAAATTTTAATGGATTGACATTTTAAAACGTGGTTATCTGTTAATATATCAATTATTATTTAGCAATATCTTTTTCGATAACCGGTAAAGTGTGAATCGGAATCGAGACACTGGGTTCTGTATAAATAAGCTAAAGTAAAACAAGTCGATTGGGTGACGAATAAATGTGAAGGTGCAATTTTCTTTTATTATTAGCCGCTCGTTTCTATTATACGCTGTTTGCAATAAAATAGTTTAGTATTTTTGTTCTACACTATAAAATATCTGTACGATGGAAACAGTAGAATGAAATAATATTCTTCCAAATACATAAGTATTTTATTCTTTTGTATACAGGGTGTCCCAAAACTCAACGATAATCTGAGACCGGATGAAAGGCCAAGTGATAAAAGATCAGGGAAAAAATAAAAAAAAAACCACATCACTCAGTTCAGCGATACGAGACATTTAAAAAGTTGAAATTTGACATCCCTCGTCGCACCTCCTCAACCCAGTTACCTAGGCAACACGATACTCCTTGGTTAGACTGGTTGTCAGACTTTCAAGCTTCTGACTACCTGTAACGACTGTTATAGATGTAGGAATACCAGCCAGGACCCACAATTTAACGTGTCTTCCGAAACATGGAGGAACTCGTTATGACAAAGAGGTTATCCATCTACGGACCAACCGCGTCAAGCGTAGCTTAACCTGTGATCGATTCCTTATGCGGTTATAGCTAAGCTACGAGCTCCTCTACCAGTCTATCCGTCAGTCCAGATATAGTCTACTTGTCAAGTATCCCTAATCCCTAATATTATAATTGCGAAAGTAACTCTGTCTGTCTGTCTGTTACGCTTTCACGTCTAAACCACTGAACTGATTTTAATGAAATTTGGTACAGAGATAGAGTTGACCTTGAAAAAGAACATAGAATAGTTTTTGTCAGGGATTTTTGAAGAGTTCTCTTGGAAACGCGATTTAACCGACCTCGACGCGGGCGAAGCCGCGGACGAAAAGCTAGTAAGTATATAAAAGCACCAACGTTACCTAGAAAATACATAAATACTTCGGCTTACTCCCCCTTAGCCATGTTATACGTTACGGCGAAGGAAAAATCTTATAAATTACAGCGCACAGCCAGAAACTATGTATTAAACTCGACTTGGGGTTGAAGTTTGAATAAATTATGACATAATTCCGTGTTTTAGGGGCCCGCAGTTGAATATTAGGTACGAGAAAACGGATCAACAATGAGTGCTGGTTTAAAGTACTTGAATTAATTATTTGTTTTTATGCGACTGCACGGAACAGAGAGTTATATGTTTTTATGAATGATGTAGGCCGATTTTCATGGTTTTCCCTATTTAGAGTCGCTAATTTAACTATCAATAAATTTTAGATTTGACAAAACGGATAGTCGAGTCATTGAGGACGCCACGCGGGTTCGATGCCCGCGTAAGACAAGCATTTCCTGAGTCTGGTTGTCTTAGAGCATATAAATTGAATGTTTGAGAAACCTTCCGTTAAACGAGGATAAATTCCATGCGAGTGTAGTTGTAAAAAGAAAGCTTTCTAAAATTAGCTATTGCAATCCTCACTCTTATTTATTTAGGAGAGACCTATGATCGGCTTAAGGCTGTATTGAACTTATTCACAAGTACGGAACCGTTCTAAACTCAGCAGAAAGTTAACAAAACAATTTGATTCGTAAACCTAAAGGCAACGACTTGATTTTAAGTGAATTACCAGCTGTTAATAGTTATGTATTACTGTGAGTCGCTAACTAGGATGCATGGCTCCTAGTTTCTTTTCATTCTAGTTTTAAACAGCTGAGCTTTCTCAAGACAATGTGTATTAGTATTAAGTGATTTCTATCTATACTAATATATAAAGCTGAGTTTGTTTGAATTCGCTAATCTCAGGAACTACTGGTTCGAATTGAAAAATCTTTCTGTGTTAAAAAGACCATTTAGTAAGGAAGGCTATAAGCTATATAACATCACGCTGCATCTAATAGGAGCGAATATAAAATGGAAAATGTGGAAAAAAACGGGGAAAATTATTCATCTATAAGGGCTTCCGTTGCACGCTGCAAGAACAGTTCAAGATCTTCTAACCACGTGGAAGAAATCACGGGCAACAGCAAGTATGATAAAAATATGATAAAGATGCCTAGTACTCTCATCATGAGGCTTTAATCACCCAGTTCTGGGTATGGGGCTCTCTTTGTCAATGCCATACTCCTATATCTCTTGCCTTGCATCCATCTCGTTTCTGTAATATTTTATATCATCTGTCAACTTCATCATCGATCTCGGATTTCATCGTTCAAGTCTTAGCAACTATTCAGTTATAAATTTACTAGCTGTTGCCCGTGACTTCGTCCCCGTGGGTAGAAGATATAAGTTATGATTTAGGTATACCTGCCCGGTTTTTTTTTACACTTTCCATTATATCTTAGCTCCTATTAGTCGCAGTGTGATGGTTTATAGCCTAAAGCCTTCCTCGATGAATGGTCTATTCAACACAAAAATAATTTTTCAATCTGAGATCAGCGCGTTCAAACAAACAAACAAACTCTTCAGCTTTATATATTAGTATATATAGATTCTGTCTACTGTTCTCACATACAGATCTCCTTCTTTCTACTCTTCTTTCTTTGGACGTCCTTACGTAAATCTTCTTAAAAAATCGACATTGATGTAAATTGTAATTATTACGAGTATAAACCGCAAATCTATACAAGAGACCTTGAAAAAAGATTTCTTATATTTCTGTAAATAAAAGTTAATTTTGAACTAATAAATAATAAATGTTAATAATAAATACAGACAACATCACATACAGTGTTCTGAACCCAAAGTAAGTTGCTAAAGCACATGTGTTATGGAATTCAGATACAACGAAGGTACCATAAACACCCAGACCCGAGACAATGTAGAAATGTGAATTTTTACATTGACCCGACCGGGGATCGTACCCGGGACCTCAGAGCTAGCGACACCTTGAAACCGGTGCGTACGCCACTCGACCACGGAGGTCGTCTAAAGAGAACTAAACCACTTTATCCAAAACTTTTCTTTTACAACTAAGATAAGTTTAAAAGAGGTTCTATCTAACATTGGCTATCACAATGGGGGATTGTTCGTTTTCGAGTTAACTGCCAGAGATAACGATCGGTTCGTAAATCATTGTTTAAGTTAAACTTGATGCGTATAAGTTAAGTAACATTGGTTAAGTTGCACGTTTCATGTGTGAACTCTGGTTGGTGATTTTTGAACCATAAAGTTAAGTGTAAATGCATATCGCGTGGATTCATGTGGCCCAAGATAGGGAATCGCGGAAAGGCAAGTCATTTGGGAGGCTTTTCCCCAGCAGCGGGATACAGTGGGCTGGATAAAAAAAGACAAAATAGAGTAATAGTGCGGATTTTCGAAGTCTTTGAATTGTACAGTGTGATTTGAAGACAAAAATATAAACAAACAATCATAGCTCTTGTCATGAGGTTTGACAAATGATTAATTAATATGATTATAAACCAATCGAACTTTAAGAACTCAGTTGTAAATAAAGTAGGCACTAATAACTTCTAACCCTGTAAATAATATATCATTATTTAAGATATGTGCAAATAATTACCATAAATTAATCAATTACCAATAATTTACAGCCACAAGTTCACTTTTAGTACCTACTACTCGACAAGAGATGTCGCTAGCAGTTACAAGGAGCTAAACTGACACGGAACAAATTGATTGCTTGACTGTACACGTAAATGGGCTTTGTGGTCGTTAGATAATAAAGGACTATACTCCTCTCTATGTGACGTGAACTAAATAGGCTGTTAAGTCTAGAAATTCGAGTAATTCACTGATTTGAACGTGAAATCGTCGACTGTGAGACAGTGGGTACCTAGGTAGTAGTAGTTAACGTAAATTAGGATATCAAGAGTCTTAATATAATTATTTGTAATGTTATTTTACTAAAATATAATAAAATATATTTTTATATAATTTTATACAAACACAATCCCTTGACACACACAGACACAATATCTTCTTTCGCGATTGAAACTAGACATTCTACTAGATAATATTATAAATTACAAGCTGTTGCCCGCGACTTCGTCCCCGTGGGTAGAAGATATAAGTTATGATTTAGGTGTACCTGCCGGGTTTTTTTCACATTTTCCATTGTATCTTAGCTCCTATTAGTCGCAGCGTGATGGTTTATAGCCTAAAGCCTTCCTCGATGAACGGTCTATTCAACACAAAAAGAATTTTTCAATTTCGACCAGTAGTTCCTGAGATTAGCGCGTTCAAACAAACAAACTCTTCAGCTTTATATATTAGTATAGATATGTATCTCTTTTAATTCCCGCGATAACTTCATGAGAAGAAGTCCTGTTTAAAGGCATGCACGGGGACACAGGGCCAACATGCAGAGGCCTTGTTGAGAACTTTTTCTATTATTATTTATCTTTATTTCACTCAGATAAGTATGTTGTAAGTTAAGCCCTATAAAACTGTTGCAATGATTTACATAACTGTGGGTCAAAGAGTCTCTTAATAATAAAATCCAAAATATGAACTTATAACATTAAATATTATGTAGTTATTGTAACTTAGACTTATATATAATATATAAACTATAACTTTGAACATCTCAAATATACACCGTGGTTTTTTAGTCGTCTTACAAAAGCAGGCCAGTTCTTGCATCCAATGACTAGGACACATTCATGATAAAAAAATGGATATTTATGAGATTTGACTAAATTTAAAATGCAATTTTTATTCAATATTATAATGCAATTCGTAGATTTTTAGAAACACAGCTCGGTTGCGAGCGCGGTCCGAGCCTTATAACAATGGTGAGGGGCGCGGGCGGCGGCGTTTTTATAATTTTTAAGAGTATATTTCAGATTTCTCTTGTTTAATTTTTCTTCGTACTTATTATCTTAGTTGATAATAAAAAATAATAATCGCGCCTAGGGGTATTTTACGTCGGATACATGAACTGGGCTGCTTTTGTAAGACGATTAAAAAATCACCGTGTATAAATGGCAGATGTATTTCAGTGGTATATTTATATATAAACTTTTGTGACAGTATTTATTTTCCAATCATAAAGAATTTTCACTTCAAAAAGTTACTGATATTACCAATTTAAAACAACAATTACCAAATCAAATCCCATTTCTTAATGTAATTGGTGTACATACCGTTTAAACATAAATAAATAAATATACCACAAATGTATCCGTCATTTATTTATTTATAATTAGTTTATTTAAAATCGAACACCTCAACAAGATTATTCACCTATTTTAAATACCTAAACAAATATAGTATAAGTATAGGTATATAACGTTACTAGCTGTTGCCCGCGACTTCGTCCGTGTGTTTAGAAGATATAAGTTAGGATTTTTATAACGGAAGCCCTCGAAGATGAATATTTTGCCCCGTCTTTGCCACATTTTCCATTGTATTTTCGCTCAATAAATAATTATCAAATATTTTTTCAATTTAAACCAGTAGTTCATGAGATTAGCGCGTTCAAACAAACAAACTCTTCAGCTTTATATATTAGTATTTAGATATAGATAAGTATAGATATCAAACCTTAGTACCTGAGTTTTATATAATTCTATATAAGACGTGTATATACCTCTGCCTACCCACTTACCTGATACCTTGAGGATGCGGATACATCCACATTGCGTGCAGAGATAGCGTGACTACTCACAATTACCGAGCATTGCAGGCCGCAGCGAGTTTTCTTTTATTTGTATTGCTCCGAGACTGTTTTCAACATGCTTTATACATGTATACAGAGATATTTTATGTTAATATCTTTTATTAGTAGGTATAAATGACGAAATGTATATTGTTTATGTTCTTTGTAGAACCACTTAGTTCCATGACAACTGTCTTAGAATGTGCATCAAAATATTTAATAAAATTCCGAAAAGTATTCGTGAGCTACCATTGATGCGTATGAAACGGATTCTTAAGCAGTACTTAATTGCCAACGTTTTTTATAACCTGAAAGAATTTTTTGAAAACTAGAGTTGTTTTTTATTATTGCAATTGTTGTTCATTTTATTTTTATTTATTTTAATATTTTAATGCCTATAAGGTAATAATGTATATTTACTAATTTTCGTATGCTACTTATGGCAAAATATGTGGTAAATTACATTCACGTTTTCTCAGTTTTTAATATATTTTTTATCAAGCGTTTCTTGGTATTAAATGATGTAACGGTTTACTCCCGCCCGAAGAGTGCCCGACTAGTTTCAGACCCAACCGGAGTCCTTAATCATGAGCTGAAGCGGCAGGGTCGCGAGTCGTGGCGAGTTCGACTCGTTACATCATTTAATAATGAATCAGTCTCACGATAGTTACTATTTAAAAGCTTTACTTGGTCAAAAGTCAATAGATGAACCTTGAATGTTTGAAAATGACATTTTTTTTCGATAAGTCATTTGACGTTGACCTGTCATCTTCATACATTTTAGTGTTTTCTATTGACGTTAACGATTGAAATAATGTCACTTGGTCAGAGAGGCTGGGTTATTGATAACATTACCTTAAGATGCTTTTAAATAGTATGTGAATATGTTGCTACTTTACATCTTAAAAGAAAGGTTCAGTTTTATATTTAAAAGCAACTTAATAATGATTAATATTTAACTATTACGCCATATGGCAATTAATGATATATTATCTCATGTTTATGACAATTGGAGAAAGAAAACAGGAAAATATATCAGGCTTTATCTGAGCCAAATCAATTGTGTAAGGTACAGCAAAGAATGACTACTTTTCTAAGTATTATTTTTCTTGAAAATAAATCAAGTGTCTTTAAAATAATATAAACGATACGGCATGAATGCACTAATCATTATTGAGAACTCAACTTATCATCAACTGCACTTGACCAGGGCTCCGATTCTGCTATTTTACAATGGCCGATGAATGAATGGCAATTGGATTAAATTTGAAATTATTCCTTAATATAATGATTGGAAGTGTGTATTGACCTTGAGTGTACCGTCCTGCACCGATTTTCCAATTATTGTGTAGAAAAATGCTTAAGAGAATACCAAAAATTGTCAGTTTAAGTCAAATTTCATTCATTCATCGGCCGTTGTAAATAGCAGAATTGGGACCCTGCAATTCGCCGTTGGATTGCAGTTGTATACGGTTTGTCAGTTTACGACTTAGTCTAAAAACATTTTTGACACAATAACCTACAGAACAGCAATAAAAACTATGCATCTGACAAAAACATTATCTGGTTTATAGGATCAATAGTGTTTCTTAAGTTTAATTATAAGTCTCTGCCCATTATTGGGTGTAATAATAGGCTGGCTATGAAATCGGTAGATTTATTGGATGCGTTTGATTGATAGGTGATCGATTAGAAAATAAAAGTATGGAGATGACTTGAGTTAGATTTTTTTTTGAGCTTATAATATCTGAACGACATGATAATATTGTATTTTTGTAAAGCAAAACTGTATTTTGCATGTTTTTGAAAATAATCGTTTGCGAAAAAGAACTTGATATGATGCTGTGATAAAAGCTGGCTTTTTAGACAAAAATATTGTGAGACCTAACCCAGATATTAATATAAACTAAACATAAAAATAAAATAGATTTTCTTTAACAACAATAATTTCCAGTGCGGTCTTCTTTTATTGAAACCAAACTTTATTTTGCCTTTAAACCTTAGAAATGTTGAATAACACATGCTGGATACGTACGTAAATGCACAAAGCACATATGTAACGTCTACTAGGTAAGAAAGAGAAGAAATAAAACAAAAAATAAATCTAAATCTTTATTTAAAATAAAAACTGAACACATCCAAAAATATTTCACCCACACACGTCTCCATAGTTTTCCCAATTAATATTTTAATTGATGCGTCGTTTCCACAAGTTTTATTTTCTATATTAATGCACGGATAATCGAAGGTCGATCAGGGATCATGATGGAGTGCCTCCAAACCCTCACGAGCCGTCGGTGACGGCAGGAATGCTAAAGATAACCTCCAAAATTTTTTGTAACTTTAGAATTTAAAATTTTGAAGTAAAATTGGCTTCTGTATTCTTGTAAGTAGTTTTTGTATATGGTAAATGTAATTTTTTGATTAGCTGTTACTGTCCCTCTGATAGGCAAAGGGTTTCCTTTGATTGTTCCACTATGTCCTATGTGTTTTGTAATGACCATACTGTGATAAGCATAAAATTCGTCTTGCCATTTCATTCAGAGTAGTCCTCGTCAAAGCCTTATGCTAGGAGTTATTTAGTGTAAGAATATATATATAGACACTAGAATAAGCCCTAGTAGCGTTGAGGAGCTCGTGGCTAAGCTATTACCGCAAAAGTGAAACGCTCACAGGTTAAGCTATGCTTGACGCGTTGACGCGGTTGGTCCGTAGATGGGTGACAATCTGTGTCATAGCGAGTTCCTCCGTGTTTCGGAAGGCACGTTAAATTGTGGGTCCCGGCTGTTATTCCTACATCTTTGATAGTCGTTACAGGTAGAAGCTTGAAAAGTCTGACAACCAGTCTAACCAAGGGGCAGGTAACTGGGTTGAGGATGTCAGATAGGCAGTCGCTCCTTGTAAAACACTGGTACTCAGCTGAAACCGGTTAGACTGGTAGCCGACCCCAATATAGTTTGGAAAAGGCTAGGCCAATGATGACGAGAACAAGCCCTAATCAATTGCGGTTCGAAGTGAGCGATGAGCGTTTCAGATTTGATCAAAAACTATTTCCTCATTAGGTTAAGTCCAAGTGACTTAAGTACCAATGTGACTTCATATACTTCCTATGTTATCATAAGATACACTGATAAACAGTAAGGGGAAAACATCGTGATTAAATTTGGATTCCAAATATTGGCATTGGCATCTGAAATTGCGAGGAAACGGGTAGTGTCAGAATCTTACTGACCAAACATAAACTGCCGTACAGCATCCCCGTATTTCGTAGGTGCGCGGCAATGCATAGCATTTAAACACGTACCAACCCGCAGTGACCTGGCGTGGCGATGAATGCTTAAACCTTCCCTACACGGGATGAAGCCTGTGCCCGGCAGTGGGACGTATATACGCTGTTATTACATATTATTAAAATACTTTTTATGTCATAGCAATACGCATAGGGAGATACAAATACATAATAGTTAAGATTTGCAACGAAATTGTACAAAAAACAGTGTGCAATCGTATCAATATAATTTGTGATCCATCAACTGATTGGATGCATGCGTGGGCGCAGCCTTCTAAGAAACGTGACGCTGATCTTACTGACATTCAGGAAACGGGTAAAGGACACAGGAATATATTAAAATTAGCCCTGAAGCACTGGAATATATTTACACATTTTTGTGTTAATTTTGTATTTTTGGTTTTCAATTTCATCGTGACTTAGGAACATAGGCAATCGGTAATATAAGACTTTGTTTTTGTGTTTTCAGTATTGTTTATTCAAATGTATGAAAATTACATTAATTTTTCAAAAGAAGTCCAAAATTTTCTGCTTTGACCTTTTTTCTTTAATAATCTATATCTATACTTCTGTATACTTGTACTAATATATAAAGCTGAAGTGTTTGTTGGTTTGATTGTTTGTTTGAACACGCTAATCTCAGGAACTACTGGTCCAAATTGAAAAAATATTTTTGTGTTAAATAGACCATTCATCGAGGAAGGCTTTACGCTATAAACCATCACACTGCGACTAATAGGAGCGAAGATACAATGGAAAATGTGAAAAAAGACAGGGCAGGTATAAATCATAACTTATATCTCTAACCACACGGAGGAAGTCGCGGGCAACAGCTAGTATTTTATATGACTGTCTTTTGGTCCCATAAAAGTGATTATTGGTCTGTGAAAAGTTTTTGATAAAAAAAAATTATAACCATTTTTCTTCGATCTGTCATTTCCATGCAATTGTGCTTAGTTTCTTTTTGTCCAATTTATTTATAAATACGTTTATTTTTGGAAATGATGAGTAAAATCAATAATATTAGATAGATTGTAGTAGGTATCGATTATTTTCCATAACAACTTCTCGATTAAAAACGTGATGTCCAATGATCATACCTAAACAACAAATCGATGTAAATTTATTCAAGCGATTATAAAATTCCTCGTTTTCATTTTAAAACAGGATATAGGTAAAATAGCGAAACATTTCAACATAAACAATGTTCATATATAAAAGCTTAATAATTTTATTTCATAAGAATTTTATCAAAAAAAAAACGAATAAAAAAATCTCTAAGCAGACCGACCATGGTTATTTAAAAAAAGAACGGTCTCAAAATGGCCGCCGGCAGTCGGCAGTCCAGTACAGACGGCAAAAAAGTTTTTTTTTTATTTTGAATTTATTTGAATATGATTTCTGAATGAATTATTAATGCAGTAGCAAGGAACGCCTCTTATCGGTCGATGAGTATTTTGCTTAATGAACGAGTGAATGAATGTGTTATGGATTGGAAATTGTGTAAAAAGTGTGTAATTAGAAGTTGTTGATTCATTCAAATGTTTTTAATATGTTTTTTTAATAATATTGTATTTTCTTACAAATTTCGATGGATTTAATTTTACACCTAAACATTCGGGCAAAAATCGGTTTGCTTAAATGAAATCCATTTTATATTTCAGTTTCCTGAGAAGGAAAAGTAGATAAGGCATAATAAGTAAAAGACAAAAAAAGCAACCATGTAGATAATTTAAAAATCCTATTTCTTAAGTTCTCTTCGCGTCAATCAATTTTTCAAATACTTATTACTAATTAATCAAATTTATTTTGCTACACAAGAGAAAAACAAAATAACATAAATTTCTTGATTTTTTTTTCTACCATTACCCCCTATACGTAGTGTCGGTGTATACCTACGCGTATGTTATTTTCATAAAGTCAAAATTATAATAATTTACAAAATTTGTAATTACGTGCGTCGCTACCGTTCAGATAAATAATTTATGTATTTAGCGACGCATACACAGTACTGTTTCCAAAATATAATTAAATACTATCTGTGTATTAATTCGATAAAATGTTTAAAAATATAGGCATTACATTGTGTTGACAGTTTATGATTTATTTATTGTTTAATAATGATTTTTTGTATGGGAACTAGGTGTGAACTGTTTTCCCGTAGTTTTTTTAGCTTTTGACAGTTTTATTTTTTAATTATTACACTATTGACACTCAGACAGATCACATACAGCCAGAATAAAATATAACGTAATGCGTTCCACAACAAAACTTTTTGTCCATGCTCGGAAAACTGGTAGGTTGAAAAGGAATTGGTCTGGGCACGTTTGGCATAATATAAGCCACCTAATCAATAGGCAAAAATTACCACCGAATGTTACGAAACCGACGTCAGCGATTCAAACCCAGACAGAAATGACGGAATGATCTGAATTCATTCTTAACGAACTGGTCTCTCGCTGCTCATGAATGATGAGTGGAAGAAGAGTGGGGAAGCCTTTGCCCAGCTGTGGGACACTCCAAGCTAGTAGTAATAGTAATAATAGGTTAATCTCTTTTCATTCACGGGCTAACTTCATGAGAAGAGACCCGGTCCTTTTTAAAGGCGTGAACGGGGACACAGGTCCAACACACAGAGGCCTTCATAGGTTAATTATTATTATTGTCATTCGATCGAGTCGCTTGTTTTGTGAAAACTTGTTGTAATTATCAGATTTGTACATAACCAAGCGTGAGATCGCACCCGAGTCATTTTAGAAATTATAAATATTTATATTCTTAATCTATCTAATACAATACTGAAGACCGAAAAAGGAACAATGATTCAAAGCAAACCTAAATTTGAAATGAATGATTTTATTACATGAATATTGGATTTAAAGATACTGAACAGCATGCTGCGACTCATCAGGAGCTTTTAAAGCTTACAAGCTCTTCTAGTTTTTACTTTCTACATTTTATTATTTAATACATTCTTTTCAAGTAATAAATCTCTAAGATAAAGTTTCTAATGTTAAAAAAACACCTCTACTTGATATGTGGTGAACAATGTTATAATTGTGGGGTCTGCTATACAATTTTCGTATTAATTTATCTGTTTTATAGCTCGGAGTCAACATTATAGCTTCCGATCAATATTTTGAGGTTACTTTTTTGGTTATCTTCTTTTTGTAATATTTTTAAGATGAGTCAACGTTTTGGGATTAGAAAAGAGTAGTAGGTATGTCTTTTGAGATCCTAGATAATGTTTTAATGGTATTATAAAACGGAAATCAAGTTTAAATCCTTCACATTATTTAAGAAAACTGCTTTTTTATTATGAATTCTTTTATTGATAGAAACTTTGAAATAATTTCAAATTACATTACTTATGAGTAGGCTATACATGCAATAGTACACAAGGATTATATGTCTGTATCATTAATATTGTAATACAATAGGGATGACGACAATTTTGCAGTGTCCGTCTTGTAGTTTTCTGTATAATAATGGATGCGTATTTTTTTATTTGTCCCGCAAACAAAAATTGACCAAATTACAGTGAATGAAACTTACGCGTGACGTCACGATTGTGTATAAATTTTACCATATCGTTACGTCACAAGCCCCCTCTCCTAAACTTTAAAGCAGTTAATCTTTTTCAATTCTAGTTTTTCTGAAAAAGGAAAAAATACTTGTCTCATACTTTTCAATTATCTAACTGAGGGACTAATGAGATTTTTTCCTTTTCTACCCAGTCGTCATCCCTATTAGTACAATAACTAGTTGTTCATGTGTAAATCCATTTGTAAATGTAAGAGTAGAAGTGATATAAATATTTAATCGTCAGATTGATCAATTGTAGATGAAATTAGAAGACAATATTTTTTTTATAATTTATAAATGACTAGCTGTTGCCCGCGACTTCGTCCCCGTGGGTAGAAGATATAAGTTATGATTGATACCTGCCCTGTTTTTTTTTTCACATTTTCCATTGTATCTTCGCTCCTATTAGTCGCAGCGTGATGGTTCACACATTCAACACAAAAATATTTTTTCAATTTGGACCAGTAGTTCCTGAGATTAGCGCGTTCAAACAAACAAACAAACTCTTCAGCTTTATATATTAGAATAGATATAGATTTTACAATACTCCTTGGTAATGCTGGTTGATAGTCTTTCTAGCTGCTGACATCTTAACTATAATAACAGTAATAAAAGAAAATTAAATTTATTTTCTCGCCACTGTGATGACAAAGTTATATTATTATTATTTAATTTAATCTAGATGTTGCCATCATCATAAATTATTCTTCAATGTTGCCAGTATTAATATTCATATTCTGTGTGAATACTTAAAATGTACTGTTAATTTATGCGCAAGGGAAAATCTACTCTATAAATGAATAACTAAAGTTAATTTTCGGTTGACAATATTAGTGTCTTTTACAGCATTTTAATATTATGATCCTGTAACTTGATACGGCATCAGGGAAAGACGAAACATAAATTACTAAAAAAATCGCTGAATAAACTTTTGAATTAAGGAAAAATGATCTTAAACGCATTGGAATAAGACATTAAATCAATTAAATGACAATTAAAAATTTTACTTCTTGAAACGAAATGACGTAACAGGTTGAAAAAAAAACACGGCCTAAGATGGACGTATTAAAATACACTTGAGTTGATTTTTGAGATTACGTAAACAAAGGCTAAAAACGCAACTTAGTTATACTGAGGTACCGCTGTCAGTCCGTGTGTCTGTTACCGGGCTATATCTCAAGAACTAAAAAGGTTGGAAATTTGAACTTTTCACAGATGATGTATTTCTGTTGCAGTTAAAACAAATACTAATTAAAAGTATTAATAACCTCGAAATTTACTTTTTATTTGGTACAGTCATAAATTTGATATTTGACCGAAAAAGTTGCTTCAGCCTATTTGTAAGGAACCCTCGCTTTTGCAAATACAACTCACACTTAACAGTTAGTGTTATCAAGTGCTACCTCAAGGGGCGTAGTTTCGATTCCCGCCTGAGGCACATTGTGTATCGATTGACCAGTTATCAACATGAATTCATTATTTATATATTATGAGACGGTAATGTCAATTGAGGTCCATTCTTCACAAGTTTTACCAAACAGGTTTACCAATAGTTTGATCATTATACACATTATTTTACACTTATTTTTTACAAAAAAAGTATATTTTTAATGGTTTTACAACTGTTTTTACAGAAACGACTAAAACACCTAGTTAGGTAATGTTTGAAAATGTTAATTTAAGTTCAGTTATGTAAATATAATACCAGCCTATATATGTCTCAAAAATTTTATAATATAATACTAGTCTATATATGTATATTCCAATGGACTCAGACCCCTTCCCATATAGGGAAGGTTTGAGCATTGATCACCACGCTAGCTCACTGCGGGTTGACTATTTCACATTCCAATATTTTCAATCCAGGTTTTCTCACGATGTTTTCCTTCACCGTTTGTCAGTGGTATCTTGGATAAAGAAAGTACCTACATACTTTGAATAATCGCGGACAAACATACATACAAACAAGCAGTAAAATTGGGAATCAGATTTTTTGAAGTCGATTATGAGACTGAGAGAGAATGAGACCAGTTGAACCTGCACCTTGTGGATACAATTCCATGAATGGAACCGCCAAGCTACTGCAACCGTTTATAATATACGGATAAATACAATGGCCGATGAATGAATGGCAGTTGGCCAAAGATGACAATTTTTGTATTTTCTTAAGCATTTTTCTACACAATAATTAGAAATTCAGTACGGGACGGTACACTCAAGGTCAATGCAATAACTTAAAATTGTATTGGCAAAATGCTTAAGAGTATAGGACTTGTTTCAAATTTAATCGAATTGCCATTCATTCATCAGCCTTTGTTAATATCAGAATCGGGGCCTTACTAGAAATTTGTATAATAAAGTAAAGAGATTTCAAAAACAGTTTTTAACCAATCGCAAAACCAGTACCAAAATATCTATTACACACACGAATTTCAGATCAAAAACGACTACGAAGGAGGTTTCTTTTTGGCTTTTTTTTTTCGTTTTGGACCTCAGTTATCCGTGGAGTATCTAATCACGGTAGCCGTTGTTAATAAAAGCCGATGTTCCCCGAAACACTGGCGTAATTATAGCACTGCTGCGCTGGGCCTGCGGCAATGGCGGGGGCGGTTGTCCACCGGAGAACGAGATTTTACGACACATTCAGCGAATGAATACTGCATCAGAATTGGAGTCACTTTCGAGTGAAAAAGAAAGAAAGAAAGAAAGAGAATAACTTTTATTACGTGCTTGTGACCCAGAAATACATAAGGACGAATTGTACAAAATTGAGACATTAAGGTAAGAATATGCGTCGCAAACACGCAATACGGCCGTCGCTCAGCTTAATGCTGCAACCCTGAGAGAGACAGAGTCACAGCGCTGATTTTCAGCGATAGAGTGCTACTTCTGATTATTTTATTTAGAAATTTTACCACTATTTTAAACTAATTTTGTCAGTTTTCGTTGTTTTTGCAAATATCATTAATTATTTAGAAGGTTATATTGTATTTGGACTGACTTTTTGGAACCGTGCAAGTAGAGTCGCAATTCACATGTTCGTTGTTTACATAATAGCGATTTAGTTTATTACTGGTAATGTTAGTGTGAGTGGTAGTGAGTAAATTTTATTGGTCTTGTTAAACCGATAATATTATAATCGGCTTATACATAGTATTTTGGTACAACAATATTAATATAATCAATACTTAAATGGGCATACTTCTAAATAAATCTGCTGTAAAAAATATTTAAATACCTAGTCAAAATATAAAGATAGCCCGTGTTTAAGTAATTTTATTTTTTTCTTACCACACACTGAATTCTCATCATACATTTTATTTTTCGATTCTGAGTCGACACAAACCTTCGACGACCTTTCCGACGTGTCGACCCCAATGGACAACGGCTTCATCTTAAAACTCCTGGAGTTACATGGAAGAAACACCCACGCCCGCAGCCCGGGTCACGCTAAGCATACCATAATGACCGCATGTGTTTACAATCATTATCTAAACTCCTTCACAACATGCATCTATATATATACATATACTAGCTGACCCAGCAAAGGTTATTTTGCCGAATATTTTTTTTTTAGTTTTATGTATTTTTAATGCCACATTATAAAAAAACAAAAACAAAAAAAATTCGTCCAAAAAATTTTTTTTTAGTGTGAGCAACCCTTAACACTTAGGGCTATGAAAAATAGATGTTAGTCGATTCTCAGACCTACTGAACACGCATATAAAATTTGGTAAAAATCGGTTAAGCCGCTTCGGAGGAGTACGGTAACTAACATCGTGACACGAGAATTTTATATATTGGAAGAAGATATATGCATTTTTATTTGGGACTTATGTAGGTAAAGGCAGAACTGTCGTGAAGATTTCAACTGTTCAATTATTTGACGGTTCTGAGTGGAGTGGAACGTCCCATACCGCTATTTTTGGATCATGGACCTGGAATTGAAAAGAACAGAATTATTTAATAAAAAAAAGAAATCATTTTGGTGTATACGTTTTATTATATACTATATGTATATAATATATATTAGGTACATTTATTACTAAACATATTACAAGGCGTTAACTTAAATTACTAGTCAAAGTATAGCATAGTTTTGTTATTCAACCATCAGTTTCAATGCTTTTTCGAAAAAAACTATATTAAGCTACATTTGTTTAATGATGTTGATGTTTATTTTAATCCCACCAAAAACATTTTCATGTAAAATGTTGCCAAGACGAGCTCATATGACTCGCACTGTCAAAAAGTTATCAGATCTCATGTAGAGCCAAGCTTCTAACACTGCACGCCCTAACTCTACAAGGTCTGACTTCACAAACTCTACACCTTAGTCAAAATATGTGGCTTCTGATCTTGATTCAGATCTGTTTTATATTGATTTTGAGTCGCGTTTATTTTGTATTTATTCGTATATAAGACACAAAAGATAGTTTACCAAACTACCTAAACAAACGCACTAATTTGAAATTGTTACACAAATTCTTGATTTAAAAATAAAACATATTTTTTTGATCCTCAATCTTCCATTACACATAAACAAAAAAGTGTTTATTCATTCTGTTATTCAAAATGGTGGCTTGTCAAGTTCGTTGTGTCAAATTAACTATACGAAGCTATGTCCCCTGTGTCGTGATAATAACATAGGGCAGTATTAAAACCACCCCTACTATATTAATTTGAATATTTGTGTATATGTATAAAGAGGGCAAATACATGTTCCTTCGGTTTTGGTTATATAGCCATTGACCCGATTCACAATGTTAACATGACATAAGATTATTATTTGGTGAGGAAGGTGTTGAGTATGGATGTGGATGGATATAGGAGAAGAGGACGACCAAGAAAACGATGGATGGATTGTGTGAAAGACGATCATCATCGGCAAAGCCTTTTCCCAACTGTGTTGGGGTCGGCTTCCAGTCTAAACGGTTTCTCCTAAGTACCAGTGTTTTACAAGGAACGACTGCCTATCTGACCTCCTCAACCCAAGTTACCTAGGCAACACGATCCCCCCTAGTTAGACTGGTTTTCAGACTTCCTAGCTTCTGTCTACCTGTAACGACTGTAAAAGATGCTTAAATAACAGCCGGGATCCACAATTGAACGTACACTTCGAAACACGGAGGAAATATTTATGACATAGATTGCCACCCATCCTCGGATCGTGTGAATCAATTGTAGCTTAACCTGTGATCTTAGCTTCCAGCATTAAAAAGGTATTACAGCTACGTACTTATAATTAAATGTTTGTTATTATTTTTATTATATTTAAATAGGATAATTGCAATTAAATTAAAGTGCCTTTTCCTATCGCGGTGTAAAATTTAGTTATTAATAAAGTGTAACCATTAAGCTTATGATAGTAACCTTTTAACTGAATTAATGTCATTCAGTTTACCATCACTTTAAATAATTGCTCTTTATTAAATTAGAAACATATAATTTGTAATGCAATTAAACATTTGGTTTATGTAAAAAAAAACTCGATAAATAACTCTAACATACTACACAATCTCTATCTATACTAATATATAAAGCTGAAGAGTTTGTGTTTGTTTGAACGCGATAATCTCAGGAACTACTGGTTCAACATAAAAAAAAAGTGTTCTATTGACCATTCATCGAGGAAGGCTAGGCTAGGCTTAAGAAAACTTTCTTAATTATTCTATAAGACACCACTGACAAACGGAGAAGGAAAACATCGTGAGGAAACCTGGATTCCAAATATTGGAATCTGAAATCGCCCGCAGTGAGCTAGCGTGATGATCAATGCTCAAACCTCCTCTAAACGGAGAGAACCAAAAGGAGTTGCCGCCCCCACGTTATTTTCATTCAGTGACAACATTATCGAGCTTTTTTGTAGATGCCTATTTTGTTTACAGTTATTAAGACAGGCATTGTCACTCTTGTTTATAGTGTCAATAATGTGGGCTTCTACCGTAGTTCCATGTTTTTTTTATTTCATCTGGAGTGCTGAGCCCTTATGCACTGGCTTAAAGTGCCTTATCTGCATTAGTTTATACACTTTACTCTCATTTTAAAACTGTCTGGACTTTAAAAGAGACTTCGACCCCTGATTTTGTTTCGACATTTCTTCTCAGGGTAGTCAGATAGGAAATGTCGGCTCCAGCGTTCTGACAAGACATGTAAAAGTGATGAAATATCCTATTTGCAGAATAAATGATTTCATTTCATATGGATAATACGGCACTGTGTGCTCAGTACTTATACAGGGGTAATCGCAGGATCTACTAAACGGACTTTAGAAATTCTTTACCAATAGATAGCTACGTAATTTGTGAGTGTTTAAGGCGATATATCAGCAAAATCAACATGGGTAAAGTTTAGCAAGTGTAGTATGAAAAGGATTGTCTAACTCCACCTGTGTCTATCTATGCTTATTTACAAACAAGATATTAGTACCGCCTAAGAAAGTCGATTTTGTCTTAACGACATTATCAAGACTTCACTGATACTTAAATCTATCAGACAACTTAAGTTTAATAGGCTATAAGCTGGACATAGGCCTCTTCTGTGAAGTACCACAACACCCAGCCCTTTGCTGTACGATTTTGATATCATTTTTGAGATATGCTTTGCTAGTCTTTTTAATGGCATTATGTGACAGTAGACAAGTATGTTATAATATATAATAAACGTAAGTAATATCAACGCAAAAACAATATTGAGAAAAGCCGTCGCTTCTGTTTTGTTTTACTATCTATCAAAAGATGCAATCAAAGTTAAAGAACTGTTACTAATAGATATTATTATACTGCGCAATAAAACGTAATACATTCATAATAAACTAATTAAATAATCATAAACAACTGCATTTAAATATCTTCACAATCACCCAGCAAAAATCACTTCACCGCAAACTTAGTTCCGCTACTCACCAAGAGATGGCGCTGTCCATCCATAAGCCAACTCACACAAACAACTATTAAATCATTTTAATTGCATTAACGCACACAAATTATTCAAGTATACTTATATTGATATGTCTTGATGTTTTTATTGCATTATTTGCTGTCACTATGGAGATTCCGATTGAGTAATTATGAGAAATTGCCCCATTACGTGTGAATTGAAATGTTTAGAGCTTGTCTCGCGAACGATTAAGTGGTTATTGTTGACTTGCTTTTAGACGTGGTTTCAATTGGTGGGATATAGCTTATTATGGCAAAACGCAGCTTTATTTTAAATATACATTATTCAAATCAATTTATCTTTTCAGCTGTGCAATTGTAGATAACAAAGTGACTTGCAGTTTTTTTCTAATATAAGAAGGAATTTCGTAACATTATTTAATCCAAACTTTACTAAAGTCTCTAAAGGTAAAGATAAACATAGCTGTTGATTTATCCAATACAAAACTGAATATAACTATAGTCATGATCCATTGATTTGGTCTTAATCGTAATCGGATATCTATACGATGGAAAATCCAAACTAGAGATTTAGCTATAAACGTTACTAATTAAAAATATAAAATCAAAATCCATTTATTCAAAATAGGCTACAGAGTAGCACTTATTGAATGTCAAAATATACAGACAGCTCCCCGTATCGCCCACCCTTCACCGCTTCCTAAGTGCTCTAGCTGTGAAGAAGAAACTATTATTTGTCTAGTCACATTATTCATTTAAGATTCAAGTCAAATGCGAATAATAGTGCCGTAAAAAGTCTTCAGAAAAACAAATTCTGCAAAATGCAATCGTCTCGCATCAAAATTATGTATCTGTCGATCGATTGGCTTTCCTTAGATTTCATATATTTAAAGTTATTATTTATTGTTAAAACATACATGTCATCATCTGTAGAAAAATTGCAATCACCATTCACGGTATATAGACTAGTGTCAGACGGAAAGACAGAAATAGACAGCTGACCTTTACTATAAGGGTCTTGTTCAAAAAATAATTTCCCAACTTTGATCTGTTTTGTACCATCATTAACATTGTTGAATTGTTTTAGGCTCTTCAGTTTCTATATGTTTACTTATTGATAAAGTACCCTCTTAAAAATACCGACGGCTACCAAGCTTCATAAAAATACAACATTAAAACAGTGCGTAAAATACTTATTTTTCTCATTTAGACCTATGTATGTCAAAAAGCACATGTTTAAAAACCTTCATAAATTTCTTAACTTACTAAATATATTGTTTATTTTATACTTATACTAGCTAGTATACCTACGTCCCGGTACCGGGCACAGGGTTATCTATTCCTATATAGAGAAGGTTTTGATTATTGACCACCACGCTAGCTCACTGTGGATGATTTCAGATTCCAATATTTGGAATCCAAGCTTTTCTCAAAAAAAAATTTTTCGTTTATTTTTATTCGACGTTTGTCAGAGTGTTTTAAATAAAATTATAAGTATATTTTTTGATAGTTTCTAAGTAGGTCTGAAAACAGCTGACTACATGAGATTATAATAATAAGAAACACATTTTCTTAACGTTTTTTGTAAGATATGTTTAATTAAATACACTCGCGTAGTCTCTTTGTTCTATATTGATCAAAATCAAAAGTTTTTATTCCAAATAGGCCGTTTCTCAGGCACTTTTATATCGTTAATGTAGTGACTCTAGTTGCACTGTTCCAAAATGTTGAAAAACCGGCAAGAAACTCCAACGTTACTCTTCTAAAAGTTATGGTCCTCCTGTTTTAATGGTCTCAGATAACTCCACAACTAATTTGCAATAGGTACCCCGGATGTTTTTCATCCTTGTATTGGGTGGGTTACAATAATTGCAAACACAGGCACAGACACAGTCCTACAACAAGTGTCGATCACGAAAATGCTTATCCATTGCAAAGGTTGAAATTATTTAAATTACGCGAATGGTATTCACGACAATTTTATTGCATGCAGAGATACTGTTTCTCATTGACTCGGTAACCTATACAACTCGGCTATCCTTGAATTCTAATTTCACTACTTTACATTTTGTCTTTTAACCTAAAAACCGTGTCCCGAATTACTTACATAATCGCATTATATCAAAGGCACCACGTATGATTTTCATAAAGTACCTCACGTAGAAAAAACAAATCACATTTTCGCCGGTCGGCTAGTGATTTAAAAAGTTCTTGGTGAACGTGAAAATCTGCAGGCGTACCTTCGGGCAAAAACCTCGGTGCGCGGCTCTTTTGGAGGGAGCGAGACGGCGATCTTTCAGAGCGAGAGGGAGCGAGAAAAACTCGCGACTGCGCAACAACTGGCATATCTGAGAAGTGGGCGCCATAGATTATAAAACAGAACTGTCGAATGCTTAAGATTTTTTTTGGTTTACATGATATCTTTATTATGTTTGGGGATTTGAGTCCAAATATTCGTTTGACGAGCTCAGGCTGAGCTGCGACTGCATCAATGGATCGATCACAGGCTAAGCTACGCTGGATACGGTCGGTCTGTGGATGGGTGCCTATGTCATAACGAGTTACCCCGTTTTCGGAAGGCACGTTATATTGTGGGTCTCGGCTGTTAATAACTCATTATTATCACTCGTTACAGGTACGCAGAAGCTAGAAAGTCTGACAACCAGTCTGACTAGGGGGTGTCATGTTGCCTAGGTGATAGGGTTCAGGAGTTCAGATGGGCAGTCGCTCCTAGTAAAACACTGGTATTTAGCCGCATCCGGTTAGTCTGGCAGCCGACCCTAAGGTAGTTGGGAAAAGGCCAAGGATGATGATGATGATAATGATAATGGTCCATGAGACAGTATAACAAAGAAACAGACAGCGAATCCTCGATAAGTATAAGATTATACTGTAAAAAATATTTTTAAAACAGTAACTTATGGATTTTTTTGGCCTTTCTCCATAATAATGACATTTTGGATCCGTGCACTTAGAGTCATTACTGTAACGTTTTGAAAGTGCCGGGAAAACGGCCTATGTGACATAAAATTTTTCAATGAATATTGCGAGGCGAAGTATTTCACATTTTAATACCTACTTTCGCATCTGGCGTCACCACTCTACATGCACAACGCGCTCACGTCGCTTCACAGTAACTGGCTTTTGATGTACGTAGCAAAAACCTTCGGAACCACGCCAGCTAGTCCATTCAACACCTAGATTTGTTTATAATTAATTGGCATTTTTATCTTTTTACGTATATGGCAACATTGCTTTTTAAGATCGTGCAAAAAGTTAGGATGTCGTCTCAAACCTTATTTGCTTTTATAAGACATGAGAATTTCTTAGTTGACATTGTATTTAATATTGAAAGGTTAGGTGCAGTTAATTATATTACTTTAGGTTAGCTTTAGAAGTGGTCAAAGGCTACGCTTTGACTAACTAAAAAATCTCATTCGGCACATTAAAGATAATTTACACATTTATGAACAAATAGCTATTTTCCAGAAAAACCATCAACTGTCGTGCTTATGTTAAATCTTTATTTTTAGTGTTTTTTATATAAATAAATGTGGACAACATCTCATACATTGTTCTGAACCCAAAGTCAGTTGCTGAAGCACTTGTGTTATGGAATTCAGATACAACGAAGGTACCACAAACACCCAGACTCGAGACAATGTAGAAATGTGATTTTTTACATTGACCCGACCGGGGATCGAACCCGGGACCTCAGCGCCCAAACTAGGAATCAAATTTTACCAAACCCTGTCACCCCAACATATTTACTATATCGGTTGTGACGTCACGTGGCGGCACACGCCCTCTGATGAAAGCTATTGTGTATTGACCGACTATTAAATACAATTACTTTTGGCGCGACATACTTTGTTATAATCAAGCGGTTTAGTCATTTTCTTTCTATTGTGACAGTTAGAGGTTTTAGCCGACTTGGTATAACGAGGGTTATGTATATTGTTGGTTTTATTTAAGAATAGTTTTTATTATTTAAAAATAGATTGTTGTCTTTGATTTGACTCTTGTTCAGCATAGTTTTGTATAAGTGATGCTTTTTGGTCGGTGATGATGTGATGACATGTGATGAAAAATGATAGAAAACGAATAAAAATAAAAAATAATAACAAGTACGTAAACTTTTTTTTATAACTTTCCAAAATGCTTCGTTATATTTTGGCTAATTTTGTATGAACGAGGATTGCCTTATTTTTTTGTACTTTTCTCACTATTTGGACATATTCACTTATACGTAGAAACACTTTGTGGCACCTAGTTAGGCTGGTATTATCTACACTAATCTATACTTCTATATACTAATATAAAAAGCTGAAGAGTTTGTTTGTTTGTTTGTTTGAACGCGCTAATCTCAGGAACTACTGGTCCAAATTGAAAAATTGTTTTTGTGTTGAATAGACCATTCATCGAGGAAGGTTTTAGGCTTTAAACCATCACGCTGCGACTTATAATAGCGAAGATACAATGGAAAATGTGAAAAAAGCAGGGCAGGTACAAATCATAACTTATATCTTCTACCCACGGGGACGAAGTCGCGGGCAACAGCTAGTAAGTTATAAGTAGCTTTAAAACTATCATCTTTAAGCTATTTACAATATAATACCAGGTTAAATAGATGCCTCAACAAAGTGTTACGTAGGTATAAATGATAATGCAAAAATTGGAAATGTTTCCCAGAATCTTTCCAATGACAATTGTCTTTAAATCATTGTTAATCATATATTCAAATAAATACATTTATACCACCCCTATGCATTTGAGCTAATAGAGAGTGTTTATATTAAGGAACAATTCACAGGGGCTTAGATCATTCTATTTGATTCCATATGACTTGGTGAGAACCGCTTATGAGTGGTAATTGATTGAGTTTCAATGGAGTGGTGCATGGATTAATTCGCGGTTTGGGTGTGAATTTTTTGATAGTTTAGGATGAATTAGTTGTGGAGTTTTTGCTTTTTTGTTGTTAAAAGTTAAGGATAACTTGGTTATAAAGCACAACTGATAAATTAATTAGTATTTATATTGATACTTTGTTTTTGTTTTTGGGTTGTTAGTTAAAGTTGAAGTCACAAATAGTTGAAGTCGATACAAAAACTTGTTAAACTTATATGTTTTATTAATAGAATAAATTTAGGAAATATTGATGTACCTATCTGTATTTTCCTTGATGAAGTTAACAAAAGTGGCGCAAATATTATTTAGAAAGCCATATTTTTATGAAAAGCTAGGTTTCATTATTCCGTATATATTATATGTCTATGTCTGTATTTATATAGTGTTTACTTAATTACTGTTAAACTTATTGATTTTTTATTATAACATCTCTTTCGATTGACTATAAAGCTATAATTTCCAAATAAAAAAAAACAAATCGTGCAAATATATTATTTACCCCAGTTATACTATAAGTATTAGCCCCAAAAAGATTACATTCAATTAACAAAGATTAACTCACTCATTCACTCAAATTTCATTATGGCGTCATCATTACAATGACAGCATTGTGCAATGATTACTTGTCATCTCAGGGGGCGCGCACGCGGCCACAGCAGGGGGCATTTAGGGGCACAAGGGGTATTCAGGGGTATTCAAGGGGTATTCAGTTGCATTCAGGGGCAGTCAAAATATTGTGTTAGACCGTGTGATCTGGCTTTAATCGGGTAATCGTTAGTGTGGAACATGGAGGTCTGATTATAAGTGTGCTTGTGGATGCGGTATATTTTGTTGAGGAGGGATTGGTAAAATTATTAATTGGAAAAAGTATATTTCGTTGTTTTTTTTTGTATTAAATTGCTTTTTATATTCTTGAATATAGTTTCACATATTTAAATATATATCGTTATAGTCGTGTTTTAAACATATACAATCGCAAAATCCCTGCTAATCCCTGATGTCATGTTACACGTCCCAAAGCTCATTTTTATTTTAAACCTATTGGCATTTTTAAAACCTGGGCCACAGCGGGCTAGGGAATAAAACACAAATTACTAATAAAGTAATTGAAATAAATCGCTTAGGTATTCTTTAAAAAAAATCGTTTGTTGTTTTTTTACCATTTTTGTTTATCAACAGCTTCACAATTATTAAACACAGTTACCGCATCCACTTCCCCTCACATCCTAGCGCGTGCTAATTGTAACAGGCTTGTACGTATCAGTGATTCGCGTGGGACGCGCAGATAATGTCACCTAATTTGTTTAGACAAGGGTGAGACAATATGTGACAAAATTATATAACAATATGATTATTTAACTATTAACGAAAAGGGTGATTTGTTAAGACAGTTCTAATTTATTTTTGTAATATCGAATATGTATTTTTTCTTTGTGGTTTCTTAAGTTGTTCGAATGTTAGACATTGAAATGAAACTACCTTTACAGCGTTCGTCTTGAGCAACATCTTCTGTCAAGACGAACACCATCTCAGACTGCCCGTGGTCATGATACCTGCCAAGATGTCGAATCGTCGGGAACTAAAATCTATAATTAAGCCGCGATGAAATCCGTAAAAGTAGTTACATTTCAATGTAGCTTTTCCTATTATCGTGTAAACAAATAATGAAAGATGATAGAGTAAGTTGAAATGTCGTGTGACGTCACTTACTAGTAAATTTTTTACTGGCAAGTGACGTAACTAGTGTCACTTTCATACGTTGCATTTTTTATTCATTTTATCATTGTATTTTTTATTGATTTCATAAAAATATACATAGATATAAACAAACATGTCTGGAAAACACGTTTTTTATTAAACTGTCTCATATGAGAAAAACATACTTAGGTTTGTTGTTATTAACCGACTACACCAAAACAAGTGATTATGGTCTCCAATCCATTTAGAGAACTAGCGTAAGATACGTTATCTATGCTCTATACTAATATATAAAGCTGAAGAGTTTGTTTGTTTGTTTGTTTATTTGAAAACGCTAATCTCAGGTCCAAATTGAAAAATTCTTTTTGTGTTGAATAGACCATTCATCGAGGAAGGCTTTAGGCTATAAACCATCACGCTGCGACTAATAAGAGCGAAGATACAATTGAAAATGTGAAAAAAAACAGGGCAGGTATAAATCATAACTTATATCTTCTACCCACGGGGACGAAGTCGCGGGCAACAGCTAGTGCGAATATAATATGCGAGCAACCGAAGATAGATCACGATGGCTTGCAATTGGGGAGGCCTATGTCCAGCAGTGGGCGAATATGGACTGATGATGATGACGAAAATAAGATGGATAGTTTTTTTTTTTAATTTAGGTACCCACATATATTTTAGAACCATTGTTTTCACAACGATTTATTCCAATTAATGTGTCATACACTTTTTGTCTTTTCATCTTGTTATAAAATATACCTACATGTCAAAATTACAGGGCCCCAATTCGTTGTTAAATGTTATTTAAAATGGCCGATGAATGAATTAAATTTGGCTTAAAATGAAAATTTTCGTTTTATTTAAAGCATTTTTCTACACAATAATTCGAAATTCAGTGCGGGACGCTAAACTCAAAGTCAATAAAATTAAGTTCCAATTATTGTATTGGCGAAATGCTTAAGAGAATGGGAATAATTTCAAATTTAATTCAATTGCCATTCATTCATCGGCCATTGTAAAATAGCAGAATCGGGGCCCAGATCATGAGCCATAGAAAATGGTATAGACCATAAAAAAACAACCTAAAAACAAAAATAACAAAATATTTTAAATTCTAAACCATTAAAAACATCACTTTCTAAAACATCCAATTAGTAAAACGAATTTGTGCTAATAGTGTGTAATACAGATAATTAAATACATTTACAAAATGGCCGCCAACAATTACGATTCCTAATTGGCCCGTTTAAATTTAGAATTCAACGTCACCCCCTATTGGTGACGCGTGGCATATCTTCCTTACAGTAATATCCAATTTAAATAGACACCCGATTTAAAGTAATTTTGGTGTGTTGGGAGGTCAAAGTATGATGGTCATTAGTTACCAATTTAAATGGAGCCTCTGTTTTGAGTATGTTTGTTGTAATGGGAGCTCAAAATATGATGGTGAATTAATTTTGCCTATTTGGATACCAATTTAAATTGACACCAGGTTTTGAATCAGATTATTGTGTAAGGAGTTTAATGTATAATGGTAAATTATGTTACTTATATAAAAACCAATTTGAGTAGACCTCTGGGTTAAAATAAGTTGGCTGTTGAGAGAGACCAAGTTATATCGGTCATTGTTTCGTTTTTGATAGGTGTTAATTCTGTTAGGTTAAGTTTATTTTAGAGACAATATTTGTCATTTAAAGTAAATTAATTAAGAGAAAAATTAAATTTTGGTAATCATATTAAAATCCATACAAGACTTACATTATCACCTCTGTCTTCTCAAACCATATATTAAAAAGAGATAGCAATACTAAATCAAGGTGTAGATCAGACGACTTCCCGTCAAACTAGGGTAGGTGCGGGAAAGAGACAACACTCTACAGAGTGTATCGTGCCATCTCGCTCTTCAATTACAAAAGAGTCGGTAATAGGACCCCTGGATTTTCAGAATAAGCGCCAATAATAACCTTTAAGTGGGTATGTTACTTATTATCTAGTTAAGTGCTAATTAGGGAGTTCAGTGTATTTTAATTTGACGTCATTTTGTCATTTCCAGCGATTATTTATTTAATAATAGTTTACAAACGTATTTATCGGGATAGCCCGACTAGTTTCGGACTCAACCGGAGTCCTTAAAAAGAAAAGATTCGTACAAGAAAAAAAAATGCCTATTTTTGTGTTTAGACGTTTGGTAATTAAAAAATAGTTTTTAAAAAACTCAAGAATTTATCCAAGTTTGAGTACGACTCGTGACACAGTTGGTTCCGTATAAATTAGACGAAAAAAATAAAGTTGCAAACAGAATTGGTCCCCCATCAAATTCTGACCGTAACAAGTGTTCCTTTACCTAGATCTTTATTTTTGTTACAGCGACAACTAGAATGAATCATGTGTGATAATTTTGCATGCTAGCTGTCACGATTTGTGTTTTGAGATACAATATAGTGATAGACGGACAGACAGAGGTGCCTCAACTCATTAAATAGGGTTTCGTTTTTAGCTATTGGATTTTTTGACAAATAAATAAAGTAAAAATAGCCTAAGTTCCGTACTCCTTATTACATGAGCAACCTGCCAATAAAAGTCCCGTCAAAATCGGTCCAGCTGTTTTAGACACCATCTGAATCAAACTAGCACAAATTGTACAAAATGATAATTTGTGTACTTACCGTATATATTCATGTGCATGTACCACTCCTGAGGTTTTATTACTATCATCAAACAATTTACTTATGTGTAAATAAAAATTTGCGACTAGGACTTTCACAAAAAAAATCACCCACATTTCTGCTTCAGTTCTAAAGTATTATTTATTACTAGCTTTTCGCCCGCGGCTTCACCCGCGCCGATGTCGGTTATATCGCGTTTCCAAGAGAACTCTTCAAAAGTCCGGGATAAAAACTATGTTCTTTCTCAAGGTCAACCCTATTTTTGTACCAAATTTCATTAAAATCAGTTCAGTGGTTTAGTTTAAGCGTAACAGACAGACAGATAGACAGACAGAGTTACTTTCGTATTTCTAATATTAGTAGGAAAGTAGGGATTTCATTATTGCCAACGTACATGACCTATATAACAAAAGCCATATTTAATTTATTTATAACCTTTGACCCCAGAATAACAACTGACAAATGTCATATGGGCAGACAATCACAAGGCAATTTCATCATTATGCGCTTTCCCAAGAAAGGTAGACTGAAATTATAAATATTCTAGACTAATTGGTAAATAGCTAGGTTGACTTATAAGGGTTAGATCATATTATAACTCTTTTTTTTAGGCCTTGTTTGCTTAAGGGGTAACTGCGTAAAAAAATATGCAAATACATTGAGAAATTTTAAATTGGATTAATAGTTTTAGATGATACAGATGGATTTGTATCCTGTAGGTGTAAGTTCGATTCAAACGCAGGCAAAGTAGAAACGTGTTTTTTTTTTGCAAAGTTTTATGTATTTTCTTAATAAACGTAAGGATTTTAATAATTTTATCACGGGCGTTTCAAAAACATTCAGGTCATATATGCACGAAGACACCCAGACTCAGGACAAGCATTCATGGATCACACAAACACTTGTACGGGGATCGAACCCGCGACACTTCGTGCTTACTGGATTTGACGTGGTAACTGCCAACCACTCGGCTATCCGTGTAGTCAAAGAGAAATAAAATTAATCGATTTAAAAAATAACCCACGTTTTTGAATGTCAAGTTTTATCAAATTTTGACACTTTCTATCGATGTAAATTGCATTGTTATCGGGTTTGAAGCTACCCTGAAAACTTCAGCCTGCTAGCTTATGGGAAAGTGCCTCAAAATTTAATTGCAAAATCCAACCGGAACGATAAACATACAAACAAACAAACATGAAAATGAGTTTATAAAAACGTGGAAAATTTTGAATACAATAACAAATACTTATGTGAACAGTCTATAAGGGTGGTTTCAGAAGTAAACCAGCTGCTCGCGTGTGTGGAGATACCCTAACTCTCATTAAAAAGCCTTCTAATCAAGCGATGACTTTCCCTATACCCTACGAGTGTACTCATTAAAAAATCATATAAAAAATCTAGCTTTTTCCTCGAACGGAAATCAATGTAAGTAATATTTCTTGGAAGAAATAGTATCCATTACACAACTGCTTTACAATATTAGTGTGATACATTGCAGTTGTACCTGCCTAGTGTTATATGCCTATAGTATGTCTATTGGACTACCAAGTGAAGGGGTTGTATGTTCAAAGCCAGGCCCGAAAATGTGTTTTTAGATTTATGTGAGTCATATAAACTCCTTTTGTATGAAGTCGGTTAAACCCCATATTAAAACAAATAAAGAAGGCGCTAATTTTATCCGATGAGATGAGATATTTCAAAGGTCCAATTTCAAGAATTATTTAAATGTAAGGCCACCCATTTATTGAGGAAGGATACTTTCTATAATAATGAATCCGATTTAAAAAACCCTTATAACCACGCACACGAAGTCGCGAGCAACCGAAAGCTAGAAAGTCTGACAACCTGTCTAACCAAGGGGTATCGTGTTGCCCACTTAACTGAGTTGAGGAGGTCAGATAGGGAGTCACTCTTTGTTAAACACTGTTACTTAGCTGAATCTGCTTAGACTGGAAGCCGACCCCAACATAGTTGGGAAAGGGCTAGGATGATGATGAATAATGTCGTAGCGTATAATAATGGAAACTTTTTGCAATATAAATACTGCCGATCGATGGTAGCCCATTAGCCATCATTACCTATTCCTTACCCATGTTTTAGCATATGCAAATTTGCATTAATTTCACATGTCTAGGTTTAGATTTGATTAGGGTTTATTATAAATGTATTTGTTGTTTGATGCTGTTTTTTTTCCATATTTTTATTTTCAAATTTCTTCTTAGTTAGGCATTTTAGTTTTTGTTTTTGGCGTATTTTAAAATGTTCAAATCATATGCATTAAGACCACCCCGAGTACTTTTACTGTATCTGGGTCCATCTAATATATGTCTTCTTCTATTCTATATGATTGAATTGTCTTAAAAATAAATTGCAATAACGTATTTAATCCTTATATCACGCGAGGTTTCAGAATCATTCGTGGATCACACATATGTTTACTAAGTAATTTCTTAATTGGGTAAATTTTATCATGAAAAAAGATATTCGATAACCTTATATTTGTTCAATCAAAAATTTTAAATACATATATACTCTGTGCACTGTTCACTGTTCACTGTTATAGATTTTAGCAATTCAACCATAGGTAGGTGTAATAAGTTGCGAATTAATAGATCGTAACGCCGAATTATGGCAAACACTAATTTAGAAACAAAAACAACAACATGAATGGAAACAAAATACAATAAAATTTAATTATTCTTTCATTAACAAATGTAAAAAAACATGGCGGATCAATTGTGATCCAAACCACACAATTATATAATTCTAAACATTAGGAAAAAATGGCGACGTGATTTTTTGTGACGTAAATGACACGAGACGCCGAAAGGTCGCCTCGAAACGAAAAATTAAAAAAAAACACCAAAAATTATACATTTCTGTACCTTAGTGTATAATTTCGTCCTATAATTCGGGAGGACATTGTTTTTTTGTTAACCGTAATTACGTTTCGGGTCTTGTTGTGAATCTTTCCGGTTTTTTTATTAGGGACTTTCGGTTTTTTTGATGTCGGTTTTCGGTGATCATCTTGGAGGCACGCAATGTGTTATTTTTGATGTTGTGGTCAAGTAATATAGTTATTTTTTTCTTGGCAATTATTTGTTTGGGTTGCACGAATGTTTTTGGGTATACCTACGTACTTAGAAAATTATTGTGGTTTTATATATCGCAAAATGTAAGTAACAACATTGTTGCAACCAAATAATATTTAAATCATTAAGTTGCACGACTATTTTTCATGTTTTCTTTTTTATTAAAAAAAAAAACGACAATGGCACTGCACGAATTTAACTTTGTCACATCCTTATCAATTAACTGTGACATCCTTAAGTGCAAGAGAATATGTAATTAGTCGAAATGTTTTAATAAGAAAATATCAACAATTAATTCAGTTCAACTTAATATTTTGGTTAATTTCTAGTTGTATATATAAAATATACGTTTTATCTTATCTAAACATCAATTAAACGACTTTGAAGTTTTTAATAAAACATTGTTAAACTTATTTTTCTATTGTATTCAAGCATTTATTAGCAACAATGTATTTAATCATACTTTTATCAACAATAATACAAACGCAAAATACTGACCGGTAATAAAGTAACAATTTCCAGGTATTATACATACAAAAAAACTGGTTAAGTGCGAGTCGGTAACTCAAAACTGAGAATTCTGTACAGGCAAAAGAAAAACATTTTTTTCAACAAAGTATTTGTTTTTTTGATATCGCAGCAACAGCAATACGTCATCTGTGAATTTTTCAACTGGATAGCTCTTTTGGTTCTTGAGATACAGCCTGGTAACAGACATATGAACTGACAGCGGTGCTTCAATTGCAGGATTCCATTTTAATCTTGTGAATAGTTTTGAATTTTGTTTATTGCACACCAAAGTATGACATCACATCAGTGAAATAAGTATTTTCACAACAACCTTTCGTAAGGAACGCTCAATAGAGGTAAGGAAATTATCTTGAAAACCTTTACATCAGTGACAGACAGACATACAAGAAACTTTTGCTGCAACAATAAAGTAAATCCGTTTTATAGCTTTCAGTGTGAACCCCTAAAAATCGAGAAAAAAAATCATAAAAATACAGCTAGTATTGAATCGAACAAAAAATGTAATTGCACGAACAAAAGCGTTCGTTTTATTGTGCTTGATTGTACTCCTGAGGGCAAAGCGAACTGCCGCCGTCATCGATACGCGGGTACAGTCGATGACAAAAGTGTCATCTTGTATTGTGTTACTAGGCACTTTTAAATTGACTTCAAAATGGATAAGTTTCTTAATTCGTCTGTTTTTTTTTGTTTCTGAACTTGGGGTTGGATGATCCGATTCTTGACGTTTATTAGCTGTCAATTGGTCTTATACTATGGTGGTTGTATGTTTTTGTAGCTACAAAAAGTTACGTCACTTACGAAAAAGGTTCCTTCTATTTGAAAGAACCGTTTAAAGGTCTCTAAAATGTGCGAAATAAGCTACATTACTTAGACTGCAAGGATAGCTGCGATAGCTGAGTGATATAGGTCATAACGCCAAACCTATTGTGTGAGATGTGTCGTGGTTTCGAACCCCGTTTAGGAGAAGCTTATGTGGGACCCACGAATGCTTGTTAAATTAAAAAAAAAAAATGTTTAAGATTTGAGATCAACAAATTAGTGCCTACGTATTTCTGCAACTAATTTTAAAATTTTCGTTATATTATTTAGTACAGGAACCGTTAAAAAAATCAAATCAAAGTATTGCTTTTCTACTTGACTGTATCCAAGATGTCACTGAACACAAATTGCTACTAGACAACAATATTCACTGAACTAGACAGATGGGCAAAATTATATGCCTTATACATAGGGGAGAAGACAAGGACAAAAGATACGGCAATCGGATAATCCTGTAGGTGCGACAGAGACAGATATATGTACAAAAGTGGGGCGTATATACGTCACGGTCTAGTTCTTTCGAGGGTGACTTGTTTCCAAGTATGTATTAGAAAAAGATAGCTATAAAAATGAGTCATTGTAATTCAAAGCTTTTTGGAAGAAAAAAATTTTTGTCCAAATTTTTTGAGGAAAACTATTTTTGATTGAGACGTCGTCTTTGGCTTTTCCCAACTATGTTGGGGGTCGGCTTCCAATCTAACCGGATTCAGCTAAGTACTAGTGTTTTACAAGGAGCGACTGCCTATCTGACCTCCTCAACCCAGTTGGGCAACACGATACCCCTCAGTCAGATTGGTTGCCAGACTTTCCAGCTTCTCACTACCTGTAACGACTGTCAAAGATGTATGAATAACAGCCGGGACCCACAATTTAACGTGCCTTCCGAAACACGGAGGAACTCTTATGACAAAGATGGTCAACCATCTACAGACCAACCGCGTCTAGCGTATCTTAACCTGTGATCGATTAACTTATACAGTTATAGCTTTGCCACGAGCTCCTCGGTTAGGTTAAAACCGCGTTAAGTTTGCGGTAAACTCGTAAACGACTAAACCGATTTTAATCAATTTGCATACATGATATATTATTTAATTGCAAATTATTTTTTCTTATTTGACAGTCACAATATTGTTATTATATTTGTGTTATATTCAAATGCTTAAATGTCACATTCAAAACCAAGCGGACGAAGTCACGGGCAAAAGCTAGTATTACTAAAATTCAAAGTTTTGTTGAGATAGTTCAGGGTGACCGAATTTTATGCATTATTATCATTATCTTCTACCACCAGGTTGTAAGGAAGTAATTAATAAGGTTTTATACGTTGTTTAATGACTGCACAGAGGGTAATTAAATTAAATAAATACTACGTTCATAGTCAGTTAATGTTCTTATGAACAGATGAAACTTAGATATATAGGTACTTAAACTAGGTTTTTGCCCGCGGCTTCGCCCGCGTCGAGGTCGGTTATATCGCGTTTCCAAGAGAACTCTTCAAAAGTCCGGGATAAAAACTATCCTATGTTCTTTCTCAAGGTCTCTCTGTAACAAATTTCATTAAAATCAGTTCAGTGGTTTAGACGTGAAAGCGTAACAGACAGACAGAGTTACTTTCACATTTATAATATTAGTAGAACTTACATAACTAGCTGTTGTACGCGGTCCCGCCCGCTACGAATCGAAAATGATTCCACGGGAAAATAAAATCGGGCCTAAAACTATCCTATGTGTTAATCCAGGGTCCCGATTCTGCTATTTACAACGGCCGATGAACGATTAAATTTGAAACTATTCCTATTATCTAAAGCATTTTGCCAACACATTAATAAATTGGAAATTCATTGTATTGACCATGAGTGTTCCGACCTGTACTTAATTTCCAATTTTTGTGGCAGAAAAATGCTTGGAAGAATACAAAAATTTTAATTTTATGCCAAATTTCACTCATTTATAGGCCATTGTAAATAGCAGAATTGGGGCCCTGGTTATAAACTATCTGCTTACCAAGTTTCATCTATATACGTTAAGTGGTTTTTGCGTTAAATAGTAACAAGCATCTTTACATACAAACTTTCACGTTTATATTACTAGGATATACATATGTATTTTACATATTTAGTTACTAGCTGTTGCCCGCGACGTCGTCCGCGTGGTTAGAAGTTATAAGTTAGGAATTTTTGAACAGAAATCCTCTATTTTTCCCCGTTTTTGACACATTTTCCATTGTATCTTCGCTTCTATTAGTCGCAGCGTGATGTTTTATAGCCTAAAGTATTTTCGGAGATTAGCGCGTTCAAACAAACAAACAAACTCTTCAGCTTTATATATTAGTATATAGAGTTTTTTTCTCATAGGTCTGGAAGTAAAAAGGCTTTCATTAGTCTTGTTGATTTATGTTCGTTGTGGTCTTACGGATTTATAAATGGTTTTGTCTCCAGAACGTTGCAGGTTCGAAACTAAAGGTGTAACTAATGTCACTTACTTAAAGTTGTATCAATTTTGGTGAAGTATATACGGTGAAATATCGTGAGGAAATTCGGGAGCTGTATAGCATTTTGATAAAGCTTATTGTATAAAAAACTAGCTGTACCCGGCATGCGTTGCAATGCAATTTTTTCTACCTTCTACCTACCACCTAATTTTTCTCCAGAATTCAAAACCGTGGAAATCGGTTCGTGCGTTCTTGAGTTATAGCGTCAGGAAGGAAAACCCGACTTATTTTTATATAGTACAAGATTAACGACTCGCAATATGAAAGTTTATCGGCGCCGGGGGTTTCCCAAACATTCAAGTCACATGCACAAAGACACCCAGATTCAGGACAAGCATTCGTGGATCATGGTATGCTTTCAGTATTCATTAATAAAAATGTTTTATATCCTAATAAACTGTATGCGTCCTACAGTTGGACACTTTCCCTCGATGTTTTCCTTCACCGTTTGTCAGTGGTAACTTAGAATAATTGAGAAAGTTAGGTATAAGTTCAAAAAGTGAGATTTATAATTTGGCTGAGTTGGGATCGAACCTAGTCAACCACAAGGCCGCCACAACTTCTTCTGATTTTTTTTTACATTTAAGTTGATTTCTGCTATCATTAAGATACTATTTAAAAATTATATCGACTATACTTTCGACGATCAAACCCCAACACTTACCATACAATACAGAGCACTTGTCAAGTCGATCGACTAAGTTGGCAACAAATTGCACTAGTGCGCTCGACTCGACAGCCCTCGACTGCACTTGGTACAGCCCTATTGTACTGAACCATTGTATTGCTATTGTCTCGACTTCGTTACTCTTGCATTGTTTTTAATATTCTTTTATTTTACTGTTTTGTTGTGGGGTGTGGTGTCAGTGTGAGCCGGTAGCGGAGCGGGTAGCAGAGCGAGTTGAATTACTGTTTTGCAAAGATCGTGGTTGAGGAAGAATTTGAAGATAGAGATATTAATTACACTAAAAACTAATATAAAAGATTTATTTTGTCTGTGCTATTGTTTTGGGCTATCTTTAAAACGCTCGGACCGATTTTGATAAGATTTTCTGTTAGATAGTTCACTGTAGAAAAAGTTAATCTATACTGTTGTAATAGAATAATTAAATGCATAAATGAAACTAGGTTTTAGATAGCAAGAAATAGATTTGATTCACCTTAATCTTGTTTAAATAAAACTATGTTACTGCTGACTATAAAAACATATTCTTGTATAGCACTAATTAATTTCAAAATCGGAATTTAGCTAAATAAGGTTAAGTTCAAGTAAGGCTAACTTGCTTTCAAATCGTAGGACTTAAGTTACTTTTCCTAAAGAAAAAAGCCTTAAAAACAAATCGCCTTAATTACGACCCCACCCCACGGCATTGTGCACAACTGTTAATTATGCCAACTGTCGCGATATTCAATTATTTCCACCACATCATTTAATGAATACATTTTTAAACAGTTGAAGTTCTGGGCATGGCGTAAAGCCACTTGTGGATAAGTATCAATATAGCAACTGACATTATATGTCATGTGTTTCAACCTAACGTATTAAATACCAATTTTTCAGTTGTTAGATAGTACTTTTAATTCAATTTGGGGAGCTAAGTTATATATTTCTTTGTGGAATCATTGATTAAGTTTTTCCTATGCTAAATCAACGATTACCCGGTTTCTTAATGTAAACCTAAACTTTAAGGTAGTTTGATTTTTTATTGTTTAGGTAGTTTAGATAATGTCTAGATATTTGTCTAATATTTCTTAACTGGCTTTCTGACGGACGAAAAAGTCCGTATCTCATGAAACCATCCTACTTCTTTCTAATATTATTAACGCGAAAGTGTGTATGTATCGATGTATGCATGTTTGTTCCTCTTTCACGCAAAAACTACTGAACGGATTTAGACGAAACTTAGTACAGGAGTAGTTTATAACCTGGATTAACACATAGGATAGGTTTTTATCCCGCTATTATGTTCCCGTAGAATCATTTTCGACGGCTAGTTTATCATAATTTGAGGATAAATTTTGACATGAACCTTCACGACAGCAAAACATGAAATAAAATACCTAAAACATTTTGTACACGAGAATATGAATACCGCATCTGAAACTCTAGACCCAGCTAGTTTATGTTAAAAACAAACAATCTGAATTATATAAAATATTTTAATAACCTCTGCAATTTCGGCCATTTTTTCAATATTATTTTGACAACTTCACTTTACTCTCATGTATACTTTCTGTATCTAAGCCAGCAACATTATTTGGTGCAAAAGCGCATAAAGTAATATGGGAGACATCATTCCATTCGAGTAACAATAACAGAATGTGCTGTATTTTAAAAAGCACTCTACACAGCTCTAGATGGCGTACTTCTTGTGAGATCTTGGTTTAAAGATGCGAGACGATTACAGTACGACTTGCCGAAAATACAATCGAAAATTCTAGAAACATTTATAGCAGAAAATAGGGATAGGCAGGGCTAGTATGCAAATGCAAGATTCTTTTTTAAATATGAAATCATTAAACGATGCCTCCCGCTTTTGTTTAAGGTGAAGGAGTGTCGGATTTCTACTAAAAAAAAATTAGGGGCCTTAGTAAATTCGGACAATCAATCTGACATCAGACGCAATAGTTTTCAGAGATTATTTAATGATGCAACGGTTTACTCCCGCGTTTATCGGGAGTGCCCGACTAGTTTCAGACGGCGGGACCAGCGGCGGGACCAGCGGGAGTCCTTAATCATGACTGGATGCAGTTTTACAGAGATTGCTCTCTTTCAGGTGCGCGTTGAATACGAACGCGCCGTCCGGCACGGGCTAGGTCTTAATCAAATCAAACAGCGCCAAGCGTCATGTCAATTTTATTTCTAAGATTAATTAATTACACCTTACTTACTTTTAGCAAATAAAATGAGCTGGTTTCCGTGCGATGTTTTCCTTCAACGCTTTTAGCAACTAACAAGGGCATTTGGATAAAACATTAGTGCGCGACTTTTTTATTTTGTTATTTAAAAAATTCAATTCGTTAATGCGGGAGTAGTCTTTTTTTAAGTAAGTATATTTTTAATTTCATTACGACTGCCACACGACACGACATTTTAGCGTATAGTCTAAACGACATTATTGATTTTCCGTCGTACTTAGTTCTCGAAAGCTTTTAGGTACATTAACGGGATTGACAAAGCTGTGACCCGGTACCGACTTAAAGCTATATTTGTGTAAGAGTTACACAAATTAAGGGGTTGGGCTGGCTGGGGTTAGGTTGATTTTTTTTTGATGGTAGGTGGTTTAATGGTATATGGTTTATAACGTATTGTATTAGGTGTTTGGTGCATTGTGTGACAAATTTTAGCAGGCTTATTAGGAAGGTAATTTTCTGTATCTTCAGAGCCCACCATTTATTTTTGACGTCATAGACTTTGTTTTAGTAAAATACTATTTTTTTATACCGAAACTCAAGTCTAGAATCGGGTTGAAATTTAATTTTTATTATTGGCCAAAATGCCAAATTACAGCTTCTATTTTTCAAATTTTAGATAATTCAGAACTCGCATAAATGAATCGTGTTTCATTTCCTGTACATTTCAATTTACCTCAAATCTATATACATAATTGCATGATCTATATTGGCTTTCAGTTTGTTAAAACGTTCTTACCGAACTACATAACACTTATGTGTTATGATTTTACGCGTTTATCTTTTATCTGTCTGTATCTAGTAGGTAGCTAACTACTGTTATAAATATTCTTACTATCTGACATTTATTCAGCTGAAGAATACCATACATTAACATTTTTATATTCAATTAGATTGAAATTCAACCCCAAACAGTCTAAAACAAAAAATAATCAATGAAAAACCTACAAAACACGAACAAAAATAGATAAAAAATTTGATCTATGAAAGAAAACGTTGAAAATAAAAGCCATTATCCGTACCCTAGTAGGCAGTGGTGCGCAGGCCCCGTTGCCATGGCAACCGACAGGGGCGGTGCGCTGGCCAAGCCGGGAATGAAAGAGGGGGTAAGGGAAATATTTAAGGGTTTTAAATTATAAAAGTAATATTTTACGTTTACGGATTTTATCGCGGTTTAATTTTAGATCATGGTCGCGGACAGATACCTACAAAGGTGTCGAAACGTCGGGAACTAAAATCTAAAATTAAACCTCGATAAAATCCGTAAAAGTATATATACATAATAGTTCATTGCAATGTCTAACATTCACGTAAAATGGAAAACCACTAATATTTTACTGAATACTAGCTGTTGCTGGCCCGGTACAAAACGAAAATGATCCCACGGGAACTTAAAATCGGGTTCAAAATGTATCCTATATATTAATCCTGGTTATAAACTATCTGTGTACCAAGTTTCGTCTAAATCCTTTCAGTGATTTTTGCGTGAAAGAGTAACAATATATACATACAAACTTTAGCGTTTATAATATTAGTAGAATTTCGTGTATATAATGTTAGCATGTCTCGGCGACACTACGACTCGCTGCAGGTTGGCGATTTTAGATTCCAATATATAAAATCCAATTTTCTTCAAGATCTATTATATTCCTTGAACGTTTGTCTTAGGTCAAAAAAGTAAACTTTGAAATAGTCATATAGATACTTCTGTTTCACACAAATCCATGAAAATAACCACAACCTGTACCACTATATGTTTAACTAGCTGTTGCCCGCGACTTCGTCCGCGTTGTTAGAAGATATAAGTTAGGAGTTTTTGAACGGAAGCCCTCGAAGATAAACAATTTTCCCCTGTTTTTTCCACATTTTCCATTGTATCTTCGCTCCTATCAGTCGCAGCGTGACGGTATATAGTCTAAAACCTTCCTCGATCAATGTCTATTCAACACAAAACTTTTCAATTTGAACCAGTAGTTTCTGAGATTAGCGCGTTCAAACAAACAAACTCTTCAGCTTTATATATTAGTATAGATTACCTTACTAATATTATAGCACGATATATTTTAAAGTAATTTCACATAAATACTTTCCAGTACAACAAATAAGAAGTCCTTGAAAACATTTGGTGTGAAGGATGATGACAAATCGTCGCGGGCGCACGCAAAACCGCAAAATATTATAATACTATTTTAACAGGCTGTCAATTTTGTATCGTGTTGATTTTGTACATACAAATGTAGTGTAGATGACGGGGCTCTAGGTCTAGTGCTTAGTGCTATCTGTGATATTGGAGGACGTGGGTTCGATTCCCATTCAGGACAAAAGATTTTGAGATGAGATCGATAATTTTTGAACAAGCAACCATTTCTTTGAATAAGCGTTCAAGGCACAAAGACTTTTGAATTCTGAAATTTTTACATGTTTAGAGTCCCGGACAATAAAGGAGAAAACGGAACCCGATTTATTATACTTATATATAATACTGAGAGTCCTTTGTCTGTCCGTCCGTCAACTAGCTGTCACCTATCTCTTGAATAATATGGTGACTAGACACTTGAAATATTCACAGTTAGAATTAAATAGTAAGAGGTTCTCAGATCTTTCAAAATTTGAATATATACAGATTTTTGATTGATGCTTTACTGTGCTGTATTTTGTAATTAATTGTCGAAGTTACTTTGTTTCAATATTGCGTGCAATTAAATTGAACAAGCTAGTTACGGTAAACTTTTCCGGGCATAATTCTTGATTCATTACTTGCATAGCAATGTAATTATTAAGCAAGGTTAAAGAATTGATTTCCATTTTAAAATAGAGATTTTCCTTTCTCGACTGTTTTAACCACAGACGCAAAAAGAGGAGTGTTGTAATCGAAGTGTCTGACTATCGATGGTATCATAGCTACCGAACGGATTCAGGGATTTAAATTTAGTTTGTCTTGTATTAAAGGTGATCTATTGGCGAGAGTTTTAGACAAATTTGAAAATTCGCTTAAGCCTTTTAAAAGTTGTGGGTGGTCATAGTTGGGAAGAATAACGGAATATTTCCAATACCCGAGTGGGGACTCAAATCAAAGGGCACTAGAGTATTGTTGAAATGAAATGATTTGTCATGTGGGTCGGGGATTTAAATAAAAATATTTGGGTTATATAAATAGTACCTAATTACGAAACCACTGCATCGTGAGCAATGCTTGTTCTATCTTCATAAAACTACCTTGACAATTTAATAAGAGACTGAAATAGATAGGCGATGAATAAAATGAATTAAATACTTTTCATAAGGTCTTAGCTTTTACTGCCTTATAATGCTTCTATTGCCATTGAAAAAAAAATATAAACAAAATAACATCTTTGTAAATAAATATCATATAATTTCACATTAACCCAGTTTTGCGGAAACACCGTTACGCTTTAGGTTTATTTCAGTGAATTATGACTGGTTGTGTTGCCAAGTAAAATAAAACTCTTCCGCGATTTACAGCTTTTTGTTTCACTCAAAATTTATACATTTCAGGGGATTGGTATGTTATATATTTACAGTATAGGTATGGTTTTTAGTTGTTTATGTAGATTGTAGAACCGTCCCAGTTTTTCAGTATATTCACCGTGATTTTTAGTCGTCTTACAAAAGCAGCCCAGTTCATGTATCCAATGACTAGAACACGTTTATGGTATAAAAATAGGTATTTATGAGATTTGAATAAATTTAAAATGCCATTTTTTTTTCAATATTATGATGCAATTCGTAGTTTTTTAGAAACACAGCTCTGTTGCGAGCGCGGTCCGAGCCTTGTAACAATGGTGAGGGGCGCGGGCGGCGGCGTTTTTATCATTTTTAAGAGTATATTTCAGATTTCTCTTGTTTAATTTTTCTTCGTACTTATTATCTAAGTGATTTAACAAAAAATCGCGCCTAGGGGTATTTTACGTCGGATACACGAACTGGGCAGCTTTTGTAAGACGACTAAAAAATCACCGTGTATAGGTGGGAGATATTGTTTGTAAGTTTAAATAATTTTAAGTCTGTTTTGAAACCGTTTTTAGGGCAAATTACGTTGTTGTGTGGTGAATTGCAATCGCATTTCCACGCACCGGCAAAAACTCATTAGCCGTTGCACGGCGGTTCAGGTTTAGTCAGTAAGAGCGTGACACACCCGCTTCCCCCAAGTAGGTGGGTGTTCAGGAGGATTCCCTGCCCTGTATCAAATGGGGAATATTACATTTATCTTTCGCTCATTAAGTATTAAGTCAGGTATCTTGTTAAATTAAAGGTTTCCTTTAGTTTGTTTTACAAAATGTACTTCTGCCTTTAGGAACATGGCAATCCTTGTGTCGCTGGGGATTTCACAAACATTCAAGTCACTGACACCCAGACTCAGGACAAGCGTTCGTGGATCACACAAACGCTTGTCTTACGCGGGGATCGAAACCGCGACACTACCTATCTAGGCTATCCGTGCAGTCTAGTCTGAATATAGCTGCCACATTTTTGATAAAAATAAAGCCCTCATATTTCGTGCTGCAGTAATTTGGTGCTTACGAGGGCGCGAAAGGGCAACTGGAAGGGCACAGGGTCAAGTGCTCGATCGATGCTAACATGATTTTTTGAAGAAAAAATTACAGCTTTTCAGGTGATATAATAGTCCTACTAATATTATAAACGCAGAAGTTTGTATGTATATGGATGTATGGACGTTTGATCCTCTTTCATAAAAAAACACGAACGGATTTAGACGAAACTTGGTACATAGATAGTTTATAACTAGGATTAACATATGGGAGAGTTTTAATTCCGATTTTATGTTGTCGTGGGATCATTTTCGATATAATATTATTAAAACATAAAGTATCTAAATAGAAGTAGTAGTTATCTTCAGAAAAATATTTTTTTAAATATAAAGTCACGTTGTTATTTAAGTGTTTCAGGCTAATTTAATCTTGAAAAATACATTATTAAGAATTATCTTTTCATAATTCTTATTTAGTTTCCCGTCATCATGATCATCCTAAGCTTTTTCAAACTATGTTGGAGTCGGCGTCCAGTCTAACCGGATTCAGCTAAGTGCATGTGTTTTACAAGGAGCGACTGCCTATCTGACCTCCTCAACCCAGTTACCTGGGCAGCACGATACGATAGTCGATACCCCTTAGTCAGACTGGTTGTCAGACTTAGGTACTAGTTTCTGACTACTCGAAACGACTGTCAAAGATGTATGAATACATTAGTATGGCAAACCAACAGAAAACTTCAAATGTGTATGAATGAATTCTTTTTCGAAAAGTGACGTGATTTTGATATGTCAGTTCAATATATTTGAGTGATTCGTCAGAGTTTGCGCTGAGTCTAGCTTCTAACAACCCGTAACGACGGTCAAAGATGTGTAAATAACAAAAAGGCCCACAATTTAACATGCTTTCCGAATCTCGGAGGACCTCGTTATGACATAGATGGTCATTCATCCGCGGACTGACCGTATCAAGTGTAGCTTAACCTGTGGTCGTTAAACTTGTGCACTTATAGTTTAACCACTCGTTTTTAACCGCAGTTAAACGGCAGGGTTCGAAGTTAGATTAAAATCTATAATACATATGATGTTGACCTAGAATAATCCCACAACTGGGAAAACTAGGTGAAAATAATGTTAAGTAATAGAACTAAATTTCAAGAATTTCAGTTTAATTTCAATAATTACCTAATTCGTTAAATTCTTAATAAGATAAGGTAGCCATTATTAAAATTTAATTAACTGCATCAAATTATTAATCCTTATAATTAATCAAAAGTACAAAATTAATTTAAATTAGTTTATTACTCCATAATTATAGAGTTAAACAGAATTTAATTATTTAACGCATTTATCAAGAATATTTAGTTAAATCCATAAGTTTAACTACGTTTTAAAAATGGTTCACTTTCACGACCCTTCATACTCGTAATATTTTCATAACAAAAAAACCTTTCGCTTAATCAAGTATCATATTTCATATAGCTATCTCTCTCACACGTGCCTTAAAATACAATGTGAAAAAGAGATCGACCTACCCCATTCGCTACGCCTTGAAACGTCTCTTAATGATATGCAATATGACCCTCTTTAGTTATCCATCTCGCTCCAGCATGGTTGAAACGCGTATGTATAAAAGAGATAGCAATATATAATACTGTTCCGATTCGAAATTACATTATGAAGTAGTGGAACGTAACCAATTTATCAAGAGCTGTCGATTCCGTACTGTTTATTCGATATCGTGTAGATTTAAACTGATTTGAGGGGAGCGTGGGTCTTTTCATTTTGGTTTGTAAATGTACGATTATTTTTCATAGGTTGTGACAAATGGCGAAGAAATAAATTTTATTTATGGTGTTAGTTGACAGGTAGTTGTAAATGTGGTTTTAATGGCGTCTGTGTTTGCTGAGAAACAGTGGTTTATATCAGCTTATGTGATTTATATAGACTTGGGTTTCGATAAATATACTTACTAATGGGGTCCCACACCTTTTGGTTAAGCATTCATGTATTTTGGGTTTACTTTAACTTAACGTTATTAATATCAAAACGACGTTTTAATATTAAAAGGTTTTTTACAGTTTTAAATATTTGCCTGTAATCAAATTTAGTTAGTTAAATTCGACCCAATTCCCGGTTTCCTGTGTTATGTGAATGTGCAGAACTATGATATACGATTTTGATGATGGAGTAGGATGACGGCCATGGGATTTTAAACGTTATTAAATGTTGCAACCTTCTAAAGTCTTGTCTGAGTTTGTATTGACTATTTTGATCTCGGAGAAAATAAGCAAGATAGAAAACCATGCCGTCACTTTTTTGTACTGACATAGGTTTAATTGCACTTTAAACGAGTCTGCTGGACTGATATTTTTTAATATTGATAAATAGTTAAGGTTAAACATAATTTCTTGCGAGATTGTTAATTTAAACGCGTAGTGAAGTAATGATTAGAACTAATTTTACAGATAGTCAGATATTTCTTTCCATTAAAAAAAAATATTCACTCACTATAATAATCACTATTTACGCCTAAATTTCAGAGGACTGTTAAGGTAATTTAATGATGTTAAAACACCTAATTATACCCAAATGATAAAATAAGTTACGTAAAAAAATTAAAAGTAAAATTTATTAAATTTTTAGGAAGTTCTTAAGCAGCATGTGTCACAGTTTTATTTGACAAACGAATTTTATACTTTTAAGTTTCCAGCCAACATTGTAATAAGACCTTATTTCTTACTAAAAATTATAATAAATCCCTTATAATGCTTTACAAACAATATGCTTAGCAACACATTAAGTGTCGGCCATGTAAACTCCTGCATATAATTATAACCGCACCGCACGCACTATGTAACATGCATTATAAACGTGTATAGGCCAAGAGACGGAGGCTTATTCACATTTATCATTGTATTTTTTGTGTTGAGGTCTGGCGGTTCTATGCTTGAATTTGTATGTAGGTATAATACTTTGAAACTGACACTGCTACTTTGCCTGCGTAGGCAAAGTAGCAGTGTCAGTTTCAAAGTATTATCTTTATCAATCTAAAACACTCCTAGCCATCGGAAAAAAATTCTAGCAAAGGAAAAAATCGTGAGAAAATATGGATTCAAGCTATTGGAATCTGAAATCGCCTGCAATGAGCTAGCGTGTCCAATCCTCTATACCTTCGTATACGGGAAGAGGCCTGTGCCCAGCAGTGGGATGTATATAGGCCAATATGAGTTACATTTTAAATATTTTATTTTTTAATTCTGATTATACTTAGTAATAATATTTGGTGAGGCGATACATTTGTTGTTAAAAACTAGCACTCTTACGGAAAAGTGTGTTTAAACAAAAATATAATTATGTTTAACGACTTTTATGCTGACTGTACGTGATCTATTTTTGATATACATAAATAAAGGATAATATCAAAAATATTATTTTTAGCATTTCGTGTGTACACAAATTATTGAAAAAATAAATAACTGCGTTTGAGCTTGGCTCTTGGTCTATAATAAAATTGTGATGGCCGACAACCTATTGCTATGGAATATTAAGCTTAGCTTGTTAGTTTATTCTGATTTATATTTAAAAACAGTATTTATAACTATAAATATAGAAATATCAGCCTATAAAGGTCCTACTGCCGGGGACAGGTCTCATCTCGTATACGGTTTAGGTTTAGATTCCAAAGTTTGATATCCAAGTTTCTGCACAACTTTTCTTTACCGTACATCAGTGGAGTCTTAGAATAATTTTGACTGTACGGATAGCTAAGTAGTTAAATTCATAGCGTCACTGTGAGCGACGTTTCGCGAGTTCGATTTCCGAGCAGAACAAATATTTGTGTAATCAACGAACGCTTGTCCTAAGTCTGGGTGTCTTTGTGCATGTGACTTGAATGTTTGTTGGAAACCCCCGCGACACAAATCATTGGTGCAGGATTAAACTCATTAAAAATAAGTAAGTACTTCAAATTCAACATGACCATAAATGACGAATACCAAATATCTTATACATTTAAGTCTTTTTTGAGTAGGAGAAGAACATGACTGGGTTACTACGTTTGTAATTTTGTAGGACTTGTTCATTCGGGATTTCAGGTTTCGATTTCATAGTTTCAGCGAGGGTGCTGAAATGTATTAATAGAAGATCCCGTAATCTTCAATTTTGAGTACACTTTTTTTGTGTTGTCTTATTTATAGAAATACATTTTTTTTATACCCTTCACTTCTACATAATCACTTTGTGAGTTGTTTTTATTAAAACAATATATGCAGGAATACCACTAATCAAAAGAATTACCCCTTTTCTACTCAATAGTATCTAATTTCCAAAAGAAAATTCTACTTGCCCCATAACTGTTACCCCACCTGACTGTGACCTGACCTTTCATTTATAATTTCATCTTACATCACAAAAAGCTCTGAAATAATAAACCTAGCCATTTCACCAACAAAAGAACTAACAAGCAATATTTCCACTAGTTTGAACTAGAAAATTATCTTGAATTTTCTACAAAAGGACCAATTTGCTTATTGTTGTCAAGTTAAATTGATCGAAAGAAGAGGGTAGACGTACATTGCGTAATCAAATCGTATTGTGCGTGGGCAGTCGCTCGTGAACCGTGGCAGGGGCAAGACGTGTGGGGTGGGTTCTAAAAGAAGTCGTGGAAAAATGTTTTATGTATTTTTCGTGGATGTGTTTTGGTTTTTGGGTTATGTTGTTAGAAGAATGGAAAAAGACTTATTAGAAAGTCATTGATGTAGCTAGTTTCTGAACTAGAAAGCCATCGACGTGTCTAGTTTAAATTATCATTACAATTACAAATAGGTGTATAATATTAAATGATGTAACGGTTTACTCACGCGTATTTATCGGGGTAGCCCGACTAGTTTCGGACCCAACCGGAGTCCTTAATCATGAGCTGACGCGGTGGGGTCGCGAGTCGAACGATAATACGCGATAAATACGCGTGAGTACCTAAACCGTTACATCATTTAATAATGAATCATTCTCACGACAGTTACTATCAAAATATAGGTGTATAATATCTACATTTCGAGCATGTATACATGACGTCCCACTGAAAGGTACAGGCCTCATTCGAAATCAAGTTAAAATAAAGATCGATTTTCAGCAACGAATGTTAGGGCCATACATCTGTTGGGTTACATAACCACTCTCAAATTTATTGGTCTCCCAATAAATTCATTTTTCTTTAGCCTGTTTGCATTGCGAAAACTCGACTCGCACTTGACCACTTCTTATACCATTTTCTTAAAGATTTTCATTTAATTTCATGAATCAACTAATTAGTTGAACTTTCAGTCTGTTTATATCTAAGCTTTTTCTATGCTAACATTATAGAGAGGTAAAGTTTGTGAAGTTGTAGGCAATAATCTCATGATCGACTAAACTGATACTATACAACCGATTTAAGTGGCTATGGGTTAGCTAGTACGTAATACGTAACCACATAAAAACATACCACAAGGCATCGAAAAGTATTGAATATAATAAAGACACATAAAAACCGAATAACCATTAAAATCAAACAAACAAACAAAGAGAAACACGCAAAATCATACACCATACAAATCGATTTTATCAAACACCAATCATCTTATCGATTTTGACAGGCTCATGCCCACCCCTATTTTAAAGGCACACCCCTATTTACTGACCCGGAAACAGAAATGACTATATTTTTTTTTAGAAACCGCAGTCGCGACAGACGCCCGGCGCCTGCGCAGGCGGCTTCGAAATTTGAATTTGAAATTGGAACGTAATGGCGTCCCTGGCGGCCATCATTAAAAATAGATCATAGACACGGATCAAATGATTTTGTATAATTTTCTATAGTTTATGCTTGATCTCTTTGTAATTCTATTTTTTTTTGTGGATATTTGAAGAATTAAGCTAAAGTCTGGGAAAACTGACATGTATCTAATTTTCGGATGTTGATCTGAAAACATTTAAAACCTGCTTGGGTGACTAAACATCATAATCATATTGTCTTTATTGCACTATAAATTGTACTTGTATGTAAGCTAAATAACCTATTTTTTTCATTTTAAGACTACCAAGCTAAATTCTCCTATATATCAATAGAACATAATTATAATTAAATTAGATATATCGAGATAACCTATACATATGATAAAATCGTCTTTGAAATATCTAAACGAGGAAACTTATTTGAAATGGTTGAAATTGATGTCCAATTTTTACAATAGGGTTTCACGATTTACGTACATGAAATTTAGAGATTTTAATTTTTAATTTTAATTATGCGATATAAATATCCATTAAGAACAATAAAAAAACAATTTTAGAAGGATTTTATCTTAAAACCGGATTCGTCTGCACAAGATTTGAAACAAGTTTATCAAAGTCCTACATTCTCATTTTTGGGACAAACGGATGGCAAACGATCTAGGAAAACTTAAAACCAGGATTCCAAATATTAAAAACTGCCTAGTTCTTTATAAAGAACGCACTTGGTCCCCATGTGCTGAAAGTTTCAAGCCCAAACGGCTCAAAAATTACCAATAAGTTTATTATATTTACGCCGATTTAGGGTTTCCACGGCTCCAGCAGCAGCGCCCAGCAAGACAACTGGGCCCCGATTGTGCTATTTACAATTGCCGATGAATGAATTAAATTTGAAATTATTCCTATTTTCGTAACCATTTTACCAACCCAATAAGTGGGAATTCATTGTATCGTGTAGAAAAAAATGCTTAAAAAATACAAAAAGTGCCATTTTAAGCCAATTTTCATACATGCATTGGCCATTGTAAATAGCAGAATTGGGGCCCTGAACTTAGAACATGGGATGGCGCGAGGGTGTCGACTTATGTCGCGTCAAACACGCTATAGATAATCACAGGAAATGTTTTCGGCTCATGAATATTAAATAAACTTTTTAGAAGGCAGCGTAATGCTTTAGGGACGGCGCCTTAGCTAATTATGATAATTTCGTAGTCTAGACGAATTGAGCTTTACTTCAGAGATCAGATACAAGTAGGTGAATATGTAGGATTTAACTTAAAATCACTAGTTATTGGACTGGCCTGTTGGTCTAGTGGTTTATAGCCTCGACTGCTATGCCGGAGGTCGGGGGTTCGATTCCCATTTAGGACAAATGTTTGTGTCATGACCACGATCATTTGTTCTGTTTCAGGGTGTCATTTATCTAATCTATGTATATTATATACATACGTTATTTTTAAAAGTAAGCTAAAAGATTTTCTTGTAAAAAAGGCCTATTACTCGGTAAGTGAATTTCTAGTAGAAAAATAATTTTAACTTTTATGTTGTTATCTGCAATGTATCATTAATATATTTAATAGCTTAAGAATTAATATAACAAATGTATCCATAATAGGTCTTATAAAATTTTAATTGTATATTTTAATGTGACATGTATTCTATTGTTTATAAATAAAACAGTATAAATTGCAATGCCCTAACAGGCAACTGAGTTCTAAGAGCCAACCTAATGATAACACCTTCAAAACTTGTAAACCTACACTTAGTTCGCAATAGAGATATTTGAATTTGAATTTGAATTAGAAATATAAGCAGCAATGCAGGCAAGTTACAGCTATGAGTAATTTTTTAATTATTTTGAGATGCCGCTGGCAAATGGTATGGTACCAACCCGCAGTGAGCTAGCGTGATGATCAATGCTCGAACCTTCCCTATATGGGAAGAGGCCTGTGCCCAGCAAAGGCACATCCACATGCTAGTATTACATACCTATGTAAATTCATAGGTATGTAACAATTCTACTGTTCGTGTGTACGTCACTGAACTGCTCTTAAACGGCAGGACCGATTCGAATGATTTTGTTTTATGCGTATGGATGGCCCCCCTGAATGGTTTAGATTCGCTATAAATGTTGGTTGATATTATTAAATATTGCATAATAAATTGTTACATTACTTGTATTCTACTTCATACTTTGTTTAATTAATATAATAATTGTTTAAACTACTTATCATGCAGGTTAATGTTTTTCGAATCTACTAGTATCGTATAAAGTTATAACAATTTTGAAAACCAGTCTTAATTTTGGGTAATTTGCAGACAGATAAGCCTAAAACTATTTTTGTCTTAGAAAGCTGCTATTTTTTTATATACATATATTCTTAATTATGGCTCTAGTATTTCAGCAAAAACAATTAAAAAAAAAGTGTCCCTTGGAAAAGCTGAAAAATTACATCCCATATAATATGGGTCTTTCGACTTAACTTGGTTAAAATACATCAAATAATGGGACTAGATGTCTCCATTATAACGAACCCATGTATGGGCCGGTAGGTTCATCTGGGCTAAACAGTATTATGGACGTCAGATAGACAGTCGTTTTGTAAAATAGAATATCAATCTGATTCCCTTAAGGCTGGAAACCAGCTCCCAATGAAGATGATGTTCATCTTCATCATCCTTAAAACACCCACTGCTGGGCAAAGGCCTACCTTCGTTTATGCCATTACCTGTCTCTTGCCGAACCCTAACATAGCTAAAGATAATGCTAGACTGAAGGAGATTCTAGGCAATCAATTAAGCTACGACCCTCAGCTCAATGTAACTTGATAACTGATGAAACAACAATTAGCTATCGAACAGATAGTGAGAAAGCGATAATGGCGGCCATTGCTGTTGTAAGGATATTTTTTTTAATAGCCGCTGAAAAGAATTGATACAGATAACGACTACCTAATAATTGTAACTCTGACTTAAAATGTCATTAGTCAGGTATGTAGGTTTAAACTTAAAAATGTTGGACACGTATTTTTTATTTTTAGCTCATCAAAGATAATTAAACGTATTGGAACTGTTGGTAGCAACGTCACTCGTCGGTAAATAGTGTACTGATAAGTGACGTCATACAAGAAATTGGTTATACGATATTTTGGGAAATGTATCAGGTGGACTATATCGGTGAAGGAACCGGCACAAATGAGAATTTTTCAAGGGTCAGTCGCCTACGACTGTAACTCTGAAGCCTGGTTATTAATTATTATATAAGGAGATAATTAAATAATTGCATTCATTATATCATAATACTTACTAGAAACTGTGTTTTATCACAGTTTGATAACTCAAACTTGAAATTCTTATTCGTCACCATTTTGAATAACACAACACCAATACACAAATAAAAAAAAACAATACACAATTGACACACGACACTCCCAAATTCAAATATCACAGAAGCAGGGAGCTACAAATTCAAATTAAGACTTCAATCGACCAAGGAGATTACAAACTTTTTTTAAAATCACTTGTCATATTACCAAAAAGGTGAAGTTTTATATGAATTTGAATAAATATCTACTATTTATATACAATTATTTTGACGTCTGTCTGTCCCCATCGCGAGTTAGTGGCGTAATGATAAGATACTATACAACGTGCGGTTTTCTACCCAATTATATTGGTGTACAATTTGAGTGAGCAAAGAGCATTAATTTTGAGGCCAATACCAATTTTGATGTCGCACTTATTATTTATAATGAGCTATCAAGCTGTGTTGTTGGGTATAGAAATTGGTTTAGGCGAATAGGTTTTTGACGGCCAAAATTTGTGGGATATTCTAATGATCTGATACACGGAAATTTGCCCAGCGATGGGATTACATGGGCTTGGAAGTATCCAAAATTTTAGTCAGCGAGGAAAAAAGAGATTTAATAAAAACGTTGTACCTACATAAAAATAAAAAAAAACTGAAATTTTATTGCTCTTGCTGTATCCAATAATTTTTCAGAGAAAATCAGAAAACAATTGGTAAAACAATTATAAAATGTACTGAGGTTAATTCTTATTTTTGAAAATATTTTCAGATATCATATGTTTTGTCGAAACAGTTTTTAAAACAAATTACTGTCACACTCAAACCCAAAGCAGTATTACTGAAACTGAAAATTTTTACCACCTGAAAACCTTACACCCGAATAAACTGCCGAATCGAACCTAAGACATTTCAATGTACAATCACAATGATCACCACAAGACTACCAAAACACCAAAAAGTTTCTAATCAAAAATTTCAAAGGCTGTACAACGATATCAGTGCCTCAGAATAAATTCAAGAAAACCCCAAGCTGCCAAACGTCTAATTTCATTCCCGCGCTTTTATCATAACCTATATTCAAAATTATCGTTTTGTTGTTATTTCTGTTTAGGACAGATTGGTATCGAAGTTATTATATTTCTAATACATTATTAACTGTAGGGAATCTAGTTTTAAGACGAAAAGGGTCAAATTATCATAATGATGTTGGGGCTGTATAGAGTAGGGAGGGACAGAGGTTTGGTTCGTCAAATCTTAACTTGTAACTTACTTTAAATTATGACTTGTAGTATTTTGTTATTATTTTTCTACCTTAAATAATACAGAAAAAAACGTTAATTAGAATTATTTACTTGAATTTACAGACTTAGAGGGAAAAATATTACGAAACTAGATTTTCCCGTGTTTTATAGAAAAGTAGTGCAGGAAATGATCAGAAAACTATTTATTTACTTACACGTATTTATCGGGATCGCTTAACTAGTTTCGGACACAACCACAGTCCTTGTATTTAATTCCATTCTGACTCCATGTGGGGTATTTTTTTCGAAAAGATAAATTCTCCTCAAGACCTTTACAGGTTAAACAAAATAAATACTTCTTTGTGTAGTTAGCAATATTCGGGAACAAGTCTCTGTCTTGTACCCTACTCTGTGAAAAGGTTGTTTATACTCATGTCAACATGAAAAGTATTATAATATGGTCAGAAACTGAATATGTATATACAAGTGTAGGCGAAATCAGTATGTTTATATGTAGGTATAAGAGAACATACTGTCTGTTCGTGCTTATGATAATTAAACTAAACTAATATTTTTTGCAGAACAAAAGTACTTCCGACTTTAAATAAAAACTATTTAACCAAACTTGATGAAATTTTTATAAGACCTTAGGATAGCTATTTCACATTCAATGAAAAAAAGATTCAACAAAATCGGCGTCTCTAGTCCGAAGTTCTGAGGTTACAAACTTATAAAAATACCGACGAAGTTATTGAGATCCTTCTCTTTGGAGTCGGTTGATAATTGTCATTTTTTTTGCATTTGTTAATTTGTGAAGTATTTTCTAATTGAGTAAAAACGCATAGCATAGTACAATATCAAAAAAGAAATGGTTTTTAATCAATGGAGTGAACTAGCCGAGGGGTCACTTAGGAATAAGTGCTATAAACATATTGAGTATTAAGTATTTGTGCGACAAGAAGCTGGTTCGATATCCGCTTAAGACAAGCTTATGTGTGATGTATGTGCTAAATGTATACACTTTCTTGTCGGTTCTTCTCCATATGAATGACATTTTGGAACCGTGCACCTAGAGTCATTACAGTAACGTTTTAAAAGTGCCTGAAAAAGGGCTTGTTTGAAAGAACAACTTTTTTTTTATTAAGTTGTGACTGTGAAAGTTGTTAGTGCTTGTTGAATGTCTGTGAAATCTATATAAATCGAATTTGTAACATAATTTTAGCGTAAATATTAAATAAAACGTCTTTATATCCAAAAATGAAAAAAATTCTACCAACTCTTTCAAATGAAAACTTAATCCTCTTCAAATAAATATCTAATAATAATAATATAATAATAATATCACAACTCACACACGGTTATCTGATCCCAAGCTAAGCAGAGCTTGTGTTATGGTAACCAGACAACTGATAAATTTACTTATATATTTCTAAATACATACATATTATAAATAGATAAATTACACCCAGACACCAGAACAAATGATCATGCTCATCACACAACATTTATCCTGGGCGGGAATCGAACCCACGACCTCCGGTATAGCAGTCAGGGTCACTAACCACCACAAACAATTCCAAGTGACTTATTGAAAAAAAATTGCCACTTATATAAAATTTCCGCTTCGTCGGCAAGCAAAACCAAACGCCTCGACCAGTATGCATAAGACATGAATATAATCATATTCCTCACATCCCGCCATACTTAAAATTATGAATATTAAACTTATGCGCCATTTTGGATAAGATGACCGTATTTATTAGCCTTAATCTTACTTATTATATTACGGTTTAGATTTTAAGTGTTAAGGTGAGGTTACACAGAGAGTTTCGCTACGCTTTTTATAGCGACGATTTTTTGTCTGCCTATATAAATGATACTTTGACGTTCAGAAAGTGCTATATTGTAATCGGACAACATTACATACATTGTTCTGAACCCAAAGTAAGTTGCTAAAGCATGTGTGTTATGGAATTCAGATACAACGAAGGTACCACAAACACCCAGACCCGAGACAATTTAGAAATGTGAATCCGGGACCTCAGAGCCAGCGACACTTTGATACCGGTGCGTACGCAACGGTTTGTAATGACAGCTCACAGCAAAGAATTTATAGCTTCACTTTGCTGTGCTGCTAATACAGATAGAGTTCTGATTTCATCATGAAATATGAGTAAAACTGTACAACTCTGACTCGCGACACTTAAATATTCGTACGAATAGGTAGCCTGGTGTACAGGCAGAATAGGTAAACTGGTGACTTTTTTTTAGAATACCAAAAAAAAGTCACCAGTTTTTTAGTCATAGTACCAAATTTGTAACGAAATCAACTCTTAGCATCATCTGCGAAAATTTTAAGTGTCTAGCAATCCTCATTCATGAGATACAGCCTGGTGACAGATGGATCCACAGATGGAGAGACTTAAGGTAGGCAGACATTTAGTTCCAGGGTTCCGTTTTTAACTATTATGTACGGAATCTTAAAGAAAGCAAAATATGACATTGTTTGTTCACATAGTTGTTTTTATAGCTTAAGTTAGGCTATAGCATCGCTTTAACTGGGTTCAATCCTTAATATTTTTCGGTAAAAATAATTTTCAAAATAATAAGCGTTTTGATTTTGTGTGAGAAAATATCAAATATTTTAATAATGAGTAGGTATCGATTTTCAAAGCATCATAATTTTTGTTCTGTAATATGTAGGCTTATATGATGTTTATTTTTATTATTTCTTTAATGTTTTTAGCTATTATTTTGGCATCACATCGTAATTGGATTTTGTGGTCGTATGGGTGGACAAACAACAGCTGATGTCAGAGTAAAAACACCCAGGATATTTTATTAATAGATGATTACGCGTATATATCAGGATGGCTTGAATCGAATCATGAGCTGATGCGGCGGTGACTCGCGATTCCACCTCCTAAGTATACTGAAGTTGCATAATTTTATAATGAATCACTCTCCCGATAGTTACTATAAAAAAGTCAGGATAGGCCTGACCGATGGGCAAAGATCGTCACCCACTGGACGCCAGAGGAAGGATATCATCGCCGAGGTCAGCTAAGGTGGTGTGATGATCTAGTCAAATACGCGGGGCGCACGTGGCCAGTAATCGTATGGAGAGGTCTGGAATATAAAGGGGGAGGCCTTTGCCCAGCTGTGGGGTCTTAAACAGGCTATATAAAAAACTTATACAATTTTTCTGCCAAGAATCTGTCTTCTGCTTGTTTCTTGTCAGGTTATCGATGAATATACTTTGGAGTATCTACTCTTAAAAATCTTTTTTTATCTTATGTGTATAAATAACACAATCCTTTTGTTCCACGGCTTGAAAATGGACTCTTTTCTTGATACTTAGTTTTTGCAATAGGATTAATAAAATATTTTCTTATCATCATCATCATCCAACCCTTATCCCAATTATTATTTGGGGTCGGCGCAACATGTCTTCTCTTCCATACCTTTCTATCTGACATCATCTCACAAGAAACACTCTTTGCAGGCATATCCAACCAATATAAACCCTACCAAAGAAAAAAATCATGGATTTCAAAATCAAACCCGAATATCTCCAACAAGATGATACAAAAATCCTATGGATCATCCGACCTAGAAACGAACCATAAATATCGATTAAACAGCGCCATCTACCGTCGAGTAGCAAACCAGGCGACACTAGCGCCGTCACGGAACGGCAGTTTTTAGAACTTAACGGCGTCGTTCATCAAAACGACTTGTAAGCATAATTGGATCAATTTGCTTATTAAAATAGATTTATTTTGTGTTTACACTGTACTTAGCAAGCGTTTGTTCGTCTAGTTCACTCATATTATTACATAGCACAGTAATTATTCTGTTGTATAACAAAAACGACGTTTTATAAGCAAATTAATATTTTTGAAGTAGCAATAAATCATTTCGCTTGATACTAATAGGTTTTATCTACAAATTTATTTGGCTATAACACGATAATGCTTGTATTTCTATTATATTTAAGGTAATACACATAATTCTTTAACACAGTAATTGTTAGTTTAAAACCATAAATTATTTTCGTAACTCAAAATTCATTTTGTCCATATTTGCACTACATTTTACTTTGTCATAGCAAAACTACTTCTTTCCCTTACATTTACAATTTAATACGTATACCTATAAACAGAATCAATAATTGTCTACAACTATTTAACTCCCATTTTTCTTTTAATAGTTTTGCCTAGTATAGTCCCCTCCAAAGCTATGTTACATTATTTCAGTTTCACCGGATTCACCTGAATACAGCATGTTTCGAAACAACTGCCTATCTGACCTCCATAAAACATGTTACTAAGTTACACAATTCCTTAATATTTTACATATCTATATTAGAATACAAAACTATAATATGCCCGCAGTAATTTAGTAGTCCCTTAAGGTCATAATAACACTAGTTTATATAATTCCCACTGCTGGACACAGGCCTCTTCCCGTATAGAGAAGGTTTGAGCATTGATCACCACGCTAGCTCACTGCTGGCGATTTCAGATTCCAATATTTCGAAATGAAATGAAATCATTTATTCTGTAAGTAGGATATATCATCACTTTTACATGTCTTCTTATTTTTTTGAGAACGCTGGAGTCGACATTTCTTATCTGACTACCCTGAGAACAAATGTCGAAACAAACTCAAGGGGTCACAGTCTCTTTTGAAGTCCAGACAGACAGAATCCAGGTTTCCTAATGTTTTCCTTCACCGTTTATAAGTGGTGTATTTGAATAATTAAGAAAGTACATTAAACTTTTAAAAGACATTTTTGTATTCGAATATATTTCTTATACAAAATTATCTATAGACCAAGAAACACCGTCGCAAAGTAAGTACTAGTATTGCAAAATAACGAAATGTAGAGACTTACATAAAGTATGTGTTAGCCAAAATGTCGTTTAGAAACATACAGGTATGTATTTGGTATTAATAGTATTTAATCTACCTAATATTTACTTCATGATAGAAAAACATAATTTCTACAATATATGACGTTAATAAATAATCATCATCATCATTTAGTTTCAAAATCAAAAGATTTTATTTCAAACTAGCTTCTCGCCCGCGGCTTCGCCCGCGTCGATGTCGGTTATATCGCGTTTCCAAGAGAACTCTTCAAAAATCCGGGATAAAAACTATCCTATGTTCTTTCTCAAGGTCAACTCTATGTTTGTACCACATTTCATTAAAATCAGTTCATTGGTTTAGACGTGAAAGCGTAACAGACAGAGAGACAGAGCTACTTTCGCATTTATAATATTAGTAGAGATTTCCAGGCACTTTTAAAACGTTACAGTAATGACTCTAGGTGCACGCTTTCAAAATGTCATTCTTATAGAGAAGAAAAGATTCCGATCAGTCATGTGACTTTGAACTGTAATTTTCATAAGTTTAAGTATTTTACATTGACTTTAACTATTGTAAAACTGTCATTTAGGTATTGACAATACATAGATACAATTTTGATACATTACAATGACAAGAGTAAAACATCATATAATGACACCATACTTATACAATTATTAATTTTAAATTAAGCTTCGTTTTTGTATTTAACTTAATCTGTGTTATTTTAAATTTAAAATGTATTTGTGTTTGCAAGCTTGGTGTATACTTCCACCGCTTAACCGCTTATGCGCTTTTGATAAAGCTAAGGGTACCGATTAAACTCTAAGGGAATACACAAGCTACTTCTAGACGCGATGATCAACTAACATAGCAGGTATCCGATGCTAAAAAGTCAAGATCCTATAAAACCATTGATCATAACTTTTGCAAAATTAAATTTTTCAAATGACGTTTCATTCGTTTACGACTATAAAATTATTAAAAAGATAATACTATCGTGCACATAGACAGTTAAACAAACTTAATTATGTATAAACACAGTTTTTATTTAACTTCATACCAATTAATAGACTTAAAGATTATTACCAATTATTAAACAAATTTTATTATAGTTTCTTCAGTAAATTTTAGTGAATTTAATACCGCAATTAATATTATTAGCTAAAACTTCTTTGTGACAATTGATAATAATATTTATTTGTAATAATATCTTGGCAATTATCCGTCAATTTTAATTATCTTTTTCATGCTTTCTGGGTGGTCTTCTATTTATTTTATCTATACTTCTATACTAATATATAAAGCTGAAGAGTTTGTTTGAACGCTCTAATCTCAGAAACTACTGGTCCAAATTGAAAAATTCTTTTTGTGTTGAATAGACCATTCATCGAGGAAGGCTATAGGCTATAAACCGTCATGCTGCGACTAATAGGAGCGAAGATACAATGGAAATTATGAAAAAAAATAGGCAGGTGTAAATCATAACTTATATCTTCTACCCACGGGGGCGAAGTCGCGGGCAACAGATAGTAATAATATAAAGCTACATAGTTTTTTAGTATTTAAACATGAAATAAAGGTTATCTTCAGATAAAGAAATTGCGTGTTTATGTCAAAGTAATTATTATAATTAAACTAATTCTCAACTCTATTAATGAAAAAGAAATGTCAATCAGTTTTAAGTCAACGTTAAGTAGGTACCTACTGTGGCAATTTTTTAAGATTTTTATTTGACTGACCTGTTTGTACACATTAAAGACAATAAATTACACTGTACGATACGTATTTTTAACTTTTTCTGAACGACAAAAGGTGCCAAAGAGAAATTTATTTAAAGTTAAGCAGACGTAACCTAAGGATTTCGTAAAATTTACACAATCGTGACGTCACGCGTTACTTCTGTTCATTGAAATTTGATCATATCATATCATTGTATTTGCGGGACAAAAAAAAAATTGTATTAAACTTAAAACTTAAACTAACTTAAAATTTACATTAAACTAGAAAACGGACTGAAAGAAACCAACCGAAAGACCCTAACATAGTTGAGAAAAAGCTAGGCCGATGATGACGGACTGAAAAAAATAGTAATCTCCCCAATTGCCTATTATTCTTATTAAATAGTTATCAAAACGTTTGTGAAATTATGAAGATACTATAAATAGGTACATTTAAAACATAAGTTAGGAATCGAATCGAAATTGGTTTTTATTTATTAAAGTATCTATTATTTTATCGATACACAGATTACTAAATAAACTTATTTAAATAATAAAAATAAACACAAAGCAAAGAAACAGGATGTCTTTCAAATATAAAAATATCGATTCGTCAGTCATTTTAAATTGTCTGATAATAATTATTGTGGTTTACGGTTCCTTAATTTTTGCCTATAAACTTTTTATTTGAATGTTTCTGTGTTAATTTTTTAGCTTAGAAATAAACATCTTATGACTAATGACTTAAAAATGTGGCTTGGACATGGTCTGTCATAAGCCGTCGGCAAAATAGTGAGAGAAATTGACTTAGATTTTTTATAGCATTTTCTCTAGAAACACTGTTTAAAAATCAATTCAAAAAGACCTAAATAATGTTATATTACATTCAAATATGAAATGAATAGAAATCTTCAAATGTATAGGAATGATATTCCTCTTCGACAAGTGACGTGACTTTGACTTGTCAGTTCAATACATTTGAGTGATTCGTCAGCGTTAGCGCGAGGAGTAATGTAGCTTTTCTACATCCAGATATTATTCTGTCATTTTCAGATATTATAGGAAACTAGCTGACCCATCAAAAGTTATTTTACCTAATAAATTATTTCTAGTTTCTAGATAAATTCTAGTGTAGACAAAGTAAGTGATACCACATTATAAAAAAATCGTCCAGATTTTTTTTTGTTAGCAACCCTTATCACTTAGGGGTATGAAAAATAGATGATGATAGATGAAGAAGAATAAAATGATAGCCGATTCTCAGACCTACTGAATGCGCACATAAAATTTTGTGAAAATCGGTAAAGCCGTTTCGGAGGAGTACGGTAACTAACATCGTGACACGGGAATTTTATATATTAGAAGAGATACAGTTATACTTACTAAGGAACTAAAAAGTTTTTACTGTAGTTTATAAATACTAAGATAGAACGAGCTTTGATCACTACGCAATTTTAAAATAAGACGATCAAATGCAGATGATGAGAAAATTTCTAGATTTCCTCGCGATGTTTCTTTAGCCAGCGGTTAGACAAAGTTTAAGACTAACTAGAAAAGTTGTAAGTATTTAACTTTGTGCCTAGATTAGTACTAAACCATATGTGTTAACTTCCGTCGATTTCGTTTAAGTTTCGCTTAACTCAATCGTATGTATAAGAAGGGTCTTGTTTTTGTAAATATTGGTTTGTTGGCGTATCTATTAAATTGAAACGCATGGCATTATAAAATTATACTATAGACTGTCATATTTATTTATTTGAAACCTTACGGTATTAAAATATTATTTTACGACAAAAATATACATCCGACTTAAAATAAAAAAAGAACAACTACGCCAAATTGATGTAATTTTATGGAAAGAAATGACAGCTAGGTATTTCACGTTAAATGAAATAGAATCAATAAAATCGGTTCATATAATCCGAAGCTCTGACGTAACAAACATAAAAAAAAACAGACGAATTGAGTGCCTCCTCTTTTTTCGAAGTCGGTTGAAAGTTTAATACTCAGAAAGCGGTACGAAACAGATAATATTTGCCTTATTAAATACTAGCTGTTGCCCGCGACTTCGTCCCCGTGGGTAGAAGATATAAGTTATGATTTATACCTGCCCTGTTTTTTTCACATTTTGCATTTTGTATCTTCACTCCTATTAGTCGCAGCGTGATGGTTTATAACCTAAAGCCTTCCTCGATGAATGGTCTATTCAACACAAAAAGAATTTTTCAATTTGGACCAGTAATTACTGAGATTGGCGCGTTCAAACAAACAAACTCTTCAGCTTTATATATTAGTATATAGATTTAAATTGTTTAAAACTACAGTATCTGTAAGAAAAATTACATCTGTTCACAATTTAGCACAATTATTTACCATAACCTACTCTTTTCCGGATAGAGGAAAATCAAAGAATAATAAAGAAAAAGACCATACGATCCTGGAATATCAGACATTACATTTCCAAGGATGAATTACATTGGCTTTGACAATAAGTAGGTAAGCCCTGCCCTCATATATTAGAAATCTGAATGATAACAGAAATGGTATTTAAATGATTTCTGCGTAATATACTATATTCTGCCGCGGTTTTTCTACATAATATACTTTTTTTCCGCTCAGATTGAGATTTGTTATTATAAAAACCATCAAAGTGTTGCAATCACGACACGAGGTTCCATGTAAAAATGATAAAGAATTAAGAAAACAAAAGTAATTAGTAACCCAACAAGTGCATGACCGATACAACCGTTGCTTAATCTCAATGGTTATAATATTCAGTATTTGTTGTTTCAGCGGCAATAGAAAGACAGAAAGACATAGCAATCACAATTGTGAGAAAAAGTCAACGGTACTTCAGCAAAAGGGTTCCGAATTTCTCTCTAAGAAAGAAAGTCTAGAAGTGAAAGAAGAATTGAAATAATTGCGTCAAAATCAAATAATCTGACGTCCATTTTATTCTTCAATAAAGAAGAATGGAGAGTGAAGAGGATTTTGCCGTGGGTTGGACACAAAAAAAAACAGAGAAAATAATAAAGAAAAAAGATCACTTAAATTTTACCAGAAACCTCGGAGAAATCGGTTCACATAAAGAACATACTGTCCGAATTGAAAACCATCTACATTTTTTAACTTCGTCTAAGCCTTTTACCAAAGTGCCAGTTCGCTGATATGTAGACGACTGCGCATCTGCCCTTTAACATGTATTTATCTGGCTACATTTTATTATCCTCAAACAATTACATCGATATAATTCAATCTACCAAGTATCATCTTTTTAGATAGAGCTGAAGAGTTTGTTTGATGAAACGCGCTAACCTCAGAAACTACTGGTCCGATTTGAAAACATCTTTCAGTGTTATATAACCCATTTTTGGATGAACTAATAGGAGCAGAACAGTAATAAAACTTGTAACCAAAAGGGGAAAAACATGCGATGTTCAAAATTCTTATCCTATATCTTCATAACCGGACGAAGTCGCACGCAACAGCTAGTTTAAAATAATCTAGACAAATCCTTGTTAAAGTACATCCCTGTGAGAATACCGTGCGACTTGGCATTTGACACACGCCATTTCGTGCCGACCGAGAAAGGTGACATTCTGTCCCTTTCTACGCCTACTTTACTTGAAGCATGTTGCATAATAGTTTACGATTTTGAAATGCTGATACTGTATTTCAAGTATAGTTTAATTAATATATCCAGGATGTATTTTATATTTCGCTACTGTTCTTCTTAAAACAGGCCAAGTGCGAAAATCTATAGGTACCTATAGTGTAGGTATATAAAAAAGAAACCCCTATTTCCCTTGGTCAGTTTTTCAGTATTTGTTATTGCCAAGAGAAAGGCTCTTATGATAGAAAAAAATGGAAATTAAAAACGTGAACCTAAGCGCAGCCTTTTACCATTTTTTTTATAAACTTTAAGATTGCATCGCATTTTAAGATTGTCTGGACTTTAAAAGAGACTGCGACCCCTGAGTCTGTTTCATCATTTTCTCTCAGGGTACTCAGATATCAAATGTCGACTCTCTCAAAAAAAAACACATGTAAAGTGATGATAGGTATATCCTATACGCAGATTAAATGATTTCATTTCAGCACCGCGTCACCGGACTAGGAAAATAAAACCTATCAATTCAGCTTGAGGCCCACTGCTGGAAAAGGCCTCTTTCAAGATGCGCCACAACACCCGGTCCTCAGCCTTCCGCATCCAGTACAAATTAGCCACCTTTTTTAGGATATCGGACCTAATAAAACGTAACTTATAAACAATTTTTCATTACAGCAAGTCAAATTATTCAATATATCCTACACTTTTCGAGCTATAATTCCGTATAAGAATACCTAAATCGGACTAGTAGTTTAAAGGATCACTCATAATATACAAAGTTGCAAACAAACACGCGTAATCTCTTAAAATGATAAATAAAAATAATCTAATAACCCATATCAAAACAAATATTTAAAAATACATTTTAAAACGAAACTTTCAACAAAACAATATCAAGTCAAAGTTTGTGTTGCAACGAACTAGATGGCGCTGATGGTCGAGCAAAAATTCTTGAGCGGTAAAGTTTTTGATCCGACCGAGTTTTTGTAACTATTACTTCTTTGATGTATTATATAAATATGAAATCATACATTATTATAGTTATTATTTGATAATAAACTAGTTTGATTGGTTTTATATCATTTTGTAATGAGAAAATTAGTTATATATTTGTTTTTTCATACATTTTTTGGAGTTTTATTACAACGATACTGTAATGTGTATCGAATCGGAATATATTATGGTTTGTGAATGTTTTTTATTCTTACTTATGGAGTTTCTTACCGGTTCTTCTCCATAAGAATGACACTTTGGAACCGCGCAACTAGAGCCATCCTTGTAAGCTTTGAAAGTGCTTGCAAACCGGCCTATTTAAAATAAAAACTTTTGATTTTGAGTTAACTTTTGTTTAACTCTTTGTTATTTCAAATCCAATTCTTCATTCTAAGACAAAAAAATAGATATTCTAATAAGTTATAATATCTAATTAGATTGTGTAAATTCCATTTTTTTTTCTAGGATATAACTCAATTTCTAATAAGACTGGTGTAATTGTATGTAAGAGAAACCGCTATACGAAATATATATCGTTATCTCGCTTCCTCAAAAGCAAGAGGCTTGCAATCGAAAAGAAATATATATTCCATATTTACGTGATTTCTGTTATTGGTTATAATATTAGTCTATATTTTATGTACGTCCCACTGTTGGGCACAGACCTCGTCCCGTATAAGGAAGGTTTGAGCATTGATCACCACGCTAGCTCATTGCGGGCGATTACAGATTCCAATATTTGTAATCCAGGTTTCATCGCAATGTTTTCCTTCACCGTCTATCAGTGATGTCTTTGAATAATTAAGAAAGTACATTAAACATATGAAAAATCACGTTTTTACTTTGCTTACGTTGGTATCGAACCTGCAAATCGTGGTTAAAATCCATGCATAAAACCCTTACGCCACCGCGACAACCGTCCTTATACAATTATAAAACACTTGTTTAATCTTTAAAATCTGACCATTATTTAACTGTAATTCTATAATAAGTCTCGTAACAATCTCAAAAGCACCCCTATAATAGAAAACAACAAAATAAGGTACTTTATATCAAACTTTAAAGTTTATTGAGAGTTCTCACTGAAAATACAAGTATAACCAACAAAACAAACAAAGGAAAATTAACTTTATGTCTATAAGCATAAGGTATCCCAAAACCGCATCTGAATATTGCCTTGAACGCTAAATTTGCTAAGCAAAATTCAACTCTGTTTGCTGAGTAGTTAAGGTGGAATTTTGCTTGCGTTTTGGTTTTTTTTTTGGTTTAAGTGCCCTTTACTAGTATGGAGTGTAATACAATAAGAATTAATACATCTGTTACTCTTGATGCGTTTCGCTATACAAGTGGGCTTTGGGTTCGATTCTCGGTTACGCTATTGTACCTTTTCAACTAATTCTAAAGGGTTTTGTTGTACACTCGAGATTGGTCGTCAATAAACCTCTTTTTGGTTGCAGTTGGGTTAAAGTGAATTAACTTAGAGAGTTAATATCGAGAGTAGTAAAAACAAATCGTCAAAAAAAACATCTTTTTCAAAATCACCTTTTTTGGAAACCAGGGTGACTGTTTTCTAAACGCAAACGCTGACGAATCACTCAACTGTATTGAACTGACAAGTCAAAGTCACGTCAATTGTCGAAAAATAATGTCATTCCTACACATTTCTAGTTTTCTGTTGGTTTGACAATCTAATGCATTCGTACATCTTTAACAGTCGTTACGGTTAGTCATAAGCTAGAAAGTCTGACAACCAGTCTCACTAAGGGGTATCGTGTAGCCCAGATAACTGGGTTGAGGAGGTCAGATAGGCAGTCGCTCCTTGTAAAACACTGGCACTGAGCTGAATTAGGTTAAACTGGAAGCTGACCCCAACATAGATGGGAAAAGGGCGATGATGATGATTTCAATTCTAATGTAATTTTTTATTATATAAGTATTTTTATCTTACGCTATTGGTCTTACGAAGCGGGTAAAACTGCGAGACAAAGTTAGTCAACGAAAACCAATGTTTTAACAGTTCTGCTTACCTCTATAATATAAGATACTTTGAACTATCACCAAAAATCCAAACAACTTGTCTGTCTAATATGTCTAAATTGAATGTAATTGAGACATCCTTTAAGAAACAAACTACAAACGAAAATCGACCTTAACTACATAACACAACTCACAAAATTAAACACCAAAATTGGAGATAGTTAAGACGTTTTTTGGTTATAAAATTCGGGTGTAACTTTAAAGGGATTTGAGCTTTATTTTAAGGAGTTAGGATTGGTTTTTGCTTGTATTGTAATTTGACCTTTAAAACAGGATAAGGGGTGCAAATACGCTAAAAGAAATTGATCCGTAAGATGTTCGGATTGTAGATGTTTGTATGTTTATATTGTTTTATAGAAATACTCATGAAACTATGTAGTTTCGGACAGAGACGAATTTTTAAAAAACAAAGTTGATTACATTAAATTCGTTAGCGCGGGATTCGTGTCTTACAAAAAGAGTCCACTGAAATATCTTCAGACCAAGAACTATCTTTCTCCCTGACTTATCAAATCAGTGACAAATCTATACAAGCAACCTTAGTATCCTTACCAATATTATAAATGTGAAAGTAACTCTGTCTGTCTGTCTAATACGCTTTTACGTTTAAACCACTGAACTGATTTTAATGAAATTTGGTACAGAGAGACCTTGAGAAAGAACATAGGATAGTTTTATCCCGGACTTTTGAAGAGTTCTCTTGGAAACGCGATATAACCGACCTCGACGCGGGCGAAAAGCTAGTATCTATATGAAACTGTAAGTAGTGTCTGTTTGTCATATTGAAATAACCGTTTTAACTACACGCATATAAAAATAAATGTCATTTTGTTGTATGTACCTTACAACAAAATGCCATTTCTTTTAATTCCTTTCTGTCTGTTTCATCCAAATAACCTCTGAAATGGCTGGACCGATTCTGACGAGACTTTTATTGGTTGATAGCTGATGTAATAAGGTGTAGTTAAGGATGCTTTTACATTACATGTCGGGCAATCCCGATAAAGATGTGTAAGCAAACCGTTGTATCTTTAAAAAAATATACTTGTAACAGGGATACTTTAAATCTTCTTCTATCTCTTTTTTTTTTATATATAAAAATGACTTGCTGTTCATTACTCTCGCTAAAACTCGAAAACGGCTGAATCGATTTGGCTCATTTTAGTCTTGAAATATTCGTAACACTCCAGGGAAGGTTTAAACGTTGAGAAAATAAGGAAAAAGTGGCAAAAAAATATATATTTTTGTCTGTATCTGTTATCATTGAGTGTTGTGCGGTACGTAGTTCGCCGGGACAGCTAGTCGTGTATGAAGTTCTATTGACGGCTAAATTCAATTGTGTTCTGTATAATCCGTATGGTTAAGTAAATGGGCGTGTACACTCGCTGTTAAGCCGCGGACACATTGAGTATTATTTGCTAAATATTTGTAAAGCTATTGTACACTAGGGTTTGTTGCACTTTTATGGATTAAGATCGGTGCGCACGAGGTGATTAATTTTTGGCAGACGTTGGAAATATTTGTTGATAGAGAAATAGGTTTTTTTTTGGTATATGATTGGAAATATTATTTTTAGGCTATTTACCCAATACGGAATAATGTAACTTACTCTTTGATATTAATCTGTCTGTCACCAAGATGTATCTCATGAACTATGATGGCTTGATAGTTGATTATTTTGCCTGCCTGTATTTTGTGATGCCTGTTGCCGCTATAATAACAAATACTAAAAATTAAGATCAAGGTTAAGAAAGGATTACAAAAGGTTAAAAATTTCAAAAAAATACTTTCATTTTGAAAAAATTGATATTCTTTAGCATTTGCATTTTTTTTATTTGTACCGAACAGAAATTTAAACCGATATCTCATAAGAAAATCCTTACTCAGTTCAAATTATATAAATTTTTACTTTTTATAAGTGTTATACTTTAATCTCTGGAATTAAAAACCAAAATTTAAATCCAACTTAAAAATTCAACTTCAAAATCGAGTCGTGTGATCTCACAAGTCTGGCCGTATGACCAACAAAAGCGGCCTATTGAAGTACAGTGATGCTGTATTCTCAAACAGTTGTTCGTGACCGAGAATAGAATTATATTAATATTTAGAATTTGCAACCAAATATAAACCTGAACTTGTGGCAAACCTATAATATAACTACACAAGTTGATCGATCACAGGTTAAGATACTTGATGCAGTCGCTCCGTGGATGGGTGACCAAATGTCATAACGAGTTCTTCCATATTTCGGAAAGCATGTTAAATTGATATTTACACATCTTTGACGGTCGGTATGGAGTATCGTGTTGCTCAGGTAACTGGGTTGGGAGGGTCAGATAGGCAGGACCGACCTGCTAACTTGAGACCAATCATCTGGTTCAGTTAAAGATTAGCTACTTACATATTTATATTACTAGCCCAGAATTTCCCACTGCTGGGCAAAGGCCAAGTCCTTTTCCAAGTGCCTCTCTCATGAGCCGCGAGTGACCAGTTCCGTAAGAACGAATCCAGGTCAACCCGCCATCTCCGTCTGGGTCTGCCTCGCTGACGTCAATTCTGCATAGTACCATATGATCAAAAACAAAAATGAATACTACTTAAAATATTCCTGCGCTTTTAACCCTTCAAATAAGCCATATGTTATAAACATCCCATAAGATTATGACGGGTTAAACAAAAAAATAAATACAAAAACAATCTTTTGATCCATTGTATCCAACCCTTTGTATCTCGGTTTGACGGATGGATACAATTTGACGTGATTCCAAATTATTGAGTTTGATATTCGGATGTTTTTGTTACATACTCTATTTGCTACATTGAATGTTAACTGTCAATAGTAATATTGTCAATGTGAATAGATCTGTCAGTTTGTTATATCACGTTTAGACTGACTGGACTGATTTTAATGAAACTTTTTTTTGCGTCCTATTAGCGTGTGTTCTATCTTATAAGATAGGATATAGGATATCTATACTAATATATAAAGCTGAAGAGTTTGTTTGTTTGTTTGAACGCGCTAATCTCAGGAACTATTGGAAAAATTCAATTCATCAAAAAATTAAAGTTCAATTTGGAAAAATATTTTTGTGTTGTATAGACCATTTATCAAGGAAGGCTATAGGCTATATAACATCACGCTGCGACTAAAAGGAGCGAAGATGCAATGGAAAATGTGGAAAAAACGGGGAAAATTCTAACCACGTGGACGAAGTCGCGGACAACAGCTAGTATATTAATAAACAAATAATAAAAGATAAAATTACATTTTAGGTTAAAGTTGTCAACAAGGCCTCTGCATGTTGGACCTGTGTCCCCGTGCACGGCTTTAAAAACGCCCGGGTATCTTCACATGAAGTTATACCGTGAATTAAATGAAAAAGAGATACATATTAATATAATACAGTACGTCATCAAAGCACTATCAGATGCCGCCACTTCGTAAGCCTGGTTATGAAGATATAAGTTAGGAATAAAATAGATTAATAGTTTTATAGTACACGCATCTTCACCCCGTTTTTGTAAGATATTTCATTATTCCTCTGCAAATATTTATTAAAAAGTGATGATATATTTTAGCCTCAATGAATGGGCTATCTAACACTGAAAGAGTTTCTCAAATCGGACCGGTAGTTTAAGACTTTAGCGCATTCATACAATAATATTTGTATAGATACACCATGACACTTTGAAATAAGAACACTCGCCGCTTCTTCACAGCTTGCCAGAAATGTACAACAAATGTGTTACAATTAAAATAATAATATTCACTTAAAAACTTATGTGTATAAAACCTTAGCTAATTAATATTTCACACCACAACATCCTGTCAGGATATCACCAAAGATCTCACTAAACCAAAAAACTAAAACACAAAACTATTCACTTACAAAACCATAATTAATTCAACACAAGAAAACTAATATCCTGAACAGAATATTTTTTAAAACCCGACCTCTCGGATATAAAATATTTGATGTACGGGAAAAACAATAAAAACATCAATGACAGGAATCGAATCCCGGACCGGAATCACACATTCGCAAACGATGCGAATCCGAAAACTCGTGTTTCTCTCATTTTGTTTTACACCCGACAAATAAAGAATTTATTAATATTGAATTTGTATAAAAAGGCGACCTTGGTTTGGTGTGTTCCTTTTGCGACCAACACTTTTAATATTGTGGTGTTAATCTATATCTATACTAATATATAAAGCTGAAGAGTTTGTTTGTTTGTTTGAACGCGCTAATCTCAGGAACTACTGGTCCAAATTGAAAAATTATTTTCGTGTTGAATAGACCACTCTTCGAGGAAGGCTTTAGGCTATAAACCATCACGCTGCGACTAAAAGCAGCGAAGATACAATTCAAAATTTGAAAAAAACAGGGCAGGTATAAATCATAACTTATATTACTACCCACGGGGACGAAGTCGCGGGCAACAGCTAGTCCACAAATAAAATTATTTAACTTAAGTCTAAACGAGCCGCTTATTTTATCTGTCCTCGTACTATTGTAATTTAATTAAGAAAGGTGTTAAATCATTTTTTTTTATAAAATTATCTAGTCTTGAGTAATAATAACTTAACTACACTCCTGCATTAGGTATGGTCCTGTAATTATAGTTGGACGTGGTTAATAGAGAATAAATGTTTGTATGCAAGAAGGTGCAGATTTGATCCTTATCACGGTCAAACTTATGAGTTTTAGTTAGAAGATAAAGTTACATTTTTATTTGTCATAACGAGTTCCTCCGTGTTTCGGAAAGCACGTTAAATTGTGGGTTCCGGCTGTTATTCATATATTTTTGACAGTCGTTACGAGTAGTCAGATGCTAGAAAGTCTGACAACCAGTCTAACTAAGGGGTATCGTGTTGCCCGGGTAACTGGGTAGAGGAGGTCAGATAGGCAGTCGCTCCCTGTAAAACACGACAGAGGCACACTAGATGCATCTAAGTAGCTGCATCTAGAGTGCCCCTGTCAGCGTTATTAAGTCTTAAGATTTTAACCAGAATTTCTTCACAAACTCTACTTAGTTGATATGGTTGCCATGCTTCTTGTTTACTTCTATTATCATAGCCCTAAGTGGCACAAACCCGCGCCCAGCATCCTCGGGTTTCCGAAAAGCGATTCATTCCGCACTCCAGCTGATAAAAAAGACATTTCTATACAACACAGAGGTTCATCAAAAACAAATTGACCGAACCAAGGCGGAAAGATTTTGAACTTTTTGTTTTAAAATACTGTTTTGGGTTCCGCAAGACTATAGAGTTGTATCTTGTGTTGTACTGATGATAATTGTCAGCCGACTTCAAAAAGAGGGAATCTTGAAATTCGCTTGTTTTTTTTTTATATTTGTGACCTCAGAACTTTGGAAAGGTGAATCGATTTCGTTGTTTTTTTTTTTCACTTAAACACAAATAGCTGTCAACTGGTCCCAAAAAATGTTATCAAGTTCTGTTCAGTAGTTTTTAATTTGAAGTCTGTTTTTGTTGTTAAAAATATTTTGAATGAGTAAAATTGACAGCTTAATGAGTGAGAGAACAACAGCCGTGTGAGGGAGCTAAGTAATATTCTAAAATGTCTCCTTCTTTACATGCCACTTGCCAAAGAAAGTAAGACATTTAAAGGTGACAAAGATGATTTGGGGATGTAGGGATGAATACAAGGTCATAAGGTTTAAATAAAATAAAAAAAGACATTTTTTCATTTAATTTGATAAGAAATTAAAAATTAAATCTGCTACGAGGAAGAACATTTTTTATTTACTTGTTGTCATGACATAAGTTAGGGTATTTTTCTTGTCTGAGATGGTCAGTTTTTTTGGTCGCAAAAGGTTGAAGTTATGTTGCTATTCCATCAGGTATCTTTTTGGGTCAGACACATTGGCGAGAGCAATTTTATTGTCAATATTTTCATTGACATAATGTCTTTACAAGACTTTCAAAGCCGCATCACAATCTGAACAATGATTAAAGGATATAGGGCACAAAATATACAAGAATAAAACATAGAATACCAGTGACAAAATTCACCAACTACATAATGTCATCCCCTAATAAAACTGTCATTTTGAAAACTACGGAACCATTCACCGTAAAGTTGGTAGCACACCTCAGGAGTGTAGTGTTGTCGCGATTAGGGCGGTGGCACAATGAGAGACAGCAGGGCGCCGGCCTATCTCGCACAATGCTAATGTGCGCTCCGGGAGACGTGTGAACACCGCTTTATAGTGTGGTATTAGTCATAAGAGAAAGCGCGTAACGTTTTGTGGTGTGTTATGGAGGTTTAAGATAGATTTGTAGATTAGATGGTTGTTCTTAAAGTATAATATTATTAAATCACTTTATTTTTCAGGATAGAGAAATGACTTCTTCCACTTTGAGTTGAACGGGAGTGTTAGACTTCTATTGATTGAATCTCAGAACGTTACTAATCGAGAATGATGCCACGGAAGCAGAAAGTCAGGGAAAAAACTATCCTATGTGTTAATCTTGATTAAAAACTATCGTTGTAGCAATTTTCGTCGAAGTCTAGTGTAGGGGTTTGCAAGTAAACCGTTGCATCATTTAAAAATTCATGTGAAAAATGGGAGCACAATTCTTTCTTGTCTGACTGCGAATAAATTGAAATAATAACAGAAAAAGCCTTAGCCTTGATCTTACCATATTTATAAAATTATCTAGATAAACAAATAGCATTAAAACAAATAATTCCTTTAAAAAGTTCCACCAAATCGCTCCCGCTACCGCTTCTAACTTAGACCAGTCAAAAAGGACCAAAGTTGATCTTTTTATGTTATAATGCAGTGGCACTAATGTTATCCGTGTCCTACTGTGCTGCTGTGTGTTGCTTTATGTTAAGTCTTAACTAATCATAAACTTTGAAATGTTCCGAGATTAAATTGGGTTTTAATACATTGTTGTGTTGACAGGGAGCGGGTGCCTCTTTGTTGAAAACCTGGTGCTTTTGTGTATGAATTTGACAGTTTTTTGTTCTTTTTTTTCTAGCGATTTGTTAATTATGTTTTAGTTTTTTGAATTTTATGGGAGATTTAGTAGTAACACTATTTTTGATATGATATGTGTAAGACGTTTATGTAAAGACACTTTGACAAGACATAAAATTTATTAATATGAAACAAAATGTTTTGTGTGATATGCAAACATTATCACACAAAACGTTTTGTTTCAAACTGCTTTAAGAATATTTCAACAGCTTTAAAATAAAAGTTTATGCAGTACAGAGTTATTTGTATGAAAACTAACAGCAAGATACGTAACTAACTTTGCCAGTGCATTTAAGAAGAGATTGCTACTTCAAGTTGCAATCATCGCGCACAGAGGACTTGGCGTGGTGAAGTAAAACGTTAAAACTCTAAATTATCACATGAGAGTAATAACTATTATTTAATCTGTATTTGTAATAGTCATCAATCGAAGAAGAGACCTATTTCTTTGAATGATGTTTACACAAACAGTCACATGCATAACCTAGTTTCACACACACAACTGAGTGAATAAATCAAAACGCTGTCAATTATAATGATTAACAGCAAGTAAATGAAGTATAAAAGTTAATTGAACAGTCAACGTTGATCGGTTAATTGCGGCCGAATGACCAATGACAGTTACCGATTAATGATTATAATAATTTAATATTAACTAGACGATACCTGCAGTTTTATATATCTTAAATTAATATTATTGTAGTTGTGTGAGCGTGATAGCACTATATAGTGATAGGGCGGCATCTCTCTTACGCGTCAGGGCCCCAATTCTGCTATTTACAATGGGCAATGAATGAATGGATGTGGTCACTATTCGTATCATTCTAAGCATTTTTCCAAAACAATAATTGGAAATTCACTACGGGGCGGAACAGTCATGGTCAATAGAAGAAATTTCCAATTATTGTATTGGCAAAAAGCTCAAGAGAAAAGGAATAATTTCAAATTTAATCCAATTGCCATTCATTCATGACCGTTGTAAATAGCAGAATTAGGGCTCTCGGAAGTCGCTTGCTTGTATGAAAGCGACATTTCTTGATGACAAGTCTAAAATTGTGTTAGTCTTGTTACTAACCACACATACGTGTGTTTATAAGAATTATTTATTTTCTAAGGGTAAATGCAAAAATGTATGATAACAACTTTTTCACGTACTCCGCAAATCGAACTGTCATTTTCATACATTTTAAGGATTTTGACAATTATTTTCAAAAAAAAGTCACTAGTTTGAAGTTTTTACTGCATATACTTGTGTATTTAAAATAAACTTGTATTATTCATATCATACTTTTATAGGGCTTTGGAAACAGGCCCTTTTATCTATTGTTAGTTGAGGGGTGTGGTCAGTTACATAAAACCTCTTTTATTAGCCCACATTGAATGGATTCTGTTGGTCATATTGTATTGATGTATTTGATACAGATTTTGTTTGTAGAATGCTTTTATTTAGAAGTTTTTGTATTGTGTGAAAAGTTGTTGTTTTTAATTTTAAGCTAAATAAATAAGGCTTGTATAGAAAAATGATTAAACTAGTTATGCAAAGGGTTTTGGTACAGTAACAAATCAAATATCTTCTTCTATTATATAAAATTCCCGTGTCACGATGTTAGGCACCGTAGGTACTCCTCCGACACGGCTTTACCGATGTTTACCAAATTTTATATGCGTATTCAGTAGGTCTGAGAATCGACTAACATCTATTTTTCATACCCCTAAGTGTTAAGCGTAGCTCACACTAAAAAAAATATATTTTATTTGTTGGAAACGTTGTTTTGTCTAATGAATTATTTCTAGTTGTAGGTATTTTAAAAAAAAAAATACCTACAACTAGAAATAATTCATTAGACAAAACAACGTTTGCTGGGTCAGCTAGTATATCTATAATTATTAATGTTGACTACATTTTATGCAAAATAAAACGAGTTTTATTAAAATCTCAAAGTTCGATTCTAAAATAACACAAGTTTGTACTTTTAGTGCCACTTCAGATCCCCGTTACAAAAATACAAAAGTCTTTGAAAAAGCAACAAAGGCACATCCTTGCGACTTTTTTACTGACCACGCCCATTTCGTATAAAGGTCCAAAATGATCGTGTTTCGGAAACAAGGTGTTTGGTTTCAAATGTCTCGGTAAAGAAACTCCTTTGTAATATATTTGTATTTCAAAGGCACTTGGGAGTATTTTAAAACGTAGTTTTTGAGTTATTGACTTGAGATTTTGAAAGCTGCTCTATAACAATTTTATAACGAGATCATCATTGGCCTAGCCTTTTCCCAAGTATGTTGGGGTCGGCTACCAGTCCAACCGGTTTCAGCTGAGTACCAGTGTTTTACAAGGAGCGACTGCCTATCTGACCTCCTCAACCCAGTTACCTGGGCAACACGATACCCCTTGGTTAGACTGGCTGTCAGACTTTTTCAAGCTTCTGACTACCTGTAACGACTGTCAAAGATGTAGGAATAACAGCCGGGACCCACAATTTAACGTGCCTTCCGAAATACGGAGGAACTCGTTATGACAAAGATGGTCACCCATCTACGGACCAACCGCGTCAAGCATAGCTTAACCTGTGATCGAATCACTATGCGGTTATAGTTTAGCAACGAGCTCCTCCGAGTTTTATTACGAGATAGCATACAAAAATCTTTTTAAAGAATTAGTTTTTATATTTATTTATTGGTTAATAAAGGTTAAGCTACGTCTGCTGTTGGTTTTTGGATGGGTGACCATTGCAAATACCGTACCAATACCTTACAAAGCATGTTATTACTAAATGTTTCGTTGCCATTTAAGTTATAGATACTAAATTAACAAAATTTGCTTATAACAGAAATGTAATTGAAATACAAATTTAGTATAATTTATAATTTACCCCTTAATTGGAAAACTAGTTTAAAAATCTATCGTTTTATTCCTAAAAATCTGGAAATCTTAAGTCTAATTGAAAAACAAAATATCCAACCGTTTCAAGCCATATCTTAATAACCCACCAACCAACGAACTCGGTTAAAAACTGCCCTTACATATACCGACTGCACAGAAGTACCAAAACCAATAATTATTTGAAAGCTTACACTATAGAATTACATATGAAAAGTCGGCATTGAATAGCTGGCACGAGCCAAATTCTGATACATAACATAAAATAATTATGACTATTGTACATTTTGACGAATAAATTGCTAAGTAAGAAAATATTTGACGTTTTAAGAGTAAGAATGATGGAAAATTTGTACGAAAAGTTATTAATAAGCAAAGAATATGGATTTGGTAGAATCTTTGCAAGAAATCAAACGTTTTTGGTAATTATTAAATGATGTAACGGTTTACTCACGCGTATTTATCGGGAGTGTGTAGTTTCGGACCCAATCGGAGTCCTTAATTATGAGCTGACGCGGCGGGTGAGCGAGTCCAACTGAATACGCGTGAGTAAACCGTTATATCTTTTAATAATGAATCCGTCTCACGATAGTTATTATAAAGTTTTTGGTAATTTTGGTATTCTTTAAGGGTGCTAAAGATTGAGGGTATTTGTCTGTTGTTACGGTCATACATTTTTTAGTAGGTGACGAATAAAAAAGACACAAATTTTTTTTTCAATTATCTTTATTCTATTTCTACGGAACCCTTGCCGTTGCTTGTCCAAATCGCACTTAACCGGTTATGCCTCAACAAATTAATGTTATATAACAAAAATATAAATCCAATCGCTTAATTTAAAATAACAAATTGTTTATAAAACATTGTTTAATTTGACACGCGCCGAGTGATCCCGCTGTGAACAAAATCAGTTAATAAAACCCCTATGTTTAACTAAATTGAGTATAACTCAATAGGGAACTATTTAAAACTGCACGATTTTAAACTATATTTGCTAGGGGTTAGTATTACATTAAAATTAACTGTATTTTATTAATGAAATTATGTATTTTTGTAAGAAAAACAGTGTGAAAAATAACCTTATAATATTGACTCTTAAAAATTTTGGTAAATGAAAACAGGAGTTTATGAACAAAATAAATCTATGCTAATATATAAAGCTGAAGAGTTTGTTTGTTTGATTGTTTGAACGCGCTAATGGACTACTGGTAAAAATTGAAAAAATATTTTTGTTTTGAATAGACTATTCATCGAGGAAGGCTTTAGGCTTTATACCATCACGCGACGACTAATAGGAGCGCAGATACAATGGAAATTGTGAAAAAAACAGGGCAGGTATAAATCGTAACTTATATCTTCTACCCACAGGGACGAAGTCGCGGGCAACAGCTAGTTAATAAATAAAATAATAGCAACCAAAAGGTTACAAAGAACTTAATTTTAAAGTACATGTCAACTCCAAGGCTCATATTGGAAGGTAGCAAATGCATAAAACAAACTTAGGATTTCTTAAAAAAAATTACTTAACTTTACCACCATTCTTTAAAGTCAGACTGCTATAGTTGCTAAGTTGTAAGAGCAGGACAGCGCTATATTCGGCGTAGAGCGCCGTCTCTTTTAAACACTGGCTATAATATTACTTTAAGACATGATGGTACTGATGGTAGGCACAATAGAAAGACTTATCGTAAACATCGTTTAATTAAAAATAATCCGTAAGTGCAATGCTGTAAAGTGGTATTTGAAACAAATAGACAATTTAAAACATCACTAAATACTCCTATTTTCCTCCTGGACACCCACTCCCTCATTGGAACGGGTAGTGTCAGACTCTTACTGACTAAACCTGAACCGCCGTGCTACGTCATCCGCGTTTTTGTGTCGGTGTATGGCAACGCGTTGCAATCCTTCATACAATCAGTGAATACTCCTGGGGGTCTACCACCTGACTAAGACTTAGAGTAGGTACTATCTTTGTGGAAGCGTGACAGAGTACAAGAAGATATATAGTGCCATCTCTCTTCCACTTATGTTACTTTAAGATGTCTTGGTAGGTGTTGTGTTCATTCCATCAACGTTTTATCATAAAATGTTATACCTTTCGCATTTGCCTTGTGTTGTGAAACTGACCATTATAGATAATAAATTTTACTGGTGTTTTAAAACCATCGGGACTTCTGTATCAGGTACAGCGAGCGTCAACAATTTAACTTCGACAAACAATATGTATTTAAGATAACAAGGTTTTTTTAGTGCAGTAGTAATAGGTTTTTGAAATTTTCTAAAATATAAAAGTATGTGAAAATATACCTAAGATACCAATATCTTGGCAGCATTGTTGCTGAACTGCCAGCTCAGTTATTTAGCAGTCCAACATACCGCACGTTAGACTGCTAAGTGAGAGGTCGTAGGTTCGAATCACAGCCCACACTAGACATTGTATATTTAAACTATTTTAAACACGGCACGGACTTGGCAAACAGAATAACAAAATTTAAATGAGAAAAATATGGCTATTGACTCTTTATAAGAGGAGTGAAAATAGAGTCCATGAGTTCTCAAGCAGATTTAACTACTAAATCATCACCGGTTTCAAGGTATCGCTAGCTCTGAGGTCTCGGGTTCGATCCCCGGTCAGATCAATGTAAAAATTCAGATTTCTACATTGTTTCGGGTCTGGATGTTTGTGGTACCTTCGTTGTATCTGAATTCCATAACACAAGTGCTTTAGCAACTTACTTTGGGTTCAGAACAATGTATGTGATGTTGTCCGTATTTAATTTCGGTTAACATGTCTATGGCGTTTAAACGACAAGTCATGGTCACTTGACAAAACTCATACATTTGAATTTCTATCTTCTATACTAAGACGAACATACTCCAGCCATAATCAAACTTAGTTGCAAGAATATCACTTAAAAGCACTCAGATATAACTAATCCTGTAGCCCTTAAGCTTCCCATATTTCTCACATTTTCGCACAGTCTCTCTCTAAACATTCGCATCTTGGCTCGGCGCGCGAAGAACGCTTTGATGTTGCCGCCACGCCGCTCCCGGTCAGCCTTTTTTTAAACAAAAATAACTTCTTTCTTATGTTTCGATCGCCAAGAGGGACAAATATGTCCTCAGTTTTTACCTCGTAAATAGGGCTGTGTTGTTTTAATGTTTAAAATAAATCTGTGTAATTAAATAGGATAGGAGTCTTTGCATTTGTTTTTAGTTTAAAGAGTGAGAAAGAACCATGTTTTGATGTAGCGTAGATTTGATTTTTTTTTGGTTAAATGTTTGGTGGTAACTTTTGTGTTATTGTAGTTTGGCTAATAGAAGTTGCAATTGACGGGTTGTGTCGAACTATTTACGTAAAGAAAATCTAAGAGGATAATATACATCTTAAGGAAGGAAAAAAAAGGAAATTTGCAAAAATATGGTCATCAATCACATTTATGGCAGTACCAATCGTTCCTTACCTTGATTTTTATTATTTGCTGTTATAGCTACAAAACGAATACATAAGCTATCACAGTTCGTGAGACACAGCCTGGTGACAGACGGACAGACGCTGCAACCTTTGTTATAGGATTCCTTTGTTTGCCCTTTTGGTACGGAATAAAAATATCCCATGAATCTAAATCATTAAGGTTTAGTAAGTAGTAAGATATAACTAGATATCTAAACTCGATGTTGCAATGAACTGAGAATCGAACCCCATACTCTAGTGGCAGCCCTGTTCTTGAGAATTCCTTCACTGCTATTGTTTTTGACGTACCAGAACTTTGACGCGTGGTTCGTCGGTAGCCAGCGGTTTAGGGTTGCGTATTCTGAACTAATGACATTTGGGTTCAGTATATTATTAATTGCACTAATATGACATGAGCAGAGAGTTTATAATTTTGTGTGTATTTTTGTTAGATCTTACCACCCGAACGGCTGACCAAGTCTTGATAAAATTTGCTTTGAAGGTTCCTGAAATCCTATATTTCATAGCTATCCTGACGTAGACTAAGACAAACACAAAAGGTGGTTATAGTGTAAGGCTGTAAATATTTTTGAATAAAGGTTCCTTTTAAACAAGATACATGTTAAATTTTCCAGTTTTCTATTCCAATTCTTTTAATAGGTCTATAAATCTGTATACTTGCCTTATTATAGAGACAATATTATTAAATTTAATAGCAAAATGAGACTATTGTTTATAATACTAATTCGTTCGTCTTGTATACCACATTTAAGTTAGTAAAGGCGTCTATTTGTTTCATAGCATTTTTTCAATGTTTGACTTGATGTTCAAGAAATCAAAAGTATATTAACACACTTAAAAAACTGTTATAAACAATTGTTGTCACCTAAAACTGCTTTCGTCGAAAGAACATCGCACTTAGTAACAAACAACAAAACCCATAGCTTCACCATTCTCAAATGCAGCGATAATTAAAATCATTTTACCGACGAAAAAATGCAAAATCCGCCTCTTACATTAAGTGTCATATTTACAGAAAAAAAAATACACAAAAAGCGTGTTGCCAACCCCAAAAACTATTAAAGAATGCGGACGGAAGCGGCACGCCTACGGAACCCCTTTTAAAAAATAATAAAACAGGGCCCGTATTATACGTTGATACAAAAGGTATTTTTTTAAAAGGACTTTTTTTTATTTATCACATCTGGCTTTAAAACTTCGTACCTACTATAAGTACATGCGCTGTTTAAGTTAATCCTAATAATATTATAAACGCGAAAGTTTGCAAGTATGTTTGTTTGATACTCTTTCACTCGAAAACCAGTGAATGGATTTGGACGAAATTTGGTGCCTGGATAGTTTATAACCTGAATTTATGTAAAGGATAGTTTTAATCCTGATTTTATGTTTGCATGGGATCATTTTCGATTCATAGCGGGCGGCGCGGCGGCAACAAAAGGTGTAAAATAATTTTATTGATTCGAGTATTATAAATATATTTGTGGATGTTCTACATATTAAAGAAACATTTGTTAGAAAGGAAAACTGAGTTGAAACTTCTTATAATTTAACTAGAGTTTGTCTTGGTCATACATATAGCAAAATGTTTTCAGTGAGATTTTTAACATTGGATTATTCAAAGATTATAATGGAGTATTGAAAACATATCCAAAAACTAAAATATTTTTAATAAGATACGGCTATAATTTCAAATAGTTACTGAAAAATAACTGTCGCACATGAATTCGTCTGCTTGGTTATGCTTCTTCTATTAATCATAGCGTGATGGTATATATCCTATAGCCTTCCCCGATAATTAGGCTATATACATAATATTATTATGTTACTTGCCCATCTTACATAACATTGACTGGTGATCTTATGACTCATTATAACTATCTTGCTTCCATCTATTATATAATTAAAAACTAGGTATCAAATACCTTATTCGTTGAGAGGTATTTATTCAACTGTTTTTTTCCAAATCGATCAAACACATTCTGACGTTTATCCTTACGATGCCACAAAGTCTACCTTTTCAATGTAAAACAGCAGAAACTCCCAACAACGTCATTGAAAATTAGGCTTCAATTTCTTCCATACATCCTTAATCAAATAATCTTAACGATTCCTAAGCTATGAGAAAATATAATTAACGACCAATTTTCTGTTTATTCCTACAAAATATGCTAACAGTTAGCTCTTCTACAGTCATCCACGCACATCCAATCAAAAAATAACTTGAAAAATCAACCTTATTGCAATGGTATAAGACCGCTGTCAAAATCCGCTGTTATACGTTTATGTGGGCGATTGTATAGTCCTGTTAATTTTGATGTCAAACTGTCATTTTTTCGACTATTTACAGAAGAATGCTGTTTTCTATAATTGTCAACCTTTATCACGAAACGCTAGTACTTATTAATTGGGTTTGTCTATTTTATTAACAGGAATGTCTACTTAAACTTCGGAGTTGGGACTTTTTTGTTGATGTTCGTTTTGTAATTGTATTGTTCTGTTTTGACCTTAGGTGTTTAGTGTTTATTGTCTTATAGAGCAAAAAATATGCTCCGATTTAGTACCGTTTAAGTCAATTTTATAGTTGTTTTAAAGCCGATTTTACACTTGTAAATAGAAATTTAATGTTGTATTTTCTTTTCTATTTTTTTACATAATTAAGCCATTTTTATTTCATGTATTTATTAATTGATTGATATGGTACAATTCTATCTCGATCTAATGTGTGATCTAAAGTGCAATATAGATTTACCTACTCGTAAAATATATTTATCATTATAATGGGGAGATATCATTTTTTTTCCGAACTTTGATAATATTGGTGTGTCTAATAAATAGCAATTTCTATTCTATAAAACTTCATCAAAGTACCATCCACACAAAAAACTTTATAATCAAATTAATCCCAAATATCGAATCACCAAATGATGTACCTAGGTCCACACTCTACTGTCGACCCACGACAAATGCTTTGTGGTACAGGCAAGGGGCGACAAAAACGCAAATATCCTTTGTGCGACGCCGCTGCGACAAAAAAGTCGCAAGTATAGGCCATCTGCTGAACGTTTCAATAAACGCACGATAATTGGCCGTTGATCGCCATTTTAATTACGGCCAGTGTTTTTAGCGATCCCTCAAAAAGTCGATACTTCAAACTTTTACAGTTTATTGAAGAAATTAATTGCGATTTGCGACACATTTTGTTAAAGAAAGTGATTTTGGTATTAGTTCAGAGTTTTTGTAATATTTATCAATGATTCGTCTTGTTTCTTATTTGTATGATCATTTGATGGAAAATCGTGATTGCACACTTTAAAATTCTGATACTAAGAGGTTTGTGGGTGGATCTGGATTCAAACTTTGATACCAGGTTGAAGATAAATAACTAGAGTCATAATTCCGAAAGATATCTTTACTTTTAGAGATGGAACGACAATTGATATGATCTTTTTTTAATATTTTTAGATTAGATTAGAATATTCTTTATTGTACACCTTGGAATTGCAGCAGTCATTCATAATACATAATATTCCTATTTTGCCAGGAGCGTAAGATTTGTAGGGTTCAAGTGCACTGATAGCCGATTATAGATCATCACGCCAAACTCATTGCGCAACGCATCGCGGTTTCGATCCCCGACAAGCGCGTACGACTCAGGACAAGCATCGTGTGATCCACGAATGCTTGTCCTGAGTCTGGGTGTCTTTGTGCATGTGACTTGAATGATTATGAACCCCCTAAGGATTACGGTCCTTAGTGAGGAAGTAGTTTATTAAATGGAAAAAAGACTATAAGTTACTTATATTTACTTTACTTATTTCATTATGTGCAGGTATTAGGTGCAGCCATTGATATATTAGTTCTTTTTTAATATGTCGATGGGGTACAGCAATCTAATCAAATACACTTACTTATGTTTCAAATTCATTTTTATTATTATTGTTGCTTCATTTTAGTTAAAGCTCTTCATCTATTGATGAAAGAAGTAGCCTATGCCCTATATCATAAGACGGAATTTCATATTTAATCACAGGTAATTTTAATTAAAATAAATTACTTGTCACGTTGTTTGTCCGAACTACTTGCCCGATTTAAATCAAGTTTGAACCCTGGATGCAGTTTGATCCAACTTAAAAGACGGGATAGCTGACACCTATCTCTAGTCCAAGTATTATTTTCTTGCAAATTATTTTTGCTTAATTACATACTGTTGCCAAAGAGCTATGGAACGCAGCACTCTTGGTGTTAGTTTACAAGACCGAATTCCGAACACCACGCTGCGTTCCAAAACTGGGATTATAGACGTCGGCAAAAAAGCTGCCAGGCTAAAATGGGATTGGGCGGGAAATGTTAGCCGCATGGAAAGCGATCGTTGGGCCAAAGTCACCACACTATGGGAGCCAACGGATGGACGGCGTCGTCGTGGGAGACCTAGGAAGCGGTGGCGAGACGACCTTAACGCTTTCCACGCAGGCATGTTCCATGCGGCCCTGAATAGAGAGTTGTGGAAGGATTTGGGGGAGGCCTTTGCCCGAAAGTGGGACACAGTGGGCTAGAGAAAAAAAAATACCTACTCCTTTTTTATAAGAAACGGCTCCCACTGTAAGGAATTTAACCCTTGTGTCGCGGGACGTTTCGCAATCATAGAAATCACAAAGACACCCAGACTCAGAACAAGCATAATCCTTGGATCACACAAATGCTTGTCTTACGCGGGGATTAACCCGCGCCACGACGCGCTCAGATGGTTTGGCGTGGTGACCTCAACCACTCGGCTATCCGTGCAGTCAAAGTATTTTAAGGTTGTCAAATGTCACTTATTGACTTATTTTAAAGTTAATAAAGTGGTAAATGGACTAAGACGGAAATTAATATCTGAAATGTCTTACTTTCCTCTCCTTGTCATATTTGAATAAAAAACTGGTGATGTGCGAGTTGAACCTGCAACACTGAGGGTATTGCACAAATAGGTGAAATCTTATTTCTCGTGGTGATAGATTTCGGTTGGGTGATAGATTTTTGTAAGCACCAACCGTTACCTCGGTCGTTATTTTTTGTTATAAGGCAACAGGAATACATCATCTGTGAATATTTTAACAATCTATGTATTCATGAGATACAGCCTGGTGACTGATAGACATATAGACGGACAGACAGCAGTCTCCGACGGCCGAAACCACTGAACGGATTTAGGCGTAACCTTGTCGACTCAGATAGTTTATAACCAGGATATGTACTGTCAGTTTTTATCCCAATTTTATGTTCCCATTTCTAGTGGTCCTAAATTAACTTTCGTCACAGCTTCAGCTGTATTTGAGGCCGTTAGAGAAAAATCTTTGTCGTTTTCCTTAGTAACCAATTTTACTCATATTATTCAATAAGTAATACTATTGTAATGACATCCAATCGACTGTAAATTAATTTATTCAATTGTCTGAACTCTTAATAAAATAGTGAGACCCGAGTTTCTTTTGATATTTCTTTTCACGGTAGTCAGATTATAGATGGCGACACAGCGTTGTTAAAAAAAGACATGTAAAAAGTGATTTGATCATTAGTCCCGTGTACAGAATTAATAATTTTATATTATTTTCTTTTTAAATTCTTGATTCGGCATTGGAATGGCAGTTAAATGTACCAAAAAATATGGGTTTACCATACCAAAACGTCATCAGCTGATTAAAATTGAATTGAATTCTTTTTTATAAATCCGGACTTTGCCGAAACATTTGTATGGAGGTACGAGTATGTCTGTATGTTTGTGGTGTGTCAACTGTGTAGGGTTTGTTATATAAGTTAAGACTCGAAATAAAAACACAAAATTATTATATTTTTCTCTTTTTATTTGACAAAAGAAATTAATTCATTTTTTTCTTAATTCCGCTTTCCTTATGATACAATGTAGTTATAAAGTAATTATGCTACCTACATCTATATTTATAGTTTATTTCTCAATATAATACAAAAAATATTTACAAAATTTTTCATTTCATCCCGTAAAAACCCATTCTAGAAATAAAGATATAACAATAAAGTAATCTTTTTACTGCAAAACACAAAGAAAAGAAAATCCCTTTTATCTTTTGCGAAATAAAGCAATAAAAAGTTTAAATTATTCACAGGAATAAAGATTGCAATTGAAATTAAATGTATATTTTAAACTTAAAACAAAAACGTTTTTGCATTCAGAACACATTATTTTTGCACAAAATGTAATAAATACAATTTTTTTACTCAAAATTATTGTTCTAAAAAAATTAAACTTAAAATTATTTATCACAACAGACTGGTTTTGTGTTCCCGTTAGATAGAATTCCAAATTTAAAATCTAAATAAATAAAAAATGAATTAAAGCTTAATTTACGAATACAATTTTTCAAATAATTATAGAATGATACAGCTGACCAATTAGGTTAAATAATTTTGAAAATAGAACTTTTAGAATAATATTTAAAGCGAATATTGCAACTTTTTTTTTCAATCAATTCATTTAATAAAGTATGTGATTTTAATGTAATTTTTTTATGAATTATCAAATCATCAGTGTCTATAATCTGTATAATTTAGATTGCAAATATTCGAAATTATATTATAATATTATTCTAAATAAATATTTCTTTTTAATATAATTTTATTGTACACGGGAAACTAAAATTCATTTACGAAAGAGCCAACACATTTACATCTGTCAAATTTCAAGTTGACAAACACTGATTCGTCCGTCCAGGACATGACGTGATCATCAGCCAATCAGTAACAAGGATTGTAGGATCTGATCAGCTGACTGTCCCGATTGCCAAGACATTATTTTAGTTTATAGGAATACAAATTTGTTGATGAGCTAAATAATTATGAGGTAGGAAACGGAATAAATACTTATAGTTAATTAGGGATGTAAGGAGTAAGAAAAACTGGTAACGAAGGAATAGTTTAAAGTATTAAACAAACGACGATTTGAAATCTTTTTATTAGCGAAATTATCACGAAAATAATAATTATTTAGCTCAACAACAGCTGCTTTATTAACATATTATTACATTATACAGTAACCATTATGAACAATTATTCCCTATTTATTATTAGTTATAAAAATTTACAATGATTTTTCATTATTACTATTAAATAATTCTGCTTATAATTAAAAGTTGGTTGTGCCGATGTTTCGCGCCATGTCGACGCCATTTTGTGATGGCTATGTTTCGCCATTAGGTATTGGTTTAAAACTTACGTTCATTTATATTTGTGTTGTGCGTTGGCTGTTAAACTGCTGGCCAAACCCTGTTAACAAAAAAAAATAATTTAAATAAAATTTATTTTGTTGAATATCAATTAATTGAATTCTTTATTTTATTTTTTGATAAATTTATTTGTTGTTTTTTTTTGTTTCATTTAAATAAATGACGGTACATTTATTCTTATGAACGTTTTGTGTAATTTACAAGTCTTAGTACAGTTTGACAGTATATATGTATGATTCTTTTCTTTTTAGTATGGTTGATGTACAACCTGGTGTCAGAGTTTAATCCACCCATAAACCTCTGACTTCGCTTAGCAGTGATCGTTGCACATTCATACCTACCTAAATCCCGTTGAACTTAAACACTTACTTGAGCTATCTTGTCCAAACTTGGTGATGGGAGCCCGTCACCAGCCAGCCTGCCAAGCGTGGTGGTTACGGGACATACCCCATTTCTGAAGAGTCCCACCAGACTGTGCCAGTCTGTTGAACAGTATCTCTTGATGAAAATTGGAGATTCTTTGGACTTACTTGGGATTGATGCCTTGCAGCGTTATGAGATAATGCTGATTATCTATTTTATGTTCATTCTTTCATTTTGCATGGATTTGACTTAAGGTGTCTTCCAATTTCAGATGCGGCGTGGTAATCCAAGCTTTGAAGGTACCTATGGTTTGTTAATGCTAGCTTAATTATACTACCTTTGTGTTTAAATCAGAGAAAGCTGCTTACGTCATCCATCCATAGCCGGGTCTCCTGAAATTCGTGTTTGATTTCACTCCGAGTGAATTTCCTTCAAATGGATGTGAAATATGCTCGTTTCTTTTGGAAAGGGGAAAGATGGTCTACTTACGTGAGAAGTCCAGGGTTGGCATCGGTTTGGTACCAGGAGTACTGCGGCATATAGGGCGGGTGGGGCTGCGGGGCGCCCTGGTGGTGCAGCGCGTGGGCGGCGTGCGCACCTTTCATGTCCCAGGGGCCGGGCGGCGCGCCCTACGACAAAGAAAAGGATTTTTTAAGGGCTGTGTTTATTGGAAAGTTTTTATCGATTACAAAAATGATGATTACGTGACGAGAATTTCTGATAAGTACTTTCAACAGTTTTAAGATAATCAAAAGCGATCTCTCCTTACAACGAAAAGATAAAATGTTCACCCATGTTTTTGGAATATTGGCTTTAAGTTCTATACTTTTTGAAGCATTATCTACATACTAAGAGGTTCGTGAACATACCGTAATAAAACGGTATCGGCTTATTTTATTGACTATTTATTTTCCGCTTTTCAATGCAAATGAGAGGAGAGGAAACACAATACTTTTTATTACATTTATTTTCAATTACATATCGGAGAACCAAAATTTCATAACAAAAACTGCTATACAACATTTGACAAAATTGTGTTACTAGTAATTAATCAACGAAATAAAGGTAGTGTTACGCGGAGTCGTGGTAAAAGCTAGTCAAAAACTAATCGTTGGAAATGTTAGGTGAGGCCGGCACACCCACACGGCCATTATCTAATAACTTTTATATAGTTTTTTATAATTTTTACACACGCAACGAACAAACTTGTTTACCTACAGCTTTCTATAGAAACATGAGTACCGAAAAAGATAATTAAAACTTGTTTTTTCATATAAAAATACCGTTTGTGAATAGTTTGAATGTTTGACGAAAAATTTTGATTCTTTAATTATTTTAATTGATTGAATAAAACGTTGGAGTTTTTTTTGTTTTGAATGAAATTTTTATAAACAACGACTGATTTCGTTAGATTGAAAAAAAAACGATATAAATATGTAGATTGGAATTGACCTGTAGTAATTTGTATTTAAAATAACTCTTTTAAACCGATCAATCGTACCTAAAACCGAAATAAAATGAAACTGCTGATTTCAATTCTCAACGTACCTACCTACCTATTTCACGTACTATATGATAATTATATACAAATATTACTGCTTAAGCTCTTATATCAAAACAAAAATTGATCTCGAACAGCTACGTGCTAGGACAACACGACAGGGATTCGAACCAACCTACCTTTAGCATCCAAGGCATCGGCCGGCCCCTCATGCCGTCGGCGCCTGGCGAACCTTCTACGTCATCTGACTGTGGCGCGAAATAACCCTCCTACGATAAGAAAACTTCCCCTCAAAAATATGTATATTTTTATCTATCTAAAATACCTAAACTTGATACTCATTTTTATTAAATGAATATTTTTTATTCATTTTAACTTATTTGTTGTATTCAATAAATAAATAAATTCCATTAAAAACATATTTAAAATTATTCGCTCATTTATTAAAAAATATAATTGTAAATAAAAAGCTTTTTTAAATTAAATTAAAGAATTCGAAGGTTGTCTCGAAATTCGAATAAAGAACAAACCAATCCTTGCAAATAAATACTTTCATATATTCTAATTGCAACAAGTTTGTGAATACAAACTTAACATCTCAAATAAACTGAATATTTTTTTTTAATAATTGAATAGTATTCAATGATTTGTTTACTTACATATCCGACCCTGGTATCCCATGATTGTTGGTGAGGGGGCTTCACATCGCACGAGCTGCCGTCAGGAGACCGGCCCGCCGTCGGCTAAATAACAAAAAATTAAAAATAAATGAACTGAAAAATAATAATAACAAGGGGAAAACAACTATTTTCAGTGTTTTATTCTTTCGAAAAACTGTTTAAGTGACTAGAACGTATGTTTCTACATCAGAAAAATAACTTTCTCAATACACAGCATTAATTCGTGAATACTTTTTCATTAATTCATTCTCTCACTTTCATTTTATGCCCCAAGAAAAGACTATTCAGAAAAGTGTTTTTAATATTCACGAATTTATCAAAATGTTGCAAATTAAAAAACATTTAAAGAGTCCCAACCAAACCTAACCTTAAACTCAAACATCTTATAGACATTTTTGACAATCAAATAAAAAAGTTTAATAAAAAAAAACAATATCTTACATATCCGACCTTGACATCCCAAGACGGCTGCGGGGGCTGCTTCACGTCCCAGGGGGTCCCGGTGGGGGACAGTCCGGGGGACAGCTCGGACACGGGGGTCGAGCTCGGCGTCGGGGAGTGCGCCTGCGCAGGACCCCCGCTCTGGTACGCAGACGGCGAGTGTTGGGAACCGCTGGAGCTGCCGCCACCGCCTGTTCAACAGAAAATTGGTTATTATTTATTTATACAGTCATACTTATGAATTAGTACAATCTCACACAAAACAGTACACACTTTTGTTTCCTTACTGTTCATCATCAAAATCAATGGTTACTATAATAAACCTAGTATGTACAAAAACTATTAATACGTTTACTATTAACTAATAATAAACGTGGTCATAGAAAGTCTGACAACCAGTTTAACTAAGGGGTATCGTGTTGCCCAGGTAGAGGAGGTCAGATAGGCAGTCGCTCCTTGTAAAACACTGGTACTTAGGTGAATCCAGTTAGACTGGAAGCCGACCCCAACATAGTTGGGAAAAGGCTAGGATGATGATGATGATGGTGTGTACATACCGTGTAATAGTTGGTTGTTGTTGGGCGGGCTGGACGGAGGCAGTCCGAGGCTGGGCGGGGGGGCGCCGACCTGAGCAGCCTTCATCATCTTCTTGTATTTACTACGGCGATTTTGAAACCATATTTTCACCTGTTAGGACAAAAAAGGTTGAATGTTAACGAGGAGAAGTATAACTTTGTAATGGAAATAGAAACTTATAAAACAAAGTCTTATATATTTATTTATTTTATTTATTTATTGGATCGGATCGCCAACAGAGGTTACACAATTACATGCATATTAACATTTTTGCGTACAATTTTAGTGTGCGCCTCCAATTACAGGCGACCACATCATTCACTTCTTGTCTAGGTAGGTACAACAAGTTTGATTAGGCAGAAATAATTAAAATTAATTAAAATACAATGTACAAAAATCATAATAAGAGAATCAAAATTAAAAGTAAAACAATAAGAGTAAACATAATAATATATAATAAATTATATAACATAATATAAAAAGTAATTTTATTCAGACACAGACAAATGATACCTACTCGGGAATCAAACACGAGACATCGCGCACGGTAGGCTTAGCATGGTGACCTATATATGGTACCACTCGGTTATCCGTGCAGTTTAACAATAAAATTGTAACTAAATCAATTTATTTTGTTTAAGGGTATGGTCGAAACCACGTCAAATTTCAATTTTAAAAACTTTGACACAAGGTAATGTATTAATCATACTATAATAAAAATAAGATGAATCTTAGTTATAAAATTTCAAATCATCATACATCAGAACGAAGAAACGATAAATTTCTAAATGGATTAAACATCAGAAAAAAACATCAACATTTTTTTTCTAAATACATTATGTACATACTATTCATGTATGTAAATGCGAATTCCTAATTGTCCATTCATATAAATGTTAATATATGCGATTTACGTACATATGTACGACTTAACATAAATTTATAGTTATACTGAGTTTTTTTATTCTGTTTTAAAGACGTCGTATTTAATAAGGTATGTAGGTTTACTGATAATCCTAAGTTCCTAACGTTATAGTATTATTGATCAATAGGGTTCTTTTCAGAGTTAACGGAATTCTATTACTAAGGTTTCTCTGTCTGTCCGTCCATCGCTAAGCTGAATCTCATTTACAACTGTGATAGCTGAAATTGTCACAAATGATGTATTCCTGTTAACGACTACAGTTCTTTTTATATATTAAGCCTTATTTGTCACGGTCCATATCGCCCTGGACGGGATTTTTATTATTATAAATACCATGATTACAATAATTATCTGTAGACAATTTCCATTATTCTAAGCGCTAACGCTGATGAAATAACTCAAATTTAAGTTCAAAAAGGATTTTCTTTCTATATCTTTGGAATTCTCTCTTAGGAAAATTGGTTCCAAAAAAGACTTGAAAGAAACCGCTGGGTTTTAGTAAACAGCGGAACACAAAGAGCCCTTAAGCCTTATTGCATTAAAGTACTCACGAAAAGAAAACTTCAAATGTATCTATCTAACTCCAGTATAGGCCAGAAAATGGCACAAAATTCTCAAAATTGCAAATGACATCCAAATTTTGTATCTCATATATTTCTAAAGCAACCCTGAATTCTTGCAAATACCTAAAACAACATATACTTATATATATAGAGGGTATCGTGAATGGGGGCGGTGCTTCAGGGTTGTCAGCCGTTACTGTACCGTTAACAATAGGGATGGGACCAGTCGATGATTTTTTTATCGATAGTATTTTTGTAAGTACCTATATTTTCAGTTTTCTCATTCAATAAACCTCACCAGCGACTTAATTTAAAGAAAATCAGCCTTTTTTGAACTTGCATTCTATTTACTTTTGACTTTGTAAAAACATTCTTAGGTACTTCACACACACACACAATTATTATATTCTAGAAAACAACCTAGATATTCGCATATAAATTAAAACACAAACAAATTCAAGGACAGACCGTTTTCCTTGAGATAAACCGATCTTATAGTTACATAAGAATTATGATTGCAATATGTTATAGTTCATTATATCGTTAATACGAGTCTGAGGCATGCAGGCCAAACCTGAGTGACAACTTGCATTATTGATAAAGCGAGGTCCGAGTTATAGCGGATTGCGGAAGACAATGTTACACCTTCAAATTTTTTTTGATGTGTGGAAGGGGTGTCCAAAAAAATAAATCGGTAAGAAAAGGCACATATATGATAATTATTTAAGTACGCCAAATATACATGTAAAAAAAATGCATATTTCTCCTCCGTTTCATGTTTTTCAATTAAAAATTGCTACTATTTATAAGAATTACGCAATACTAGCTGTTGCCCCCGACTTCGTCCGCGTGGTATTTATAAGATAGAAATTTCTGAACGGAAGCCCTCGAAAATGAATATTTTTCCCCGTTATTGCCACATTTTCCTGAGATTAGCGCGTTCAAACAAACAAACTCTTCAGCTTTATGTATTAGTATAGATTGGACTTTTCAATCTGCTTGTTATAGTTAAAAACCTTATAATCTGTTAGAACATCGTTATAGAATATCTACTTCAAGACTAATAAATAATTGTTAAAAACTTGTAAGTAAATCAAGTATAAATAACATTTAATTTACATCATAATTGTCACATCGCCGCCGTCACTGGCACCACACCGTGTGCTCAACTTATATCGCCAATTCGTGTAATCAATGCATAACAGGTATGTCATGTACCGTGCAAAAAAATCGACGCATGCGTTATTATTTATGTGTACATTTTATATGAGTTATATTTTACGCAGACACTACTAGAAAGTATTACTAAGAATCGTTATTTACGAGCATCGCCTTATCTTTGATCGGACACAAAAACATACGTTACGTGCGCAAACAACTAACCGATACTGATTAAAACGAAAACAATTACGTCTATTCAACTTGGTTTAAAACTTGCATAACAAGCGCTATAACTTGCAACACCTTTGCAGATTAACATATATTAAGTACGATAAAATCTACGAACAAATATAGAGTATCCACCCACGTTTTTGAACTAATAAGTTATAATAGTTTTTAGTATTTATCGATATCGATAAATGTGAATGAGGCACATCACTTACACCCACCCTTCGATTAGCCAGGTCGCAGTGCACGGTATAAGTTAACCCCGACGTCGCGCCTAACTTATTGTATTGGTATTCGGTATTCAATTCACTTAACCCGCCTAAACAAGGTTGTGTCGTACGGAATTATTTATTGTTGTTGCGTTTATTAGCTGTGTATATATATTTTTAGTGATATCGAGATTTAATTAAAATGTTTATGAAACTAACGCTTTTTTTAAAAACATTATGCATCTTTCTCTCTAGGATTGTACTATTTCAGCTTTTTTTGAAGGACAAAAACTAGATGTTTTACCTAAAAACGTCCCACAATTGGGCAAAAATCTTTCGTCCACTCTTACGTCATCAAAATTGACCATCTATTTCGAAACTATTTTACAATTCGTATAGCTCCCACACGACATTCAAGCCGAATTATTACAAAATTAAAAAAAAAAACATGTTCAATAACGAAATGTCGAAATTCAAGGCTTGAATCGACAAAAAAATATCGACAATAGTAACATTTGTATTAACGTACATACACGAAATCATTTCGATCGACGAAGCGTGGAAAATTGCGTCCGTGACAAAAGACTGTTGTATTTTTGTCAAATAAATGTATTTTACTTGCGGATGTTGCTTTGGAAATCTGATTTAATTGTAGAAGAATTTTTGTCGAAAAAAAATGTTGTAACGTTCATTTGGAACAGGTTTTTTTTACCTCTGGATCGATTAAAAAAAGAGTTTCAGTTTTCTATTACATAGATATTTATTTTATCTAAGCAAAAGACCTCAACGCTTACCAACCAGGCTGGTTCCATGAGGCCCAGAATAGAGAGTCGTGGAAGGATTTGCGGGAGGCCTTTGCCCAGCAGTGGGACACAGTAGGCTAGGAAAGAAAAAAAAAAAGAAAAAAGTCGAACGTTCCAAAGCTATCATTTTTCCAAATATATTTACTAGTTTTCTTAAGGTACTGCGTTAAAAATATTTTAAAGGCCTTTTCCTTTGAAGTAAAATTTCAAATGTCTAATAACCAAAATCTAATTTAATGGTATATAACCCCAATACATATTTAAAAAAGGCATAAAATATATCCGTCAATACCCATCAGTTTATTTCCAATGGTATACAAAGAAAAACGTGATCCATACAGCTGTTCGTTCAAGTTGTGGCAGGAAGCAAATTATTACGTATTTATTTACGTTTTTTAACTCGATCGCAAATTATCAACAGCCTTAACAACTCTGATACAAATACTCAATAAAATATACACGCTAATCTAAAAAACAAGCAGAAATACCAAGCAGTAAAAATACAGCTTGAAACATTGTAAAAATTAAAAGAATTTACTTTAGAAAGATTAGTTATAGATTATCGTTTGTTAATGTGTCGAAGTAAAATAAGCTTATTATCATGACTTAACGAAGTGGGTGATAATTGGAACAAAATAATATGGACAGCATCTTTTCCCACTTCTGGGAATTGGTATGTTCTCATAAAGAAAAGGATTGAACTCTGAATGTCTTAATATTAATCCTATTTTATTATACATTTGAAAGAAAATCTAGTAATAAATCGATTAATATTTTTGATAAAATATAGATGCTTATAAATTTTTATCGATATTTTCCGATTCCCAGCACTATGGCATTCATCATCTGTCATGTTTGACTGTCATTGTTATAAAAAAAAAACAATATGGCGGACGGCATATGTGACCACAATACAGTTCCTATGTATTAACATCGGCTGTAGCAATTATAGAAACCACAAGCTTTGTCCAAAAAAAGTATTTATGAAAAAAATTGGTCGTTTTTATGCATGTCTTTTTTTCGAATATTAAAAATATGAACGAATTTCTGTGATACCTTTTATTTACGAATAGTCTAATACTATTGTAGACTATTAATTAAATTGTTAGCAGTAATTTAAAGGTTATCTAGGCATATTTATTCCTAAACGATGTATGGTATAATTTGTCCACTAGAACCCTTTCGAAACCGACCCGCAAACCAGTGTAAAATATTAAAACTGCACTACGAAAATAATTAAAACAAAATTTAATAACGTTTTATGAATTTAGAATAAAAAAAATATCAAATGACAGCTCCTTAGTTTGACAAATATTCATAATATTATGTTCATAGGACACACCAACATAATTATGAATATTTGTCAAACGTGTCAAGCAAAGTAAGCGATCAAACTTTCATTCTAATCAAACCAGATTTGTCAGTTTTAACTTAATAAACACATCACTAAAAACAAGACACAGCAATCTAGGTTACACAACATACCTAGAACAGCCTATTCCTGCCTATCCGACGAATTCGACTTGAAAAAAAAGTCGCCATTTTCCCATCGGTTTCGTCAGAGGACGGCGGTATGCAGTACGCAGGCATCCCACATGGCGCGGCCTCCTCAAAGACGTGGCCGACATTCGTGAGATAGCACCAAGAAACTGGTGCCTTCTCGCATATAACCATCCCACCACTTTCATGGACAGGTTTATGCGTGTGTTTTAAATTTGTTGTTGTGTGGTGTGGTGGACAACAATTTTAGTTAAACTGTTAAATTCTGTTAAAATAATTAAAGAATAGTTTTTTTTTTGTGTAGTTAAGGTGCTTTGGTTAAAAATTGAAGCTTTATGAAGCATTTATGTTTATTTTTTTGTGGATATAACGAGGGTTTTTGCTAAAAAAACACATTGCCATTCCCGTCTGACGTACTAGTAAATATTAGACATCTATCACATACAACATACATTTTATTCCAAATGCCCTTTAGACTAAACTTGCTAGATCATAACTTGTAACTTTGAGTCCTCTTCACTGCATTTAGTTTCGGTACTTATTAAATTCTAAAACTTTCGTTACATAAAACGTTTAAAAACAATATACATTTATCATTGCGAGCATCAGAAACAAAAGCAATCTAACAAAAGAGTCAGCAAGTAGCCTTAAAACATCACCTTTACAAAACGGTCTAGAAATTCAAATCGTCTAATGAATACTAATTAAAACAAGGAAACGTATCGGATAATAATGAAACGTAGTAATTAAAACAAATTACGAAATACTAAGAAGATTTAAAAGAAAAAAGGCTAGAAACTAGCATAATGTGCGGATATAGGCGCGACTTTGTCCGTCGGTTACCTAGCGGCGTCGGTAAAGAAATACTTGCAAACCATTTAAATAGTTAGGGTTCCGTAATCGTAGAACGGTATTAACAAAACCTTGTTAACTAAGAACCGTATTTTACAAGTAATCGGCTGTAAATGAAAGCGTTTTTTTTTTTCTGGTCGTAGAAATCAAATATATGCTGTTTTATTTTACTTTTTTAACAAATAATAAAAACAGTGACTTACTTAAAAAAGTAATTTTTTTCCGCCCATGAGTCAGCCCATGACTAAGGACCGGTTGGGTCCGATTGGGTCCGAATCTAGTCTAACTAATAGGCACGCTATTCCACAAAATAACAAATGCGAAAAAAGTATGTGTGTGCACGTAAATTTTTTACCTCTGTACGCCTAAACGGGTGAACCGATTTGAATGAAATTTGGCATAGAGGTAGCTTAACAATTAAGTTACGCAACTTATTTCTTTTTGAGGCTAATGTTTTTGTAGCTATAACCAACATTCAGACAGGCAAAGTTGCGAGCAACATCTGTCATCTAGTCATAACATAAATAGGTAATAATGATTCAAAAAGGCTGTCTAAGAGAACCTTTACTTTAGAAAACTGTCGCAAACTTAAATAAACACAAGAAATACATAGGACGTACAAAATACATTTCTATAGGAAATAACCGCTTTTAATTAACTGTTAATTATTAATGATTCTACTTATGTAATTGTAATTATGCTTTTGTTTTAAAATTAAAGAGGTTCGTATATATTATAAGTTTTTTCTTTATGGGATACTAGCTCTTGCCCGCGACTTCGTCCGCGTGGTTAGAAGATATAAGTTATGATTTATACCTGCCTTCTATCTATCTATCTGCCTTCTATCTATCTTGTAGGATTCAGTCAGCGTTTGCAATGTAAGCGCAAAAAATGTGTTTTTTTACGAAGTCTCATTAGAAACCTCAAAAATTGTAGCCTATGTGTTATTCTGATGTATAAGCTATATTGTGGTAAAGTTTCATTCAAATCCATTCAGTAGTTTTTACGTGAAAGAGAAATAAACATCCATACTTACAAACTTTCGCCTTTATTATAGTAGTAGGATTTTATCGGTAAATAAAGCAATATGGTAGGTTGATAAACAAAAGTTTAAGGTACTAGCTATTCTTGTTGACTTCGTAATACTGTATTGTTTGGTTTTCTATATTGTATATGACATTTCAAAATAGCGTAGATTTCTATTGGTACAGTAGATCCAGAGTTTACCCCCTGCAACGTCACAAACTCACAATATTCACCATTTTATTTAACTACTAGCTGTTGCCCGCGACTTCGTCCACGTGGTTAGAATTTTCCCCGTTTTTTTCCACATTTTCCATTGTATCTTCGCTCCTATTAGTCGCAGCGTGATGTTATATAGCCTAATAGGCTTCCTTGATAAATGGTCTCTTCAACACAAAAATAAATTTTTCAATTCGAACCAGTTGTTCCTGAGATTAGCACGTTCAAACAAACAAACTCTTCAGCTTTATATATTAGTATATATAGTATAGATTGGTGTAGAAGTCTAAGGACTATAGGCAGAGAAGTAAATTGATAATTTAAACTTCACATTTTAACTCAAGAGATTCCTTGAAAAACCAACGTCAACCCAAGCAAAAGTATTCAAAACAAAAAAAAAGACGACAACACACCTCCCTACCTTTCTATAATCCTACTTTTTTCTCGAATCAATCAATTTAAAGCCGAAACGTAATTCACAACACCAAAGATCACGGTATATCAATCACGAGGGACGTCTCAATCATCGTACCAATCAATAAATGAGATATATAAATAATTAATCAACAATATATTAATGTTAATGTCTCCTCACTGGTGCATAACGCCGACCGCCGCTCGAAAAAAAAACAGTAGCCGCTGCGTGCTCCGTCCAGACAGTGAATGATGTGGAGACGTCGTGCTTATTTTTTATTTTTATTTTATTTATATTTTGCAATTGCTGTTTTTGTATTTTTTTTTTCTCGATTTTAATGTTCTTTTACCTGTTTTGTGTTGTTTACTAGAGTAACTGTCTTTTAAGTCGGTTGGTTTTTTCTGTTCTTTTTTGGTTTCGATTTGTGCTATTGTTACGCAGGTTTTTGAACACTGTACACCCGACATATATTTAAAAAAAAAAAAAACAGTAATTTATCAAATAGATAACAGGGAATTATCTTTCTTACGGAAGAGACAATCCAATAAAAAGAATAAAAGCACTAAAACACTTAATCACTATTTAAAATACCAGCATAAAATCTGAACCTAAAACCAGCTGAGACACAAAAGCAAAAAACAACTTTAAATCAATACAAATAAAACTGAAATTAGTTAAATTAATTCAAACAGGTGTTAACTGTCGACACCCTTATCATAACCCAATAAATTAGTGATGCACAAATGCGTTTTACATATCGATACATTAGTGTTGTGACAAGCACATTAGGCGGTCCATTGGTAATAAAAAAAAGTGGTCCGTATTGCATATTTAACGTTTGCAATGCAACTTTTTGCTCGTTTTATTTGTTTTGCATTAATTTTATTACTTTAAATGACTGTTTTATAAAGTTGCAGTCGTATGCAATTACCTCTGCTCTATTTTTGCCTTTTGTAGGCATGTAGTGACCACACAATGGTGGGTCCTGTTTTAATACATAAGTAATGTTGCACTAACGGTTTTGTACAAAGTAATAGTGTTTTTCAATATTTATAGAAGCAATAGTAAATTCGTCTACAAAGAAATGTGAATTGCTCGTTTTTGATAACATTTTAGTAGCTAGTAGCTGAATTTTTCAAGGATTTTTTGGGTAAAAATATGGCAAAAAACAACCAAGAGGAAATTCAATACCTCGAAACTAAATACAAAATAGAAAGCAGGAAAATCACGCACAATACCGCCATTATTAACAAGTCTTTAGAAAAAATACAGTCTCAAATTATACAATACTTCTGCTAATTATGACAACACATACTTCGTAATAACAAATTAAGAAAGTCCATTTTTAAGCAATGGAGACCGAACGTTCTTTATTCATCAATCATTTCACAAGAAGCTGTTTTTAAACCTTATGATATATCCGGCATCAAATAATACGTAGCAAATAAATAGATGTTATCTGATCAATTCATAATTAACAAATGATTTAATAGTTATTAGTTAAGACCGTTGTTCAAGCTACGAGTACATTACTTAGAGCGCAAACACTGATTGGATAGATCAATTATTTGAACTGACAAGTCAAAGTCACGTCAATTGTCGAATCGGTATGTCATTGCTATGCATTTGAGGAGTTCTGTATTTACGTCCTAATATTATAAACACGTTTGTTCCTCTTTCACGCAATAACCACTGAACGGATTTTAACAAAACTTGGTACACTGATAGTTTACAATCAGGATTAACACATAGGATAGTTTTTATCCCGAATATTATGTCCGAGTAGGACCATATCCAATTTGTAGACATTAACTGGAATCAGCTAGTTCTAAAATATTATGTTCGAACAAAATTTAAGAACATGTGACTTGGATATTTGTGAAACCTCCTGCGACACAAAGATTTAATTCTATGGTGCAGGAAAATTGAAAATTAAAGTTTAATTTTATTAAAATAACTATAAATAAATAAATAAATAAATGCGGACAACATCACATACATTGTTCTGAACCCAAAGTAAGTTGCTAAAGCACTTGTGTTATGGAATTCAGATACAACGAAGGTATCACAAACACCCAGACCCGAGACAATGTAGAAATGACAATTTATACATTGACCCGACCGGAGATCGAACCCGGGACCTCAGAGCTAGCGACACCTTGAAACCGGTGCGTACGCCACTCGACCACGGAGGTCGTCAACTGTCAAAAAGTTTTCTCAAAACCAGCTCCACGGTCTCAACAATTCCTCCCAAATGTTTTCGAACGTTGCGCTCAGCGGCATATATTTAAGATGGCAAAAACATCGGCGTTCCCCTTAGATATAAAAAAATTGCGGGTATGTAATAAATTTTATAGCCACTGCCACTCAATTGGGATACATGCAGGCGTATTTGCAAACTCCAATGGACAGGAAATTTGATATCCAACTATTTTAATAAAAAAAATAGTTTTTGAGCACATCAGCTGATGATCAAAGAGGTAGATATCAGAATATCTAGAGTTCAATTGCATTAGAATAGGGATTAAATCAGAAACTTCAAATGTATGCGAATGGCATTCCTTTTCGACAAATTATGTGAAAGTATCATAAAAAATTGGAAGAAAATTTTGCATTTCAAGTAAAGTCTTTTAAATACAACTGAAATATACGAAAATGTAAGCCTGTATTCGAACTTTGTTTAGTTATCCTTCAAATCGTTTGCTTGTAACACTTCATGACGACCTCCGTGGTCGAGTGGCGTACGCACCGGTTTCAAGGTGTAGCTAGCTCTGAGGTCCCGGGCTCGATCCCCGGTCGGTTCAATGTAAAAATTCACTTTTCTACATTTTCTCGGGTCTGGGTGTTTGTGGTACCTTCGTTGTATCTGAACTCCATAACACAAGTGCTTTAGCAACTTACTTTGGGTTCAGAACAATGTATGTGATGTTGTACGCATTTATAAAAAAAAAATGAATCTTCAGCAAAATCTCACATCTGTATATGGCAACCCACAATGTTGACTGACGATTGCGTCAATTATCATAAATAAGTGCTCCATCTTCCAAGCTTAGTTGATACATCCATTGATTGCTAATCGCTTTATAGTGTATCGATGTCGATAAGTTTTTATCGATACTTGCACGTCACTAGATTGCGTAATAATGAATTTATGTGTGTATCACAAGGTACTTTGTGCATGTTTGCGTGAGAAAGAATGATTTTAATATGTTTTTTATTCATGCATTTATTTTGATAATATTTTTCTATTGTAGAGTAGATTTATAAGAATTATGTCCTCGTAGAAGTATTAAACTAATTTTGTACTGTTCCGATCGGTAATTTTTTCTAGTTATTCTTGGATTATGTTAAACTTGTAACACAATTTGACCAAGACTATTGTTATTATTTACATGTTAAACTTTTGCACTTTTTAACTAAACGATCAGATACTACGATCAGATATTTTAACTATAACCAAACTATACTTATCTTAACCAAAACCCTCTTTTTGCAAGTCGGTTAAAAACACCGATAAATTAATACAAGAGTCGTGTGTTATAAACCAAAGTCGGCGTCGATAAAGACATTTTGCGGCAAGCTTTCACTGCGTCGGCAAAAACATTGCGAATTTTTTACGTGTCATTCGTCGACGCGTTTTGAACAGGTTATTTTTTAACTGTTTTTTCTTTAAGTACGTTATGGGTTGTTATTTATATCAGTAAAAATGTCCCACTGTTGGGAAAAGGCCTGTGGATTTTAAGCATTGGTCTAGCTTGCTAGCTAGTAATCAGGTTCTTTTTGGAATTTAGAGGCTAGAATCTGGCTAGAAAGCTTCAAAAATAAGGATTTTTTGAGCAGTGCCTTTGACTTGTCAGGTCAATACATTTGAGCGATTCTCCAGAGTCATTTATTAATAAAGAGTGGTTACATTATCAATAAAACTATGTATCTACATAATTGTCTATTTAGCATTTCTAGAAATATAACTTGTCTTTAGGCACAGTTAACTAAATATATAACGCTACATATTTCAAAATATTATTTCAAATTACGACACAGATAAACAATGCTTCCCTTTACCTTAATTAATACCTAATTCATTTACTCACAGATCCGTAATAGTCAATCAGAAACCCTTCTCAAAAACGTCCAAATTAAGGCACATTATTCAATTTGTCACAAAATTACAGGCATATGTGCAAAATTACTCAACCCCCGTTGCTAGGCAACGCCCTAGGGTTGTCAAAATCGCGGCGAACTCGCCAATTACAATTAGCACTCGTATTATATTTGTAGCAGCCCTTGTTATTAACAAATTGGCTTTTGTTAATTATATTGTTATTGTGTTTGTTTATTTAATTTTGTGGATTGTCTTTTTAATGATGGAATTGAGAGAGGATTTTCATAGGGTGAGATTTTGTTTGGGCTTAAATATTTTTTAGAGTTTCCTACCCAAAGGGTTAAAATCGGGCCCTTTTAGTAAAGCTCCGTTGTCTGTCATCTTTTTGGCTGGCTGTATCTCATAAACCAGGATAGCTAGATAATCGATTTTAAAATAATCGACAAAAATAATCTCTTTAACTATAAGTAGAAATACGGTTATAAATATAATGTTTAACCAATTTCTACAACCATTCGGATTTTCTTGACCCGACAAGTGTTAGTTTCATCTATAAATAAATCATTTTAGAAGCAATTATTGGATATATCCTGGTCATTATAACCCTATATCCTAAATTAATGGTCAATTGGACCCCTCAACCCTTCGACTTCGGCATCCCGTTACAGAATAACGAATCAACCAAACACCTACTGTTATCTGAAACTCTGTAATGTATTGTTAATTTGAATAAACAAGATTGTGTTTTCTATGAAATGTAACTAAGGAAACGTTTGTCAGAATTATAATGACATAACTTTTGTCAAATATTGACATTTGACAGTCAAGAACGATGAAGAAATGTAAGTCTTGGTGTGTTAAAGGTCACCCATTTATATATCAACCTTGGAAAGCATAACCTAACCTTTTATATAGCATGGAGTTAGCATCTAGCTCTATAAAAATAGTCGTAAAATTTTAAAATGAAAACGCCTACAATTGCAGTTTTCTCAAAACCCATCCGTCTCCCACTTATCATGACATTGCAGACCATTCACAGACAAAAAAAAAACAAGCAAACCTCCCAACCTAAATATCAAACAAAACTTACTCCTATCACAAACGAAATACGGTACAATTTACAAAAAATTCATCTGCGTTCAATGAAAAAGTACCTTTGCATTGCTCAAGATTTTTTTTCTTCTATTTTTTCTCATTGTTTTACAAGCACACGCAAGTCAACAATTGTTTGGTTTTTCTTCAAGACGGAAGTCTGTATATAATTATTTTCAAATTAGTCGCAATTGTACAAGATTTGGACGTCTCTGAATCCGTGAGAAACATGGCGACATTATTTTTGTTCTGTCAAAAAATTTTCGTTATATATGATTCGTTTTTAAGTACTTACACGAAATTCGTGTGAAGTTTTACACAATAAAACGTTGTGTCTATGATTATAGTGATGTTGGGGTGTTATTGTACCAGTGTTGGGCTACGGCCTCTTTCTGAAGAGAAAACAGAAAGATCATCTTTCTCTGTTTGTTATATAAAATCTATTTTAATTTGTCATCAACTGATGTTCTAGGCTTTAAATTTTGGAATTTTTGGTGTACCATTCTCGTTGTTACCAATACTGCTAGTTTCGCCTATGAACCTTGGATGTTTGACAGTAGTTCAATAATTGAAATTCGGAAATTTGTAACGATTACCATTTGACCAATCTTCAGGAATAAATGTGCTACCTCTTTTACCAGTAAAAGCATTTTATTCATTTCATAAATGCATGTCATACACAAATAACGTGGCTATCTATCACTAAAAGAACTTTTCAAAATCTGTTCAGTAGTTTCTGAGATTATCCCCTCTAACGTCAGAACCTTAATATACACACATTATGCAGCTGAATCAAGTTAAACTGGAAACTGAGTCTAAAATAGTTAGGTAAAGACTTGATAGAAGTTGCATATATTATAAATATCCATCCATCAAATTATTCTATAGTGTGCAACAACTTTGAAATGCGGTTTAACGATAAATCATTTTTAAATCTAGTAAAGAGGTTTTATCAGTTATATTAAATTGCACGCAACGTTATAAAACGCTTATCTTGGAAAACTATAAATCAAAGTTAATTATTTTTTACGCTTTTCATGTCTTTTCAAAGTAAAACTATGATTTTATATGATTGTATATAAAAAGCTGAATAGAAATTATTAGTATTTTCTCAAATTCGTTTTGCAGTTTCACATTGAAGCAGACAGAATCTTCGATCATGTTATAGATAATACAGATGAAAAAAAATTAAGGACGTTTTTTCACCTTTATGGCTTTTTTCGCTTTAAATGTGACTGTTAATGGCAGGTAGTTCAAATTATGAAAACATAAACACACACATGAAATTTGCGGAGACATCTAGTATCTTATGAATAATATGTCATAAAGTTGATTTGGGAGTCCTTTGCCCAACAGTGGAGTGTTGGCCAACCAAGAACTGACACGATAGAATATGCAAATAGAATAATTAATAATAGTTGCATAAATATTGATAAGATCAATCGAGAATTTAATCCTTGAAGTCAAGAAGTTGAATGGTTGAGTAACCGTTATTTAGGGTTGCCACTTCTTTAAACTGAAAATAGACAAAAAAAAATACGTCGTTTTGTGACACCAGTTATGTCAAGAAAAGGCTAAACAAATATTGTATCTAAAGAAAAGTCTATTCGGTATTAAAACTAATGTCTGGAGAAGAATTAACTATAGTTTATTTAAGAGATAGTTCAACATAAAGTCACGTCACTTGTCGAACAGAAACGTCATGCGTCAATGCGATATATCTTTGTCTCATCCCACGGAACAGGTTTAGGCCTAAGCATGAATAGAGGGTTTTTTTTATCAAAAACAATCAATCAAAAGTCATTTATTCAAATAAGGCTACTAAGTAGCACTTTTTGAAGGTCATATCACATTGGACGGCACCCAGTTTCGCCCTCCCATCACAAAACTTTTATGCCAACCCTACGTTTTACAAACTTGTATACCTTTTGAATTTTCTATAAATAATCGCAATTGACAGGTTTGGGTCCAAAGTGGTTCAGATATAAATCAGTGGTTCTGCATCGCTTACTGTCGTCGACGGTAAGGGGCGGCGCCGAGTGATAGAAAAGGATGGGTGGCCGGTGAAAGTGCTCGGAAACTTTCCATGTTGCGACGGGAAATTACAGTAGGTTGCTACGCTGGGTGGATAATGTACCATATTTATGGCCGTTTTGTGAATGTCGCTTTTATTTTGTTTATAATTCTAGCTCTTTTTTTTAGATTTTCTTTAGCTGTAGGCAAGATAAGTTTTGTTGGGATAAAAAGTTTTATACAAGTTAAGACTTCTAAAGAATAGACTTCTCTAATTCATGGGTAATTCTAGCTACATCTTTGATCCAGAAATAATTACGCCCACCAGTTGGCTGATTGGCCAGTGATGGCACAAATAAAGATAAAATTAAAAGCTCACCTCATGATGCTTAAACTTTCAGTTTCTAACTAAACTACCGTCTAAATCAATAATTTAGCACGCTTATTACTTTTATAAGCAGTTTTACAGAGTATAGACAATACAAAATTAGTACATATACCTATACATTATACTAATGGTTCTTATCATCTCATCTGCCTAGCTAAACCTAGTATTGGGTAAAGGCATCCTATTCTTCTCTCATCCTATTTTCCTACCACGTTTGTCTTTTCTGGACGTCCCTAAACCTGTTGTTTCCTATTTATATATTCTTATTATAATAACTGTATTCTAATCAAAGATTTACAGCCCTTAGTTCAAAGACCATTCATATATCTGTTTCTTGAAACTAGAAAGTTTATTGTTATTTGCGAGATGGCACTGAATATAATTAGCAAGTCGCCTTTCCTAATTCATTAGGCTTTATTTGCATTTATGTATGATTCTAGGGCTGTGTGAGGTCAATTTATGGATATGAACACTGAAAGTTTGGAATATATAATAAGTTAAGTGGTGAATCATTATCATGATTTAAAGTCAGATCTATAAAAGTAAAGAAAATTCTCGTTCATAGCGAAGTCAGCTGGAAAACCAAAAAGGTTTGTCAAAAACTGTTCAGAATTAGTAGTCTCTTATAGATCAGAAAGTACTTGATTTCACATATCTAAATCCTAAATGCAACAAGTGAATCAAATAGGATATACCTAAAAACTAAATACAGCCTAAGAATCAAATCTCAAACCTCCCAGTGCATTTCCCACGTAACCAAGAGGTCACACAGCGTAACAAAATGAAACGAAAAGAAAAAATACCGAAGCAACAACATAAAAAATAACACAATATTTATTTAAACATAGACATCAATTTTATACGCACTGGCAAGGCCACTACGGACGATTGTGATTGTACCTTGCTCATTATGAGCGCCTGGTAACCAATGATTGATGTTCATAGATTGTCCAACGGAAAACCGTACGTAATGCCAAGAAAATGTGTTTGTGTATATTTTTATAGATCTAGCTAAGGCGTTTGAGTTTGTCAAGCATGTTTGCTTGTGTAGTTTTGTTTTATGTAGAGTCGTTTTTTCGTAATCGTTTTGTGTTTTTGAAGAAATTCAGGCGTTAAAAAAGAGTAATTAATGATTTCCATATACATATTATTTTATTTCTTTAGTATTAATGTACGCAATAGAGGGATATTTTGTGTGGTATTCCTCAGGGAGTAGTATTTGGTCTTACTCGTATAATTCCAAAAGAAATTCAAATTATTTTTAAATTACTATAAAGTGAATTTAAATTAAAGTCTGATAGCAGAAGAGCGTAGTCGACTTAAATATTATTATCATTAAATTCAGAAAACCGTTTCAAATAAAAATTGACGTCCATCCTAAAATTCCAAACTCAAAAATCGATTTCCAACTGTCGTTTCGTCACGCTATAACCTAAAAACGGCAAGTTTTGTTTAAAATCACCTTTAGCGGGGTAGGAATAAGGTTGGGATTTGATCGCATTGACATAATTGTCACTGAAAAGTACCGAGTACAAGTTGCGGTATTTTTGCCTCACGTACCGTGGTCCCGACTTGAGATCTGTCATTATTGTGATAACACTGTCTGTCTACGTGCAGGAACTGTCCGTCTAAATAGTGTTGGGATGATGTCGATGTGGTCTGTCGATAGTATTTTAAATAAATGATTTTTTGTATCGAAAATTTAAATGGTTTCGTTGTGGTTTTGGTTGGTTGGGAGTTTTATACTTTTATTTAATCGATTCTTTATTTATTTTTTTGGTGTAACTTAAGAAGATGGGTGCAACATGATAATTATATTACTGAATACGTTATATAAAAACATAATTTTAAATAGGAACAATTTATGGTTTGTTCGACCAACATTTTGTATTTTTCAAAGTCATGATTTATTTCTATTTTGTATAAAAAAATATTAGTATTAGCAAAATTAAATAATTTACTGATACTATAGTACAATCGGTTTGCTCCTGCACCTCTTAATAATCTTGACACCTGTCAAAACTGACACGACAGCATTGACAGTCAAACGTCAGTTTATAATTAAAAACTGACGTTTAACGTTTCGTTATACCCCATCACTAAAGTATACATGTATACAGTTATACAAGTTGTTTATAAACATATAATTACTTGGTAGGTCGATGCATATCGTGGGGTACTTGTGTGCGTGTGTCTGTGTGTCTGTGTCCGCGTGTGCGAGAACTAGTTTTCTTGAATATGAGCGATTGTGAGCTGGAGCGACCACACTCGCGTTGATCAAATTAATTTATTTATTGTTTTGATTTTATTATAAGTATGAATATTATTGGGGATTGGCCAGATGGTGAGATGACTGAGTTATGGAGCAAGCGATCGGTTTGTATAGCATACTATGATGGAGGCCTATGCCCTAAGACTGTAAGGGACGTATGCTGACGTTGATGCTAATCCAATTGATCTTGGTGGAGTATACGTTGGTACAAATGCCTTCTCAACAGCTGGTACTTGTGTCCAGTTGGCAAGTCAAGCGATGGTCAAGGATGCAAATTACGGTCAAAATGCAAATTCAATATCGGATAATAAACTGTTGGTAATAAACTAGGTTTTAGTAGATCTAGTTGATAGCCAAAGTTAGCCAAGAAAATTACGTTTTAGTGATTTTCGTTTAAAAAATACAGTAACTTTGAAATGCAATAAAAATAAATCAAGAAAAAAGTCTTAAATAAGATATAAGATAATGTTAATGAATAAGAATTACATTTTAATTAAAATAAATCATAGAAACACCTACAAATTGTTGTATCAGTCAAAAAAAACAATGCTTTTAGATAATATAATCACAATTAGTGTTAAAGCATTTTAATAGCTATTATTATTGTGAATAAGATTCATATCAGCTTTTGCTAAATGCGTAATTGTGTTGAATGTCAAGTTTTTAATGTATATAGTGCAAATTTTTGCATAATCAGCGATGCGTGTCATTGTTTTAACTGTTTTGGGAGCTACCATCACTTATCTAAGTAACATTATAGTGGGCGTTGAAGAGAGATGACGCTCTACGCCGTGTATAGTGCTGTCCTGCTCACACAAATAAAAGAGTCTTAGTTCTAAAGATGTTGATGGGGATTCTCCTTACTAATGGTGCGATTTTTAATCCCTGAGTCACAAGAGAGTTTATCAGTTTGACTGATACGTGTGTGTTTGTCTGTGTCTAGCACTTAAACGGGTGAACCGATTTGGATGCGATTTTTTTCATTTGGAAAATTGATTCGAACGATTGTATCTTGACATGCCTTGCCAAAACTGGTCCAGCCATTTCAAGATCATGATCTTTCTTCACGATATATCCCTTCACCATTTGTCATTGGTGTCTTCGACATACACATGTGTTTAAATAACAATTTCTGTTGTTGAGTCATACTTGCATTGTTCTACGTTTGTAATTACATAAAAATACTTGCTATGGTATGTTGTAATGACATAGGTATAATCTTTAGAGTCTATGGAAGCACGATAGGTATAATTGTCTTCAATGAAACAGACATTTTGAGGAGCTCGCAGCTAAGCTATAACTGAACAAGTTGAGCGATCACAGGCTAAGCTACGCTTGATACGGTCAGGTCGTTAATGGGTGACAATCTATGTCATAACGAGTTCCTCTGAGTTTCGGAAGGCACGTTAAATTGAGGGTCCCGACTGTTATTTATACATCTTTGGCAGTCGTTACGGGTAGCTAGAATAAGGAAAGTCTGACAACCTGTCTTACTAAGGAGTGTTGCACAGGTAAATGGGTTGAGCAGGTCAGATAGGCAGTCGCTCCTTAGCTGCATCTTTAGACTGGATGACGACCCTAACATAGTTGTTAAAAGGTAAGGATGATGACGATCAGAGAGTTAAATAGTCAGTGGAGACATAAATCTATTTCAAAATATTGGACGGAGTTATGTCAGCTAACTAACTAACTTGATTTATGACATAGGCTTTTTACCCGACAGCAGAAGGAAAAAGTTTTTGCAGATATAAGCGACATCAAAGCCAAAGCCGCGGGAAAAAGCTAGTTAATTAAATAAACGTAACTTTTAATAAAGAGTTTTATATCTCAAAAACACATATCTTCAATAAACATAAAAGCGCAGTCAGAAATAAACCCATTAATTTTTATTATGAAAAAAAAAACTGTTTCATGAAAGCAAATTAAATTTATTAAATTTTATACGTGTTTTTTAATCCTAGCACTTAACTTTAATACGACAGTTAAATGAATATGTTAATGTTGCTTTTTAGGGTTCCATGCCTTAAATACAAAAACGAAACCTTTATGAACCTTAACGTTTTGAAAGTGCCTGGAAAACGGCCTATTTGAAATAAAAACTTTTGATTTTGTTTTGAAACCCTATTAAGGCTTTGTCAGTCAGTTTATCACGATGCTGTATTTCATTCACCGTGATAGCTGTCATCATCATCATCATTTTGTCTTCCCACGGCTGGGCATAGGCCTCCTTTCTCGTGCCAATTTCTACGGTCCTGTGCTAGGCTCATCCAGACTCGACCCGAGACCTTGCTATGTGATAGCTAAACAATTGAAATACTCAGATGATGTATTTCTGTTGCCATTATAGCTACAAATAAAGAGATTAAGCCACATAGTTTGGTGATTCATTTGATACATGACCTTTTTTTTTAATTTGTTTTTCTTTGGCCTATTGTACGGGTCCCTTGATGTTGCAATTACGACTCGCAATTGACCAGCCTTTATTTTTTAATTAAATTTGCAAGAACATACCTTATTTAAACATAGCTTACTTCCTTGGTGGTCTATTATTATTAAATGTTTAATTATTATATTATAAATACTTAAAAGTGTCATAGAATTTATCACGCGTTTTGTAAAATAAAAGCTAAATGTGTTATTCATAAAAATGGGAACCATTTTATCCCACTAATCCTAGTAATATTATGAACGCGAAACTTTGTATGTATGTTTGTCACTCTTTTACTCAAAACCACTGAACGTTTTTAGACGAAACTTGATACACAGATAGTTTATAACCAGGATTAACACATAGGATAGCTCTTATCCCGATTTTATGTTCTCGTATGATCATTTTCCATTTGCAGCGGGCGAACCCGCGGTCAAAAGCTAGTGAGTTATATCTAACTATTACGTTTTTACTAAAGTTATATGACATTAATATTATCAGGACTAAATTCTAGAAGATATTTTTATATTCATTGACACAGATAGCACGTTATGACTCAACGGCGATATAGGTAATGGGCTTAACTTTTAACTGTCTTTTTATGTTAGTTATAACTGCAAAATCATAACCACCCTTTAACGTAGTCGGATAAGCTTATGAGTTAATCCAATTTGATTTCTAACCTCCACACAAGTCTACAATAGTTGCAAATTCATAACTTGTTCGATCACAGGGTTAGCTACGCTTGACGCGCTCGGTTCGTAGATGGGTAACCATTTTTGTCGAAAGGAGTTCTTCCGAGTTTCGGAAGTCCCGTTAAATTGTGGGTCCCGGCTGTTATACATACATCTTTGACAGTCGTTACGGAAAGTCGGAAGCTTGAAGGCCTGACAACCAGTCTAACTAAGGGGTATAGTGTTGACCAGGTAACTGGGTTGAGGAGGTCAGATAGGCAGTTGCTCCCGGAAGCCGACCCCAACATAGTTGGGAAAGGCTAGGATGATGATCTCAAAAAAAAAGCGTAATTTCTTCAATAAAACAAAAGCTAATTTCATCACAATAATCTACGCGTTCAAAGTCAATACGAAAAGCAACAGAAACAAACTAAAAGATGTTTTAATATTGGAAATTGCAAAATAATGTTTATTTTCTGTTTGTCTGTACGTAGTGACCTCCGAATGATTCCCGGGCGTTCCACACGATGCGTTCGTAATTGATGTGCATAAATACGTCGGTATACAGGGTGTTGTTTTGTTTTTTATGTCTCTATTTTGTTATTTATTGCTTTGACTTATTAAGTTAGGTTATGTGTGGATTTTTATATGTATTTGGTGGGTATGTTCACATGTTTTGTTGGTCGGAAGTTTTTCGTAAGTTTGCTTGAGAATCTTTAATATTAAGTTGAACTTGACTAATAAGTTTTAATATACCGTTTTGTTTCGAAGTAAAAAATAAGGAAGCTACATAATAAAATGTGTTTTAGGTCGATATAGAAATGATCTAGTTTGTTTTTGGACTAACTGCATAGACGAAGGGGCATAGGTACAGCTAAGACGTCTAAAAGTATTTCATTTGTGGAAAAGAGATGCCGCATTACACGACAGAGCGGTCTCTTTCTTCCATATCTAGAACAGTATTACTATAAAATGAGGTTATATTCGCCCTATACCAAAATAAAAAATACAACCAAATTTAAGGGCTAAAAAACACAAAATAAAACGTCCTATAAATAAATAAATTTAGAAAGCACACATAGATACGTAATTAATCAATCATCATCGCTACACGAACATCCTATATTTACACACACACACACAACACCCAAACATACACACTCAGACCGATTCGTGCGCAGCAGTGCGTAAATAAATTTTGTTCGGACAAAACTGTTATTTTAAAATAATAATTGATGTGCATTGTCAAATGGTATTTTTTTTTCTTTTGTGCCTGTCATTATTTTGCCTATTATTAAATACGAATGGATGCCGTTTCTAAGGTTTGTTTGGTGCCGTAATTATGCTGCACTATGGTTCTCTAGCCTTGACAGTTTTGAGGTTATGTGAACTTTTTGGGTAAAAAATATTTGGACAAGTACCATCTGTAACAGATAGACTGACAACCAATGAAGGAACACGGGCGTTTGCCCAGCGTGGGACAATTTGCGGTCTTAAGCTAACAAGTCTAAGAGAAACCGTTATATTCTTATAGAGAAAGAATGAAAAAATAACTTCTATCATTTAATCGCAATATAGGTATCTAATTGAATTATTAAAGCACGTCAAAATGAATACATCGTATTGAAAAAAAAAACATCGCCATCTTGCAAAATAAAAATTTTGGCGCTAATCCTTTTAACCCGATTTTAATTTCACCGATTAAAAAGCAGATGTTTATAACAGTAAAAAACGACAATTTCAAAGTGACCAAGCCCAATATAATGTATTTTACAACTATTTAACCTTTAAAAACTTAAAATGTAACATAACTAGTGATGCCAACGTAAAAAAAAGTAAGTTTTTTGTCTTGGGACTATAATTCTTTAAGTCAGTTCAAATCTATTGAGTCGTTGGCTGTATACACATATCATAGCCATGTCGAGAAAGACAGGCTGAATTAAAAAGCTAGTATTTTTATATAACATGAAGTTTCTGTAATTCGTAATTCATTTTATATTATGTAATCTTTAGAGCTTACGATTTAGCATAACAGTTGCCTTATTAACTATAAATTTCATGTTTTTATATTATTTTATTCTACGTTTATATAAATAGTATTTATTTATCATAAATTAAGAAATACACGCCATTTTCAATGAAAGCATTTTTTTAATATTTAGGAATATCGTTACTTTAACACAAAAGAGCGAGTTTAAATTTAGAATAGAGTTCCGAATTACTTTAACTTTGTTGTTGCCATTTTAAAAAGTATACAGTAAGCAGGTTTTACTATTTGACTTTCTTTAAATAATACGTTTTATTACAGTTACATTTTTATTCTGTTCTACATTATTTTCTATAAAAATAAACTGTAATTGATGAAGCGGTACTTCCGTGACAAACTGGGGCTATAGTGGTGCTACCGTTGATGGGGTGGTCATTAAAATCCCATAAATAAAGCGAAGAGTCGCCGTTCGAGTCCCGATCGACATATGTTGCGGCATCGACAGCCTGCTCTTGTAAAAATAAATACTTATAGAGTGAAGACTATTGAATATTTAGACGCGGCGTTTTTTATTTGTAGAACTTTTTTAAGTTTTATTGGATACAGAGTTTTTTTTTTAAATAAACTAATTGTTATTTTTGATTCCACATTTAATTACTGTTCTAAGCGTCGATTTTTGAAAATGTGCTTTGAAAATTGGATCTCCTATTAATAGAAAGGTAGTCGGCAACTTAAAACAACTCAAGTTTCCTAGATTAATTAGCCTTTATCACAAACATAGCCAGGTGTCTACTACCAATAGATTTTGTTATAGACAAATATCGATTTCCAGTCTAAGGCCCTTGGTACACGCCGCACAACTTTCCGATATCCGACAACTGACTCCGTGCAACTACCGTGGTTTAAACTTCAAGAGATTCACACTTGAGACAAAAGCCTTCAATCATTTTGTCGCCTAGTGTACGAAGCCCCTTACGATTTAAATGTACAACAAAAACGTGATATTCTATGCGAAGTATCGTTACTTAAAAGTAAGACAAGTGTGAATAAATAGCCCATTGTGACATTTCTCGATCTACATAATTATTGCTCTATGAATTGTCGATGGTACGTAAAAACTTGTCTCTGGAAGTTGCTTTCGTGTGCCGGCAGTTGGTAAATATTTTTGTTTAAAAAATCTATAACGTTATTTGTGGTATGTTTCTATTTGAATTGCGATTTTCTAGTGAATAGGGGTTGTCTATAAAATGTATGTTGTTTTAATGTTAATTTTTAGTATTGCTTTTTAACTTTTCTTGTCGCATGCTTTTGCATGCGACTTGCCTATGAGACAAGATAACCAAAGTTTTATATTTAAGAATGTGAAATCGTTAGTAATAACTGACTTAAGTTAGCCTAGAAAAGACTATTCAACTAGTCAAAAACATCTATTTTTTTTTTATTATTTTAGAGGAGAATACTATAAAATATTTCTTCTAAGTCTTTCTTTTAAGTTTTTTATCGTAAACAAATATAAAATATTTTTTAACTGACGCGTTTAAACCTTCCTAACCCCTCAAACTTGTTAATTGTGTATGTTATTAGTTCGCAAGGTGTTAACCAACATACATCGTGAATGGCAGAATAACACTTGTCCAAGTATTAAAAAAAAAACACACCCAAAGCTTAATTTGAAAACGCAAAAAGTTTCGTTCCTTTATCGGCATTCTCCTTCTACGTTCGGATACGTGTCCATATAAATTGATCGTGCAATACTTTTGTAAAATCTACATATTTGTTTTTTGTTTTTGTTTCATGCATGGTCTAGTGAGAAATGCGGGTTTTTAGCGCAGCGTAAGGAAAGTTGCTTAAGTATGCCGAATGGTCGAATATTAACATTGGGTATGTTGTTTATTATACTTGTTTGGTTTTTAAACGGACAGTTTATGTGAGTTGTGTTGTTATACAATTGCTTATACTATTTGGTCTATTTTGTATTAAATACTGACAACTTCAATGATGACTTTGCTTTAATAAAATTAATTTCGCCTTAATAGCAGTGTCCATAATTTAAACTTTAAAGTAAAGATTTACGCTTTGTCTAAATCGTTTAATATTAAAGACTTAGGTACCGTAGATTTTTCTTCTGTTTTAATCAATCCACGTGCCAGTTACTAAATAAAGTAGGTAACATCTACTTTTAAGTAAGTTAAAGAAAAAACAAATATCTCGATTCGTCTAATCACAGTGCTACCAACCATAAAACATTCCCCGCGTAACATGACGTTTCCAAGATGGCGCCGTCACAGGGTGACAAATACAATAATGGCTATCTCATCATCGGCCTTACAAACATCCGTACGTACTGAGAATTGTTTTATTATTTTTTTAATAGCTTCAGTTAGATGGCAGTTTTAACCGACAGCAAAGAGGAGGTACTCATTAAGACGTTTTTACAATGGTGTAAATTATTTTATTTTATCTGTGACAAGTGGTTACAGATATGACATCTATGGAAGGTTATTTCTTTATAATTGCGATTTTTATTGCTTTTTATGTGTGTTTGATGTGTTGAGGTCATAGCTTTGTTATTAGAGGGAGATGGCGCTACTATGTATCCTTGATAAAAGATACATAAAATAATTGGGAACGAGAAAAATTAAAATGTAAGGTTACAATGGATCAAATTGTCAGTTTTGGGGCAGAATTCAGAATTACCTGTAAGCAGTTTTTATTGTTGGTAACCTATTTTCCCAGTATTTATGCAGTAGTAAAAATATTTCAAATGAAGGCTTTCAACAATATTTCAAAGCTAGAAATATCTGCATGCAATCGTTAAAATACCTTTTAATATATTCCGTCTCTAGTCCTAGTAGGTATTCGAAGAGCAAAAAGTTACCTGTAACAAAAAAAAGAAAAAAAATTACACATATGATAGATAAAAAATATTTGGCGCCGAAACAAACGCTAGCCGCCATAAATTCTAGTCCAATAAAAAAACAATTTAAAATACATTCAAATTTGAAAAGAGAGCAGGCCGACCCATTTTAGTTTGGTCTTCAAGTCGCTTGAAATTCGTCTATTTTTGTTTTCTTTTAAGGGGGAATAAGGGGTCTTAATATTTTGGTTGGTTCCCGTGGTAACGCACGCAAGCGTGACGTCATCGTTCGGTAACCACGGTGGTTGCGCAGCGTTATAAGTTCACTATCGTGAGATTATCGGCCGTACAGTTAGTTGCTTTTGCACATAAAATGTTTTTATTGACAATTTTAAAAAGCCATTCGAAAGATGGACGCGATATTTTTTTTTTAAATGTGGTAGGTAGCTTTGACGCGGGAATGTGGTTCGAAATATAAATACTACATCCTTTTTTGTTTTTTTTTTAATTACTTTTTTAATAATCGTTTTATCTTTACTTTCTATTATTCTTTCAAAATAACAGCTATTCTCATATGATAAACACAAGTATTTATTAGCTACTGCCTATAAAATCTTCAAATAACCTTACCTAGCATGCGAGATTGAGTAGTAAGTAATAACATATTAATTTTAAGACTCCTAGGAATGAAAAAAAAAAACTTGAAATACAGTTAAGACCGCTACAACACGCAAACATTAAAAACCAACGTCTTGACGTTTCCGCTCACTAAGACCTCCTCCTGACAACTACCAACTAAACAAAGGTAATTTTACTCATCGAAATTTTAACACAACCCTATTTCAAATGCAATAAAGTTGATAATCGCCTAATTTTTATTGGTCTCACAAGTTAAATTGGTTTTAATTTCGTCATAAGGCCTCTTTTGATTTGGGTTGTGTTGTTTTAGCGGCAAAATTAAGAATGTTTTTTTTTGTTTTCGTAACATTTGGTTTGAAGTTGTGTTGTTTTCTTATAAATATATTTTGTTTTAAGGAAAGTGTGTGCTTGTCAATCATAATGATTTGAACAATCTTATAGAGAATATTAAAACTCTAGTTAAAAGTAAGAGAGTATTTTGCTTTTCCACATTTTATTAACTTGTTTTTTAAGTTTACAAATCGATGCGAATGGAACTCAAACATACATACATTTCTGTAAAGTATCCGTCACATGCTTCCACAAAGAAATAGTTCCATAGAAAAAAGGTACCAATAAAAAAAAAGAAAAAACATCAAATAACTCAATTATTCCTATTTTAATTCAAACTGCATAATTATTCAAACAGCTACCATAATAATGTGTTTCAAAGCAAATAACCATCAAACATATTTCTCAATTAAACCAAAGACAAGATGATTATACAAAAAATTACAATTAGTAACATCAATTACCTGGCAACACTTGGCAGAACGCGAATACTTTCGCCTACAAAAAAAAAACAAAAGACTGACCCCACGATATTCAAATTTCGAATTATGAATGGTTTCGGTTGAGCTCGTTCGTTTTAGGGTTCTGGACGAAACGTCTTAAACTTATTTTTTTTGCTTTTGAATAAATATGTTACTTATTCATTTTAATTTACATAAATGTTAATTAATTAAGTGACCGTAACAAGACAGCAATTAATGTTGTAGATATTTTCTTAAGTGTTTATGAATTAATTGATCTTTCGATCTTTTTACATGTTTTGTTTTATTTAACATTGCAACCACAATTTATTCTCTGTAAACGCAAAAAATCACGCAAAAATCTACTTTATTATGTTCAAGGACACTAGCTTCGCTTTTTGACTATTATCTTCTTTAACGTTATAAATAGGTAAAATTTGAAGGTTCTTAAAGCTGAACAGACAATCTCAGGATCAACTGAACCGATTTTGAAATACTTTTATCAGTAGGCACGTTACTTCTGAGTGTTACACACATAATATATTAACCCAAAAACCATCGCTCATCAAAGTGCTAGCAACCAATACGTAATATTTTACAACAAAAGGTCAAATTGACATAAAACTACGGAACCCGAAGCAACAACCGAACTGTCATTCGTTCCTTTCCATTCATTCTTAATTTTTTTTTTAATAGACGAATGATTGATAGATGTTGATGTCTTTTTTGTGTATTACGTCATTAGGTGCTTAATTAGTTGTGAACTTGTTCACTCGGTGCCGCGTTACTAGACCATAGAGCTTGGAAAATAGGATGCTCGTTTTTTGAATGACTTTTGTTTATGGTGTTCGGGTTTTTTGAAAGAGGTTTTGTAATACTAAAGAAACTACTTAATTATCAAGAAATAATCTCATTTTATGTTTAACCTTCTTAATCATCTAAAATTGGGTTTAAGAGGTTCATTAAGAGGTTTTGTTGTTTGTATATCGTGTGGTTTCAGTATATTCTTACTTAACTCACTACGAAAAACAGTTAAATGATACTATAGTGTTTAAAATACTAAAAATAAAATGAATACACTAGTTTCCATACCAAAAAACCGTATAATAAAATATTCAAAGCAAATAAATAAAAATCTTAAATAAATCACCTAAAAACAAGACCACATAAAAATCTAAGAGGTCAAACAAAAAAGGGCTCTCGGAAGGTCATGACCTTTTGACTTTTTATGGCTACGTCACTTCCGTATGCGTTTCCATATTTTATTTGTCGAAACGGGATTAAGTTGTACTTACTTATAACTGTTCAAAATATAATGAAAGTCGGTTTCAAGAGAAAGGCTTCTTTTTAAAGGTTTTTTTGCCACACATTGAAGTAAACTTAAGGACAAATTACTATGTCTGTGTTACTTAAATGGCTTGTAAAAGAACATTAGTTGAATAAAATGTTTAATATCGATGATAAAATTCTATTTTCCCCTCGCATACAATCTTATCATCAATAGTATGTGAGTAAGCTAGAATAAATGAAACAAAAATATTAAATAATAATAAAATATTTTGATTAGACCAAATTACCTCATCCACTAAATCTTAATACATCCATGTATAAGCAGGTGGCTAGTACAGTATTATGATTTATGGCAACACCAAAACAAATCGATCTTACTAATTGGATCGACTAAGACTTATAATCGAGTATTGCACATCACTAGTCCACTAATTGTAACTTTTATTACTTAGAAAATTGATTAAGACATTACAAAATGGCCGCCTTTGACGGCTAATACTTAATTAAAGTTAAATTCGGCTTGTTTTATGTTTGAAAAGAGAGATATTTATTACATTATGATTTCTATTAGTTGAATATTTGTGGGAAACTAAATATTTTTAATGATAACAGTCAGTTCTTTCTTGCATGTAGCTGTTAATTCGATCGTACAAGCTGACATTAGCGATAAGACCGCCATTGCGTTTTACCTTGAAAAAGGCAATGCAATAAAAAATGTCGACAACTCATTATTACATTATTAAAGGGTATTAATTTCTTACAATTTAAATAAAATGAACGTTGAATTTTTTTTTATGTATCTCTTTTATTCAATTCAGATTTTCTATAACATTGTCAAAAAACGGCGGCAAATTCTGACATTACATCATGTCAAAACGACTCTGACATAACGAGTAAACGTCACCTCAAATTAACTAGCCCTCTTAACTTTTTAATATACTTTTTTAAACCTGTCACAGGCGTAAGGCCACAGGGCTGGCATTTAGCTGGCATTTATACAGGGTCCAATAAAAATAATGAAGTTACAGTCTCACTTATTTGTTATGATTTTCTGGTTAATGAGTGACTCTCACGCATGCGCACAAGATTAGTAGCCGCTTCAAAATAAATTAAAACATAACTGTTATGTTTCATAAAGTTGGTTAACGTGAATAGGTTAAGTACTTGGTTTTTGTATAAGGATAGTCGTTCAACTGGTATAATTTGAGCTCTTAAGAAAATGACAAAGATTCTGACTTTTGCCAACATTTTTGAGGGCTTCCATAAGCCTTTGCATTTGAAGCAGGGGAGTTATAGACAAATAACGTTATTCTATGCGGTCTCCTAGCGCTAATGCAGATCGCTAAAATGTATTGAACTGACAAGTCAAAGTCACGCCACTTGTCATAACGGAATTATCATTCCTATACATTTGGAGTTTTCTATTCCAATGCGATGTACAATTGTCTTGCGCCTGTGGTTCCCGATTTAAACTAGGTTTAGTTTCAAGGTTTTATATGAATCTAGGTACATTGTATGTTTCATTTGTACTTTGGCTTAACCAACAAAATATAGTACAAAGCCAACTACTAGATAAGCACCGTCTTGAGTAAGCATCCGGTAAACCAATAAAGCCAATATACTAACCATCTTATCAAGACCTCTGGGGCCCGATACCTTCCCCCTGTTACACCTTATTCTGTTCCTGCAGAGACAGCGGGGGAGGTCAGGTTACACTGGCTGATTTTAACAGGCCAACGTCACTTGAGCGAATTAGACGATAATGGGAACTTCCTACTTACGATCAACGGACAGCCGCTGTGATTTGTTCCAGTTTCAAATTTGAACTTTTGATTTTGGAACGTGTGTTCGAATGTTCGGATTTTGAATGGTAACGGTTGGGGTTCACAAAGGACGATTGAAAGAGGTTTTAATTTAGAATCATTGTCATTATTGTAAGAAAAATTGCTCTCCATTTTGGATAATTGTGAATAATCAACTAAGTATTGAATTTTATATAATTTAAAATCAAGTTTCAAGTACATTAGCCATAAAGTTTAAAATCAGCTTGTAGTGCAAACGCCGTGCAGGTCAAACGATCAAGGTTAACCCGCGTACGTCGAGGTCGATCCACGGATGGGTGACCTAGACTGAGACGTGAACCTCGGTAAAAAACGCCAAATAGTTGGCATGGTTTTTACTAAATGTCATATTATTTTAAATATAAGTACTTAAAAAATCTTATAACATTTTCTCAACTACATTAAATTCGAACCGAAAAATTCAAAACGCTTTCGAACAAAAAGGCTGAATAACCGGTGGGCCTCACACAGGCTTTATTAAAAAGCAATAATGTTATTACTGACGAAGTAAAAAACGTCATTACGCTACTATCTCACGATGTAGCTAACCTACATGTAGCTAACCTATTTATAGATAACTTGATGCAGGCTGGCGACATAAAGAAGAAAACGCTTGATTTTTGAATTCGAAACGGTATTCTTTGATTAAAATCCGAACTCAAATTTAAATTCGAACGTAATTTGATTTTGGAATCATATTTTGATATGATTTTGAAACTGGAACGTAAAAATTATGATTCATGTTACTTAAATGATTTCTCGAATCTTTTTCATGTAAAACATAAGACCAAATAAAAATACGATTTGTTTTTAAAAACTTTGATCTAATTCATACTAAGAATTATACCTAGTCATGAGTAAACTAGTTCATGCAAAAAGCAACAAAACGCACCTGTTGCAAACCGCTAGAAAATAATTCAAAATAACGAACAAAAAATGAAGGACAGTGTTAGCGTCAGAGTTAATTATGAAATTAAAATTGCCTTACATAAACTAGACCTTTGCCATCAATTGCATACACATAGTATATATCTTTATTACATAATAAAATACCTTATTAAAACACCGCAGAAAAACAGACTTCAAACACCACTATAAATTGAAACCCTTCACCCCTCTATTCGAAACAAAAATGGATATTAAAAGCGAAATGTAGAGTAAAACGAGAGGTCAAGTTAAACTGGTTGTTTTGTCTTTCCATTATTATTGTATGCGTTGTAAGTGTCCACTGATAGACGATTTATGACTTAAGGTTTTTTTTATATATATATATAAAAAGTGCCGTTTGCGAAGTGTGAATTTATGGTAAAGCCAGTGACAGGATTTGTCCATAGTTTTTACGAAGATGTAGTGTTGACAGTTTTAATGCCCATTTTTTAGAAAGAAAATTTCAATTTTATGATGAATTGAAAGGGTGACAACGTTTTATGTTGTTTTTCGCCGTGTTTTTTTTTTAAAATGTCTCGTTTTTGTTTTGCAATTTATTTGTGTATTGTAATGTTCCAATAGTTTTCAATATATTGTGCTCTCCTTCAAATTATTTTGATGGCAGCAAGGTGTTCTTTTGACAGTAGTTTTTCTATCTTTAAAGATTATGATAATTTTGGCAAACAGTTTCACTATGGGATACTGTTACTAACTAAAATGGGTTATGTAGGTCAGATAGATAGTCGATAGATAGCTGAATCCGTTGAGACTGGAAGCCGACAAAAGTTAATTAGTAAAAGTAGAGATGGCTTTGAAAAGACAATTGAAGTAAGCAAAGTCACAGAAAAAATCTAGTTAAAGAAAACAACTTGATCAGTATTACATAAAGGTTGAAGATCATTCTATTTCCAACCAATGAGCTGTCGTGTCGTCGTAAAGCGGACACGACACGTGCGCAAGCGCATGCGGGCTTCCTAGTAACCAATACATTTTTTACTATAGCAAGTTGCACATAAAATGTGCATAAAAACCAGGTTTCTATTGTTTTCTAATAGTATTGCAGAAATGTAGTATTTTTTTCTTATTTATTAGTCATAGAAACGTATGTTGTGTGGCGGGTCTGAATAAAGCCCGGGCGTTATTTAAATACCGACGATAAATACTTCTGTCCGTGAGAATCAATAACATTCTTCGTAAAAGCTAGTCTGTTTTAATAATAAAAGGTTTACAAAAGGCAACTTTACATAAAAAAATTATAACTTTACCAAGAACTACAAGGCCTTATTAAAACCAAACGTTCAGTCAGCTACTATCTCTGAGAGTGTGTTACGCAGTTTGTTAAAATTCAATACAATATATTCCCTTTTCCACCCATGCCTTACCGACAATAAGTCAACACGCTAGACCGAAGATACTCTGACAAAAAACACCGTTCAGTTTCACATTCATCTCGAAACTCACAGCGTCGTCACAATTGGTAACCTTTTTGGTTATAGGCCTTGTTCGAAACACAGCTATGGTTCAAACAAGGCCTGCAAACTTTGAGTAACATTCGCTTGTGTGTAACTCCATGGCGCAATACATCTACGTTCGCTTTCTGTCAGTCGGGTTGCGTGTTCGATTCTCGTTGGGACAATCCTTTTTATTTATGTTCTGTAAGTCGTTGCAAGATCGAAATGCCACTAAAAAATTCAGTGATTGATGCAAGCTATAAATTTTGTGCAGTTTTTAATTATCTCTTATTAAATCAAATGTTTTTTTTTTGTGAAATACAGATTTTTTAGCTGTCGGATTCGTATCTGTATATGCAATTACGATTTTGTGATTGTAAGAAACTGCTTTGGGAGGTAAGGGAAAGGAGTTTTCGGCTACAGAAATACCGCGATCTTTGTGTTTAGTAGGTGGAGTAGTTACTAGTTGTTAACGGCAATAGAAATACATTATCTGTAAATTTTGATCGCACGTATCTAATAGCCGAGTGATTGAGGTAACCATGACGAGTAGGATAATCGCTTATGTGGTCTACGAATCGCTCTCCTGAATCTGAGTGTCTTTGTGCATGTGACTTGAATGTGTGTGTTATCCAAGCGACATAAAGATTAAATTCCTTAATGCGTTAATAGATAGTATTAAAAAACTGTGGTATATGTATATGCTGCTGATAGACGGACAGACACATAGACACCTTGAGATTGTTGCCTTAGCTTTAGAGTTTATTATTAGATACTCGTTTTGGTACGTGCACAAACAGGCTCAGTTATAAGATAGTTTACTCTCTTGAATAGGGATACCTTCAAAATCGTACAGCAAGTCTAAAATAGTCAAAACTATAACTGTGGCAGTTAAAATTCAACTTATAACTTAACTTTACATGTGGATTAGAGTTATATTACAAGCATTGAATGCAAAGGTCCCAATGAATGAAGGGGGCGGTCTGTGTGCCCTCGATACAACTTGAAGTCGACGCAAATTGTACACACCAACTTATGTTAATGAGTTGAATAGCATCGTGTATTTAGAGTTGGTTTTTAGGGATTCTTAGAAAATGAGTTAAAATGGAATGGTATTTCTGAGGCACTGGTGTTTCTTTGTTCTCAGGCTGTATCTCATAAACTGTGATAACCAGACATTTGGCTTTTATCAAAAAGTAAAACCGAATACCATATCCGAGGCACCGCTTGACTGTTACCAGGCTGAATATCATAAACTGTTATGGATAGACAATTGAAATGATCACAGATGATGATTACAAATACTAAAATCGATCATAGATTGAAATGAGAAATGAATTAGTGGGTCAAACTTATTTGACACCCAACAGATTTGTTTTTCTTCAGTCAATTTTGTACAGAACTCAGTACCACGAGTGCAACTTGAACTCCACCAATTCTTACATATATTTAGGCTTTATTAGGTGCAAAAAATTACAATTACATACCTATGTCGTAAGAAAGGTCAGTCTGAAAACCCTCTAAATAATAATAGTAAAAATTCTCACCGTCGACGCAGATTGCTTCTACGTATGTATGAATTGCATTTTTAATAACCACAATCTTTTTTTCATATACTAGGTATGTAGTTGTAACATAAAAAACACGTGTTTCACACCGGATTTTCCTTAATTCCATGTGCTGGTAATTTTATTTACTATTTGATGCACATCTAAAATAATAACAATAATAATTGTCTAACATTTTGACGTGTCTTTTTTCACATATCTTTCTGTCTGTACTTGTGACGTAATTTTTAAGAAATTCCCTGTCATACAAGGATTGAATGGATCATGAATCATGGCATAAAAAATGTTTGGATCATGATTGAAAACAGATAAATGTTATGGGTAGAACTGACTTAAAAACCTACTGAATTTGCCACCAATATTTTGTTACAAAAAAAAAACAGAAAAGGGACAAATCCAATCCTATAACTTTACATCTTAACTAATAAGTATTAAAATCAATAAAGACAACATATTTAAACTCATAAAAACTATAAAAAGGTTATAAGGTAACATTACGTAAATAAATTATAAAAATAAAAACCTTGTTTACATCGAGTACGAAATAATTCCGGGACAACCTTCAACTGGTGCCTTTACCTTTGCGAACTTTTTATCAATGTCAATTAAAAGTCAGCCGACAACTGGTTCCCTTACCTTATAATGAAAAAAAATGTACTACTTTCTCTTTTAAGTATGCAAAACTGTTTGTTTACACTTTGCTTGCTGTTTTTACCCGATACAGCGACGTAAGAGGGTTATGTGTTAGTTTCATATTGTATGTATGTATGTGTTTTGTGTTAGTACTCTAGAGGCACGTGTGAGTCAAATTTGTTTAACGACAAACTTGTCACGTACTTACAAAAAACTGATTTTCATAGTTTTATGTATCTTTTTCCTATTTATCAATTTATTGTAATAAGAGCATCTTTATTTGCAAATTATAAGCAAAGCAAATTATAAGGGTAAGCTCACACTAGGAGACTGTTAACAATTAAATTGTTTAAAGTCGTACGCATAGGCGACTAAAATCGCCCCGAATGTTTTTGTAAGTTTCTGTTTTAGTTTGTCTATTATTTAAGTGAGAAATACATTAGTTTAAAAAGAGACATAAAACTTCTGGCTTCTATACGATACAAATATTAAAGAATCAAAATTATGTAAGCATAAGATACACGCTTAATAGATCATTCGAAAATCCCAAAAAAATGAACCTGAACTCAACAAATGCGACCTCAATGTCCAACCTCAGTTCAATGTCCTAAAATAATCAAAAACGAAAAAAAAAATGCTCGTCTATTCATTGTGAGTACATACAATCACGCGACAAAAAAAGCAGGAAAATACCGCGTAACATCGCTGTGGTGTGCTAACCCTAACATAGTAACCAATCTATAATTCTATACTAATATATAAAGCTTAAGAGTTTGTTTGTTTGTTTGAACGCGCTACTCTCAGGAACTACTGGTCCAAATTGAAAAATTATTTTTGTGTTGAATAGACCATTCGTCGAGGTAGGCTTTAGGCTATAAACCATCACGCTGCGACTAATAGCAGCGAAGATACAATGGAAAATGTGAAAATACAGGGCAGGTAAAAATCAAAGCTTTTATCTTCTACCCACGGGGCCGAAGTCGCGGGCAACAGCTAGTAGCTCATAATTTAGCACAACTTGTCAGTAAGTAAAAACAACGAAGTTGTTAACAAAAACTCACTTCAAATATACTGAACAGTCCCTGTACCACGATTTTAAAGTTAAACGGGTTGTATTGTGGGAGAGAGATGGCGCTATCTGCCGTGTATAGTGCTGTCTCGCTTCAATAACTGTTATTGTAGGATGTGGCAGTGAGGGTACAGATTTATAGGTTTTCACGTTGAAGGTGTAACGGAATTTCATTCATGGGTGTTGCTGTGGATATTATACTCCTTTTGTTAAGTCGGTAAAGTTGTTTTTAAGTTGATTTAACCATGGATTTTATGAGCGTAAGAGATGTCTACTTGCTATTTTATTTCTAAATGTGAATTCATATCTATCGTTCTTTTTCTTCGATTTTTAAATTTCAAATTCTATATTCAATTTTTTTGGCCAGTTATTTTGTCACTACAAGTTCGTATTCCATTTTCAAAAAGTAATAGTACAGTTTTTGATCGACTTTAAAAAAGGAGGTTCTATTACGTTTTTTTTTCATAATATTCAAATATCTATTCCTCAAATTCTATCCTACCTACATTGAACGCTAATCTAATTAAAACCTAATCAAACTAAACAAGTTACTTAACCTTTCAAAACCTAATTAACGAAATTAATCGAAAAATAAAGTGATTAATAAAAATTTCGCTTCATTCAATAAAAAATGCAAGCGGTATTCGTTGCGCGTGCGCACCTCGGCAAAAACACGATCGTACTGATATCAGTAAAAAGTGTACTTGCTCTGTTTCAGTATAAAACTGTTATTTCTACCATCAAGATTAAATTTATGAATATTAAGCTTGATATAAAGATACTATGATTGCTTTAAAAGTGTTTTTTTTTTAATAAAATGACAGTAATTGGAGTAAAAGATACCAGACTGGATCATTCAATAGCTAAATAACAGTCAGGACCAACAATTTAACGTGCCATCCGAAACCCATATGAACTAACTAGCTGTTTCTCGCGACTTCGTCTACGTGGTTAAAAGATTTTGAACCGTTTTCGCAGCGTACGCAACGGAATCCCTCAAAGATGAATAATTTTCCCCCCTTTTCCACATTTTCCATTGTATCTTCGCTCCTATTAGTCGCAGCGTGATTTTATATAGCCCATAGCCTTCCTTGATAAATGGTCTATTCAATTTTGATCCAGTAGTTCCTGAGATAGGCGCGTTCAAACAAACAAACAAACTCTTCAGCTTTATATATTAGTATAGAGTATAGATTACACATACATGGACACAGAGTTACCCATCCATGGACTGACCGTATCAAGAGTAGCTTAAACTTACCGATCGACTTGTGCAGTTGTATTTTAACTACGGAACATTTAAAACAGAAAATACCAAGCAAAGCCAAATCAAAAACTTATACTAAAAACAGTATCGATCGTTTCCAAAGGTCGTTTATTTGCAATCAATGTAACTTTCACGCTAAAATTTTGTATCAGGGGCTATATGTCAACTACCATATACGGTATTATCACATTAATACATACCAAAAACTTGTATGGGAAACCATTTTTTGTGATCCATTCTGAATTGCGTAGTAAGAGGTCTTGGAATTGGCTCAGGTCAAGATCTTAATGTACTAAAATTGAGGAAAAGACTGGCGTGGGAAAGAGATGACGATGTGTAACATGTAGTGCGCTGTCCCTTTCCCACAAATATAATAATACTAGCTGTTGTCCGCGACTTCGTCCCCGTGGGTAGAAGATATAAGTTTTGATTTATACCTGCCCTGTTTTTTTCACATTTTCCATTGTATCTTCGCTCCTATTAGTCGCAGCGTGATGGTTTATAGCCTAAAGCCTTCCTCGATGAATGGTCTATTCAACACAAAAATAATTTTTCAATTTGGACCCGTAGTTCCTGAGATTATCGCGTTCAAACAAAAAAACAAACTCTTCAGCTTTATATATTAGTATAGATTACTTTGTTAAATCGTGGTCAAATCCCTATATTCGATACTGCTCTGATTGCTGAGTGGTTGAGGTCACCATGCAAAACCGACTTGAACGACAAGCGTTTATGTGATCCACGAATGCTTGTCCTGAGTCTGAGTGTCTTTGTGCATGTGACTTGAATGTTTGTGGAACCCCCCGCGACAGACGGAGTGAATTCCTTGTTGTGGTAGTCGACTATAGATCATAAAATTGACCTTGAGATTCAACCTCAACCAAATCTAGTTAAGACTAGTAAGTATCTACTAAACTTAACGAGATTTTTTAAGGTTAACTTTAATGATTAATGATTTATAACATTCTGTAAATAGATTGGTATATTTTTGAACATGCTTCAAACTCAAATGTCCGAGAAAAAACTCCATACAGTCAGAGTCATCAAAGTTAAAAAAAAAACTATTTTGTGTGCTGTTTCATCTCATGATATTTCAGTTAACTGTTTAGGAAATTGATCATTACATTGTAATATGCATATGCACTTGAAAAAACATTGGTGCTGGGATTCGAACTCCGTCCTTTGATTTAGCAGTCCATCGGGTCTACCATCAGGCTATCTAAGACTGGCTAGTATTGTCCAAAAATCGGTCAATTTAATACTTTTCAAAATCTGAATATTCTTCATATTATTATTAATTATGCATTTATTAACATTCCAACACGTTGATTCAGGTGAATATTAATAAAACAAGCATTTCCCTTCGATAATAGTTTTTTTTCTCAGCAATGAAGAGATTTTAATAAATATACTGACCACACCCAATGGTTGTATCGCTCGGGTGTCTCTCACACCGAACTGTAACGACGTTACAGGGAGTATTTAATTGTCGCTATATATTATTGTACTCGTAAGTAATTAATAACGAATTTTTTGCTTAAGATTAATTCTTTAGTAGATAAGTAGATACTAGGACTACTGTAGTAGAAAAGTTTAAAATAATTTGACTCATAAGTTCTTATGTATTGTCTTACGAATATTATTCAGATCAAATATACCAATCACTTAAGGGGTTATGGCAAGAGAAACTTCAGATATTAAGGCTTTTAAACCCAGCTGTAGAACATTTATTTTTCATTCATTAAAAGCAAATTTTCTCAGTAGTCATTCCTTTTGCGAAGTGTTTTCTTCGCAACTGAACTAGGTAATATTTTGAAGATTTACACAAAAACTGATTCCGTAACATATTATTCTACATTTGCCGCTCGCTACGGTGTAACAACATTCCCATTTGGGTGTGAATGTGTCTGTAAGTATCGGCGCGATGCGAAAATTAATAAATAATAAGACGACCGCCCTCTATGCGCTTGCGCACATTCGCAAGTATCTTTAATAATTCTTATATCAGCTGTTGTTTTTAGAGGTGCGTCTTTTGAATTGTTATTTACTTTAGTTTCTTTGACAACTATGTGAATTACATGAAAAAATAATGATGTATGTAAATTTTACTTAAAAATAAAAAAGCTTAAATGTTTGTTAGTTTTGAACGTGCTAATCTATGAAACTACATATCGGATGATATGATACGATTGAAAATGATGTCAAATTCTTTCAAAGTCGATTTTAAAATCAAGTTACTTGAGTGAATGAAATCTCGTGAAATAACTTTGTTATAATAATCTCATAGATCTGTAGCTATCCCACGGCTGGGCAAAAGTTTATCAAATATAGAAAGAAAAAGAATCATTTTTATGTAAATGACATTTTAAAGTGCTATAGAGAACTGTCTACCCCTTTAAAATCACACAAGTTTGATATTAACCCACTTAACAAACTCCCAAAAATGAACCAACATGCATATTACAACTAAAATCTGATTATAATTTCGCGATTAGAAAACCGACCATCAATGTTCCTACATTCTTTAAAAACGCCTTTTGCGTAACTTGGAGAAAGAGATAGCTATACATCATACCACGCGATAGAAAGGGAGGCAAACACCGGCGCTACTTCAAGGCAATCAACGTTTACTTACAATCCGTTTTCCAACTACGGCACACAGACGATTTCGGTGTTCGAATCATAAAGGCGAGGCGGCACCGTGTTCAGGCACTGTGTCGCTGTGTGCGGACTTCAGTGAATGCCGTTTTCTTGATTTCCAAGTATTTGTTTGTAACTTCTTTTCTTTTATGTGCTCCTAGTACATTATTTGTAGAATTATCCTTTTGTTGAGAAAATCCAATGTCCTTATTTAACCGATCGCGTTGCTAAAAGAGGGTTATGTATTTTATTGCATACCGTAACTAGATTCTTCATTTTGAATTAAATTTAATCATTTTATTTTGTAATTAGGACAAGATTGATAGGTTTTATGTCAGTTTAAAAACTATGGCTGGTGCTAATAAATTATAATAATAATATCTTTATATTAGCTTACTGGTTAAAAGACCGGAATGTGATCAAAAGGACGGACATTCGAAATTCTTATTTTATAGACTATGTACAAATATTTAAGTAAATAGCATAAATAATAATAAGTGCTTCAGTCTCACGAAGAGGAAAGAAATAACTAGAATAAATACTGACACAAATAACAAAACCAATTTCTGACCACAGCAACAAATTAATCCTCTTATTATTATGATAAAAACTAAATACCTTGAAGTCAAAAAATAGTCAAAATAATACTATATTAATTAAGATATCGTTTGACTCAAAATTAACAAGCAACCACATAATGAAACCAGAGACAAATTATAAAGAAAACTAAAACAGTACAGGCAAAACCGCGTGTCCTAGTTAGTTCAATAACAAGTCTAAAATCTTAATCCTAAAATTAGGTAACCATTACCAGCTGCCCTTGCATAACTTCATTAATTAACCAATAAGTTAAATCTAACTAGCTTTTCCAAGCGAATTATTAATGTAAATAATTAATTAATATTGAATTTTACATTAATATATGCAAGTTAATAATATGACCTACAATATCGGAAGGCATAGAAATACATCTTATTTATTTAATAGAAAACTTCAAATGTATAGGAATGACATTCCGTTTTGACAAGTGACGTGACTTTGATTTGTCAGTTCAATACATTTGAGTGATACATCAGCGTAAGGGATTGGAGTAATGTAATTTATCAACAAGCTAATTTTAACTAACATAGTTCGTTGTTAAGTACATTTCGTCTATGAAACTGCTGGATCGATTTCGATGTATTTTTAGGTTGGTAACTTTGATAACATAAATCAAAATTACTAGCACAACGTGATGGTATTTTAGAACGATATTTTTTGACGAATTTGCCCGTTTAAAAACTTGTCTGTATTTGAACCTGCACTGTTTACACGAGAGCAAGTAAAATCTACTATTGAACGTATAGTAGAATACCTTTCCAAAGGACAAGGACAGAAATATATTACAAAGTTAAACCGAAATGTCAAGATTTCATGAATAACTCAAAAATATAGGTCACTCAATCATAATCATTTGAAAAGCTACCTTATAACAGTGAACTTAAAGTTCTTTTTTCATACTAAAAGGTAATATAAAAAATACTATAGGATATTATGATTAATACACGGAGATATAAGCAGGTGTAGCGGGAAAATCTAAAGGAAATGACGTCATCAGCTATGCATTAATCTATAGACAAGTATCTCTGTCTAGTCTTGCTTATGATTTTATAAAATATTCAAAGATACGTTGCGAAACTATTGGCTGTGGCTGTAGAATACTTTAAATTTTAGTATATAAAAATCTTACGATTTTTTTAAAAGAAATCTATTTTTGTTTTTGAAACGACTAACGACGAATTAAGTCTAACTTTCGCGGGGGGTTTCACAAACATTCAAGTCACATGCACAAAGACACCCAGACTCAGGACAAGCATTCGTGGATCACAACTTTTAATACACGGGAATCGAATCGAACCCGCGATACGTCGCGTGTAGTAAGTTCGGCGTGGTGACCTCAACCACTCGTAGAAACGTTATTTGTCTACAGGTTGTATATTCCTTTTAACTTTATATTAATTCTCACACATGTTGTAACATATATTTTATACATATAAAGTACGCAAAGCTTGTATTAAAATATAAGACGTGTTTTAATTGCAGGAAATGACGCCCACATTGACAATTCTGTTCTAAACACACACACACACACACACACACACAAGCAAGTTATAAGTCACAGCTCTTGTAGAGATAGCAGAATTAATACTTTATTTTGTAATAATAAAAAAAAAAATCTTTGTTGGCCTTGGTTTTAGGTTCGATACTAAGGTAGGCAATTACGAATTTCACTTTTTAAGCTACCTTTTCAGCTTTATAAACCGTAGATCAAGTTTTAAATTTAGATGAAAATATTACATTAATCGGATCAGAAGATATTATGTGTCATGAAAGACTTGGCTAAGAAATTATAATTCTACTGTATGTTTGCATGTTACTATATTTCTCCTAAACGACTGGACCGATTTAAGTGATTTTTTTACTCGATAGCCCCTCAAAACGAAATTCACCAGATCAGATAGTATGTATATGTATATTGTTATCTTCTATACTAATCTATATCTATACTAATATATAAAGCTGAAGAGTTTGTTTGTTTGTTTGTTTGTTTGTTTGAACGCGCTAATCTCAGGAACTACTGGTCCAAATTGAAAAATTATTTTTGTGTTGAATAGACCATTCATTGAGGAAGGCTTTAGGCTATAAACCATCACGCTGCGACTAATAGGAGCGAAGATACAATGGAAAATGAGGAAAAAACAGGGCAGGTATAAATCATAACTTATATTATTATCTTCTACCCACGGGGACGAAGTCGCGGGCAACAGCTAGTTGTTAATAAAATATTACCGTAACATTTTTCTTGCTATCCGTATCACAATTTTCCTTGTAATAAATGCATCTAGAACCAGCATCACCATCAGCCGAGATGGTGACTGACTCACTCCCATGATAAACTAATAAAATATTACACGCAATTACAAACATACACACAAACGTACATACAAGTATAAAAAACTGGTGAAGCACGAGTTGGACTGGTCAAGAGAAGATTTGACGTCAGATTATGAGATAAATAATAATACAATTATAGTTTTTTCTTATGATGTTTGTGTATATTTAAAGCTGTAGGTGTGGATTTAGTGCTTCTCCTAAACGGCTGGGCCGATTTCAATGACTTCATTCGCTGGCGCTCTTTTTAAAAAAAAAAAACGACTCCCGCACTAAGGAATTTAATCCTTGTGTCGCGGGGGTTTACAAACATACAACTCACATGCACAAAGACACCCAGACTCAGAACAAGCATTCGTGGATCACATAAATGCTTGTCCTACGCGGGGATCGAACCCGCGTGGAGACCGCAACGTTACCGTTAACATCCAGCAGAAAGCTAAAGTTGATGTTGTTTCCAAATTGTACAGTGAATTTACTATATACCTATATTTGTTTTTATATTTAATACTTTGTTAATTATACTTATATCAATCCTATCCTAGATTGGAAAAGTCACATCATCGTCAGAACATCGCTTTTTGGACCCGCAAGTATATTGTATATGTATATAAATACAAAATAGACAAATAATATTATTCTTTTTTAATCTGCATGGTGGTAATATTGAAATACGCCATCTTGGTTTTCTGTTGTCACAGCAACAATACAAACACACACTGGTAAAATGACAATTTTACTTATAATACTGTTTTAGGCATATGTACATAGGGCCTATAACCACGTCTTAAAGTAATATAAAAGAGAGATAAACTAAGGCCATGTTATTTGGACCCTTGACATAAGGGACCCTAAAACGTACCGAAAAACTTGTTGTATTTTTTTTTCAAAAACAATTAATTATCTTGCCTCGTAATTAGTATGATCTTAACTATAATGGTTTTAACTGACTAAGATGGATTTTAACTACAGTTTAAACTTTTCGGTTAGATGACTCATAGGCTGACTGCAATTTTATTGTACATATGTACCTTTTATATCTTTTAGTATTGTAAACATTTGAACAAGCTTTCGGTAATTGAAGTTTCACGGTTAGCCGAGTGGTTGATTTAACCCACTGTAGGCGATGTGATGCGGGTTCGATCCCAGTTTAGAACAAGAATTACGTATGATCAAAATGCTTGTCCTGAGTCTGGGTGTCTTTGTGCATGTGACTTGAATGTTTGTGAAATCAATGACACAAGGATGGAATTCTTTGCGGGAGTCTTTACAAACGAAGCAAGGAATTAAATTTGTATTACGGGAGTCGTTTAAAAAAATATTGGTCGAAAAGTACGAAGTTCCAGTAGATGACTTTTGGAACAAAGAATAAAGACTCGTATCTTAAGTTTAGCATTGTTTTGACTGGTATCCGCCAGTGCGGAACAGTTTTTGTGTTTCTTCCTGCTGTCGCGAAGGTATGAGACACAAGGGTAGAGTTCTTAAGATATGTCTGGAGATACTTTTGTTGTGTTGGTAGAAAATGTGGGTTGAGATTTTGGTTTGTGATGAATCGAATTTAGAAGTTTATTTTTTTGGCAGAAATGGTGAGTGAATTGTATTTTGAAATAATTGTATAATTATTTAGAGAGAAATTTTCTTTGATTTTTTCAAAATAACATTATGACTTGATAGTTTGTGTATTTACAAACAAAACAATTATTCATACACAAGTTTTCTTCATTTTAAACTCACGTAAAATATTCATACAAAATAATTAAATCGTAATAAAAATCTCGAAAACATAAACTTCGTGTGTACCGCAAAAATACAAAAATAAGGTTAGTAGTTAACACAAGGTGATTACAACTTTAAACCCTTGTAATAAGAGTCGTTTTAAGTGTAAATGTAATTTGGCAGTTGTCAGTCAAGAAGATAAGGCTGAGGTCATATGAATTGATCATTTAGTTTAATTTTTAAGTAAAAAATAAAATTTTCTTTAATAATAATATTCATAGAGATTTTTCTTTTAATTTTTTTTATTAAATATTAAACGATTAAGATATCCGGATATAACGTTTTGCCATTACCGAGATTAGTTCAAGACAGTACTTTAAGTTTCACATAAAAAACAATTTCAGCTTTAATCCTTGTACCTTAAGATTCATTTTACAATACCATCTTTAGTAACAACTAGTTTTAGTGCCTATTAATTTACTGTTTATGTACCTTTGCTCATAAAATCGCAGTATTATAGGTTCGTTTTTTATCAAAACTGCAAAACCGATTTCGTTAAAACTTTTCTATTTTATAAAAGATTATCAGGATTAGGACTTCATATTGCACTTGGCTGCCTCCCGTCACGTTATGTGGTAATTATTTTAATACTTTATTGCGTTAAGAGTCAGGCTTTCATATCTTTAATAAACACTACAGATTTTCTACTTACATGTAGTTAAAAACAAATCAATTTACTATTATACATGTGATTTGAATATTTGTGAAATCTCTCGAGAGACAAGCATTAAATTATTGTTAAAAAAAACACAAAAAACTGTAAAAATAATCCTCCACCATGTTATATCTCATAGCATAATCATATGCATTATATTCCGCAGACATTACACCCTAAGATTAAATAACACACATCTGACATAGAAACTCTTTTAGTCCACCTATCACAGCTCGCTCAGCTTAAACCTCGCTCATCTCACAGTGAGACCTACACACAAACTTGACGGATGACGTAATAAGCAATGTTTAATTTACTTTTTGAATTTTTGACAAACGAACGTAATTGGGTTAAGTTAACGGTATTTCACTTTATAAGTCTTGCTTCGGTAACCTTTGTTGTAGCAATATGAATTTTATTATAACTATGCTTTTTTATGATTAATATACATGGTTATATGGCCTTTTTAGAATACCATAACAAAGAAACTCTATTTTTGAAGCACCGCTGTCTATGCATCTGTCACCAGAGCCCCAATTCTGCTATTTACAATGGCCAATAAATGAATGGAAATTATAATGAAATTATTATTAATCAAATTCGTATTATTCTAAGGATGTTCCAACACTTACGTACTTGGAAATACAGTAGGTACGGGGCCGAACACTCACGGTCAAAACAGTAAATTTCCAATTATTTTGTAAGAAAAATGCTTAAGAGAATAGGAATAATTTCAAATTTAATCGCATTGCCATTCATTTATCGGCCATTGTAAATAGCAGAATTGGAGCCCTGGTTGTTTATCATCAATTATGATTTAAATAGCCTGTAACTGTCCCACTTTTATTCAAAAATCTCTACCCATTCAATAAGGCATTGCGCTTATCAAAAAAGAAAATCTATTGACATATTTTTTTGCACCAAACCATATTCAAACGTGTTACCTCGTGATCAAAAACCATTTGACGTAAACGATACACAAGTAAGATATAATCATTACAAACACATGTTTACATTTATAATTTATGCGAGTATTATCATTTTAAACGCATTCCATGCATATGCGAGTCAGGAGAAACACGCATATACATGCATCAAAACCATATGGGCGCATGCGTACATAATAATTTGTTAAATATACTAAATTTGTAGTAATTATGATGATATGTATTACTTAATTACGTATAAGTATACATTTTGTAAAGAAAAACCTCGTGTCAGAATGTTGCTTTCTATATTCCTCTGAAACGACTAGACCGATTTTGATGAATTTTAAATGAACAGTAGTTTTGAAATTCGGCGTCTGTCTATTTTTATTTTAAATAGTTTGATTTTTTGACACCTATTTTTTACATTCATAATTGCATTTACTTTTCGATACGACGAAACAAAGATTGTTTTAGCTAGTAATATAGTGAAGTAGCCTAGAGGATCCTATAATCTTCGCATATTTAAGTTCTCCATTGAAACTGATTGTCAATTAAAGACTTGCAGTCTTATTAAAAACATCTTTAGCCATGCTAATATTTACAACAAGTTTAAGTCTGTCATCTTGAGTATAAAATAAACTCGTAAAAGGTACATCAAAGAAATTTAACGATAAATAAGCAATTTTCTTTATTTGCAACAACTAGAAAACGAGAAAAATGCGTGTACACCCAACTAAGGTCATAATAAAATAAACTTCAAAGCATTTAAAATACAACAACTCAATTTAGACCCTATCGTACTATTTTTAACGCACATTTTTAATTACCAAATCGTATGGAGATAAGATCTTTGATTATGCCACGTTCTTTTTGCTGGTACAGTTAGCGCATCAAGTTTTCCAATAAAAATGTAAATAAACAACAGTTTTTGTTTACTAACTTGCTTGGGCTGGTGTACGATAGGAAATTTATTTATTGTAGACATTCTTAATGGCAAGGTGTGATTAAACTTGTATAGTTTTAATTTATAATTAATTAAATGGTCTTTATTAACAGTTACAAGACAGCTGATACGGTATTATGGTAAAAGAAATGGGTTAATAGAATTATCTAGGCTGTCTGTTTAAATACTAGGTTTTGCTTGCATAATGTAAGCTATTCCCATACCAAAGTTTATGACAATCGGTACAGCAGTTTAGGCATAACTCCAAGTTTTAACTACTCAAATGTATTGAACTGACAAATGACGTCACTTGTCGAAAATGAATGTCATTCTTATACATTTGAAGTTTCCTATTCATTTTAGGCCCAAATTTCCAGTCATCAGTTAACTTCTATCTAAATATGTCAGTTTGACATATTTCCTAAAGCTATCATACCGTCCAACATATTCATCAGATAAAAGTTATCTGGCTATTGAAAAATCAGTTTTAATACGATGAATAATTGTCTAGGTATAAAGTAAAGTATAGTTATATCTCTGCTTACCTCACAGTTGCTTAAAAGCGTAAAAATAACAAGTTCGTACCGTGTTTTCCCTTGGCACCGGCACGGCGAGTTTTTATCTGTCTTTCCTACCACTGCTTACTAAACCAAGCTGCGAAACGAATGGTGTGTCCAACAGTTAGTGAATTAACGGACAATTATAAGAAATATAATATAGATTGTCGTCAATGAAGACGTGATTGTAAAATGAGAAGATGAAAGGCGCGTGCACTAGAAGGACTAATATTTTTATGAGTAGAAAATTTTTGGTGGTTTTGAGCAGACAACATACTAAGGGAATTCTAATGTAATGGCTTGAAATAGGAGTTTTTTTATTTAGTAAGTATTTATACATGTTCGTTTATTACACCCCTCAAATAGTTTATTTACTACATGAGGAATCCATAACCAGTGATTACCCCAGTGATTCATATTTTGATAGATTAAAAGCACAATTTGCTTAAAAACTATTTTCGTTAACTACTACTTTTCGAAAAATGAATCCCGATCTTTCTCTTTAGTAGAATAACATTTAGACAATTGCAATGACGTAAAAGATCCCGTACAAAGGTAATTCAAAATTGACGTTTAAAAAGTACTACTGAGTAGGGATCTTAAAAATCTTAAAAAAATAGACTTTTTTTTCAGTAGTAACGCTGGGTATTATTAGTGATTTATAGTATAATAAAGTCGTAAATCCATCTATCCATAATTCTCATATCTCATCATCTCATCCATGGCCACCCTACAACTTTGTCCGCATTATCATACAATAGGAGACACCTCACACGTCCTTGGTCCATTATCTCTTCATCTTAGTGACTCCTTATAATTATGAATAAAACACCTTTTTATGAATTTTGTCGGTTTTAGTTTGAGGTCAAAACATCACGGCATTCGTTTTTGTTGATAAAGATGTTAATAGTAATTTGTGGACATAGATTTGTTTTCTTTTTTCTTCCGACGCAAAAAGAGGTGAATTATGTGCAAGTGTTTTTAGACAGATATGTTTGAAACTAATATTTTTTAACTAGCTGTTGCCCGCGACTTCGTCCACATGGTTAGAAGATCTTGAACCGTTTCCGCAGCTCACGCAACGGAAGCCCTCAAAGATGAACAGTTTTCCCCGTTTTTCCACATTTTACATTGTATCTTCGCTCCTATTAGTTGCAGAGTGATGGTATATAGCCTAAAACCTTCCTCAATTAATGGTCTATTGAACACAAAAAGATTTTTTTTAATTTGAACCAGTATTTCCTGAGATTAGCGCGTTCAAACAAACAAACACACTCTTCAGCTTTATATATTAGTATAGAAGATGAGTACCGATTCAAGACAAGCATTCGTGGATCACACAAATGCTTGTCTAACAACACGGCCATGGAAACCGCGAGAGGTAGAGCACATTTTTCGTGGTTTGAAATGACTTTAAAATGTAAAGATTCTTTTTGCTGTTCAATTTTAGTGTCCAACCTATCTATGACTAGTCTCTAGAGTTGTAGTTGTCTATGCATGTGGCCCAAATCTGTCGTGTACAAGTTATAACTGTTATTATCTACGGGATATTGCTTGTCTATCCCCGCCTGATCTGTGATTTGTTCTGCCTAGGTCTCTGTGTGTAGATGCTGTTTTGAAAATGCAAAATTTGATAGTGTTTTATTTGCAAGTGGCTGAGGAGAAAACTGTATGGTATTAAATGAGCAGGATTTTTGCCCAGTTGTTATCAATGAGATGTTGTTTGTAGTTTTTGGATTTTATTATTACTACTTTTATATATTATTATGATTATATTTTTAATTCTACAAAAAGGTTTGTATGACTTTGTTGGTTCATGTATATTTTATTCTTTTTATTCGTGCGTCGTCGTTGGCGGTAACGAAGCAAAAAAAGATAACATTTTTTTTTCGTCATCTATCTTTAAATGGTGTTTAGGTGAGTATTTTGTTTAAAATCATTTCACAAGGACACTGATCTTATTCCATTGTTAGTATTTTGTGTAAAATAAATTTGTAATTAAGCTAGGTTTTGGCAAAACCTGTTCAAAAATACTTATTCATAAAAATATATTTGCGTAAAATATGAGGCGTGCAAAATTGTTGGCAAAATTAAAATCGAATACTTTACAAATATGAGATTTTTCGATAATCTTAAGGAGCCAAAAAACGTTAATTGGTCAAGAAAAAAAATATAACGGAAAAATACCGTCACTTAGATGTGACCTCAAATAAAAACCATGTTTTTTTTAACAACAATTAAAACGTTTTCACGCTGTCGGTCAAAATAATTGATTTTATGATCGTTCCTTCGTGTTTTGATGATTTTTACTATTTTTCATCCACAGTTCTTCTAAAGTTTTGTAATATTTTGGTAGAAAACAACGCAGTTTATGTTAATCTTTTTGAAAATTTTGCCAAACCCAACTCCCAGACATAAAAAAATGAATGAAAAATGTGTCTTCTTTTCAGCTTTCCCAAAATTAACAAATAGTGTTACTTATAGCCAACAACTTCTTTTATAAAGAAAAAAAATAAGTTTGGTTTTCAGTGTGTCGATTTTATTATACAAGCTGTTATAAAAAAAAAATAGACAATTTTGGAACAAAAAAATACCTATCTTACCTTCTTATGATCTAGCGTGGCAATTGATACTCAAACCTTCCCTATAAGAATATTCCTATTTCTACCGATGTGCCATCTCTAGCCTAGTATTATTACCATACCACCCAATCCTATTCTTCAACAGATCTACCCAGGGCCCCAATTCTGATATTTGCAATGGCTGACGGATGAATGAAAATTGACTTAAAATTACAATTTTCCTATTCTCTTAAACATATTTACTAAAATAATTGTAAATTCAGTACTGGACGGCACACTCAAGGTCACTACAATGAATTTCCAATTATTTTCTTGACAAAATGTTTAAGAAAATATCAATAATTTCAAATTTAACTCAATTGCCATTCATTCATCGGCCATTGTCAATAGCAGAATCGGGGCCCAGAAGGACCTTTTACAGATCTTGTATCGCCCGTCTTTTATAAAACACCGTTATATTAAAACCTCCAGTCCTAATAGGAGCACACCTTCCATACATCCCGTCCGACCTGTTCCTATGACTCATTCACAACATTTATTCTGCATTAAGTACATACATAGTGATATCTTCACGCTATTTCCATTAAGGGGTCAGTTGAGATGTTGATATTGATTTCAACTTCATTAATATCGCTTAATAACTGTTTTATCTAGTTTTGTATCTTAACTCGATTGAGTAGTTCCTGTTGATGTACTTTATTAGGTGTTTCTAGCTTGTGGTGTCCCACTGTTGGGCAAAGGCCTCCAAGAAATCCTTATTTGTTGGTCTGCTAGCTACGAGTGGTATAATTTCTGACACCAGGCATCAATCATAGAAGAAAAATTTGTTGCAAACATTTAAAAACTTTGGAAAAAAGTTGTGGATGACCTCGTTTTGGAAGTCGTTAAAAATCTAATAATGCTATAAAAGTTCATAAGTGCTGTTGAAATGAAAACAAATTTAGGTTTTTTTTGTCATATGTACAAAAATAACCTTTTTCTTATATGAATTTAATGTCTAAAGCAGTGTGCAATACATTACAGTCTTGATGACGCGCCATTTTTAATTACACATCACGCACCTTATTAGAAAAAGACATAAATAATAAATTGATGACTTCATTTGACCATAATACATAAAACATGAAAGTTTTTTTTTATAACTAACTTAATCATAAAGGAAATGTTTTTATCTACTAATAGAAGTTTTTTTTTCAATAAATTACACTGCGTCACTTCCGGTCAATATTATAAGCCTAAGCCTACAACAGTCACAGATACCAGGACTTTCAGTTGGTTAAAGGATTATCAAAATCGGTTTAGTAGATCCTGAGATTACCCCCTACGACTTCACAAACCATACTGCTTTATCATATTAGTGCAGAAAAAATATATATATTTATGAGAAAAAAACTTCCCTGATTAAAACACCAGAAATATATAGTAACAAAATAGATTCAAGTATAATTGTTAACGAATATTTCAATTTTAGTTAACTAAAAGTTATTTAAACTAAAACTTGACGTAGTTTTGATTGCTTTCTGTTAATTACGACAAGTTGGAAACTTCTAGAAGTTTTTAATTACATACCCGTACAAAATTGTTATGTTCCTTAAAATATATAGTTTACTAGCTGTTGCCCGCGACTTCGTCCCCGTGGGTAGAAGATATAAGTTATGATTTATACCTGCCCTGTTTTTTTCACATTTTCCATTGTATCTTCGCTCCTATTAGTCGCAGCGTGATGGTTTATAGCCTAAAGCCTTTCTCGATGAATGGTCTATTCAATACAAAAATATTTTTTACAATACAATTTGGACCAGTAGTTCCTGAGATTAGTGCGTTCAAACAAACAAACAAACTCTTCAGCTTTATATATTAGTATAGATTATGTATACAAAGGCATATGAGTATACAAGTGTTAGTTAAATGCTTGGAGATTTATTTATTTTTTATTATATATTTTTTGAGCGAAAGAAGTTTAACAAATTGAAACTAACTCCTAAAGAGAAAAAAAATCTAGTTAGAAAACTCCTTTTAACTAACCCATAGCTGGGCAAAGATACCATATAAAAAGTCTAGCATTGATCACACAACATTCATAAAACCATGATTAAAATAAGTTAAAACATCCAATTTCATTAAAGTCGTAAAAATATAATAAATGTATGTATGTATGTGCCTTTATATCTCAATAACCTCAGCGGCTCACTAAAGGAAGTTTTGTAATAGCTGTCGATAGTAATTACTAGATCAAAGAAAGCCGCCTTCTAGTAATAGTCATATATAAAAATGTTTTATTGTATGTTATTATTTTTTCTGTGTTGCTATTTGCCATGCTATGTCGGCTTTCAGTCTCGACGGATTCAGGTGAATACTGTTTTTTTTAACTTCCTTTTGACCTTTATTTACCAAATTATAGTTAAAAACGTTTTTTTTTTATTTCTATTCCCAGACTCAGATGTCCGTAGATGGCAAATGCTTGTACAAGGTAGGGATTGAACCCGCAACAAATCGCGCTCAGTGGGTTTGTCGTGCCCTCAACCACTCGGCTGTCCGTGTAGTTCTGTACCGAACATTACGGGATACACTAGAAATCAAATTCCATTCAAGAAAACATACCACTTTTACATCGCAATCGGGACAAAAAAAAACTACACTAATTTCTAGTCTTAACATCATTTACAGTTTACAAATTAACAACACTGAACTACTGACTTTAGCGAGCGAATCCGCGTTACACACTAGTATAAACATCAAGTTAAATTAATACCCCCGCGCCACCTGCCGACGACTTGTTAGCGTTTGAATACTTAACTAACTGGATCTAGTACTGTCAGTTACTAAATGCTTATAAAAATACAACATATGAAGTTTTATTCGTGAAGAGACTTCTGTTGAATTTTTTAGTTTTTGAATTTAACTATCATTTTTGGTATGATACAAAATGTTAGAAAGTTAAATTAAATTGTGGATGTCAGATTGTATATCTCCTAATATATAAAATTCCCGTGTCACAATGTTAGTGACCGTACTCCTCTGAAACGGCTTTACCGATTTCTATGAAATTTTGTGATTGATTTGTGACTTTTGATTTACATATTGGGTAGGTCTGAGAATAGAACAACATCTATTTTTCATACCCTTAAGGGTTAAGAGTTGCTCACACTAAAAAAAAATATTTTAGCTTTTGGACGAAATTGTTTGTTTTTTTTTTTATAATGTGGCATTAAAAATACATACAACTAGAAAAATAAATCGATAAAACAACGTTTGCTGGGTCAGCTAGTCTCTTTATAAAATACGATAATCATTTATCGTTTAAGACTAGAATTTACCAATAAATGTTGGGAAAATGTTAGACATTATTTCTATAATTAAATTAAGTAGATTATTTTACTCTTTTGACGGTAAACTTTGAATTCATTGATTCTGCTAGCTGTTGCCCGCGGTACCGCCCGCTCCAAATCGGAAATGATCTCAAGGTAACATGAAATCGTCATAAAAACTTTTATGTTTTAATCCCGGTTATAAACTATCTGTGTATCAAGTTTCGTCTTTATCTGTTCAGTGGTTTTTGCATGAAAAGTGACAAACATCTATACATACTAACTTTCGCTTTTATAATATCTATAGGATATTAGTACGATTTATTCTTAATTTTTCGTCCCCTGTAGGCCACAGAAAAATAACATGCATTAACCTCATTTTACTAAACTACTTATTAATTATTATTTTTAATCTTTCGAATCACTTTTGACTCTAACATTACATGTTTGCACAAGAATGCCTCCCGGCGTCATTCGGTTTTATTTTGCATCAATATATCTGGTAACACCTTAAATGTCTAGAATAATCGTAATAGAATCTTTACAGACTGATTTCTAGTCAATTTATTTAGATAACAGTCAAAACTCGACTAACGGTTACCTAAAGGAATTTAGATAAATGCTTGCTAAAATGTATCTATCATTATTTTTTAGGGTTTTTTTTCAAGCTATGTTTGTATCGGCTTCCAGTCTCACCGGATTCAGCTGAATACCAAGTTTTAAACATTGCATCGATCCACCATATCCCAGTTTAGTAGATAATACAATAATATATTTCCTAGCAAAACTATTTGTACCACCAATGCAGTTCTTTTTTCAAACGTATTCTAAACTTAAATCGTTTACTTATTTGCCCTCCTTTGCGTGCCCAAGCGCAGTTGCCCGTTCTAAAATTCCAAACTTGAAATAAAAACGGACATTTTTGAAATTCGAACGAACGATTTAAATATGTGGCAATTGTTTCTTTTACAAAACCGTTTCTTAGAATACGTTTAAATGTATTGCAGGAAACTTGGAGTAAAAACGAAAGTTAAAATCGCGGTTAAAGATACGTGGTTAACAGATAACGTGCATGCAAAGTACAGTTAAAGTAAGTAGTAGTTATTCCTTCGAGTTTTAAAGATTAGCACTTGTTTGTAGTAGCAAAGTAGGAATTAGTTTAATTTGACATTTTTAATGCCATTTTGACAGAGAACATTTTAAAAATTGATTGAACCTGGTTTTAATATTTCTGTATCAGGCCAAATAATGAACTCCGAATAGTTGTAAATCTTTGCTTTCTAATCGCTTTAAAGCATAAAATGGAGACAGATAGATATTTAAAAACCTCGTCAAGTCAGGTTGTATTTTAATAACTTAAACTTTAAGTAACTCGTCTTCAAAATCGTTTCAGTATTTCCTGAGGTTACCCCACAAAGTCAACTGTACCCCACTGTAATATTATTAAAGATTAAAGTAAATTACTGTAAACCTCCTTAAATATAAAATATAGGCCAATAGGCACGAACACTTAAAAAAGCGAACCAATTAAATTAATTGGTAAATCGTTAAACAATTGAAAACAATTGGTTCGTAATGGAACCAATGTTGTTAATTGTTGTTAATAAAGAGACAAAGTGATGTTTACTTGATTCTGGGTAAAAAATGTTTCTTGTTTACGTGTGACCTGGTTTTTAGGGATCTCCACCCAAAGGAATGCAAGAAAGAACCTCATTTCAAGAGCCTCTGGTGCCCGTCGGTAACCAGGCTGTACCTCATGAACCGTGATAGCTAAACAGTTGCAATTTTCACAGATTATGTGTTTCTGTTGCCGATCAAATAAAGAGGATAAGCAAGATTATTACGGTCATAACTTTGTTGGTAGGTGATTTTTCTTTCGTTGGTTTATACCCAAAAATTGATATGTCAAATAACCGATCTATCTTTAGCCTATGGAGTTGTGGCTAGTTATGATATGACATTAACGAAAAGAACTTATCAGGAAGAATATAAAATTTACACATCAAATACTTTTTAGTATAAGTATTGAATTTTGAATAAAATATACATTCATTTCATATGTATAAGTACTTCCAACCATAGCTATTAAAAACAGTTCCCTCTACACCGCGCCACAAAAGATACACTTTCGGCCACAGACAAAAGACTTCAATAGACAAAGACAATTCCAAAAAAAAAAACAACAGAAGCCTCACTCTTGCCACTTTAACGGAAGCATGTTCTTTTTTCGAACAATTGTTTCGAAACCGCAAAGTCATGACATTTGACGAACCGCTATTGGTCGCCGGCGGGACTTTGACAGCCAATCAGAGGCGTTACTCGAATTTTGAAAGTCATCGTTCTTAACTTAAAAGATAGTGACTTGGCGGGATCTTAGATACGTTATGTATTTTTGTAAATAGAATTTCGTTATGGCCGGGACGAAAGGTCGGGTTGCGTGGATGACATTTGATTGCAGAAAAAAATACTTGTTCCGTATTTGAAATTTCAAGTGTTGCAATTCATTGGAATGAAACAGGAAAAAAAAATTGGTTTGATCACTCGGAATTAACTCAAATATTTGTGTTGAAGTTTTGTATTGAATCTCAAGTAGGTACCTACCAATATTACCATAGCCAAATCTTCTAAAGCCAAGGTAAAAAAAAGGTAATTTTTGGTTCGTTGTTTCTGAGAATATTTTTTACGGTTTCAGTTCAAATACATACAAAAAAAAATATAATTTTGCTTTTAAAATCTTATCTTCTTTAAGTCATCGATTTCAACAACACTATTTTTATATTCGGACAACACAAGATGTGTGCACTACCTCTACCAGACAAAAACAAATTTAAAATCAAATCAAATCATCTATGGGTAAAGCCGAGCACAAAAATTGATTACACGAATAGAAACAAATAATTACGTACAGTCACCAACAAAAACCAGAGACAAGAAACGTCACTTCTTCTAAAGTCATAAGGGTTATTTTTGTAAACTCGGCAACAAAAGTGTTATGAACACGATCTGATTTCACAAAATCACAAATAAATTAAAACACAATAAATATTGGTAGCGATTAATATTAAACTTAAACATAAACGCTAAAATAACTTTAAAAGACTATTTGTAATATAGAAATATTATTTTGTAAGGTCTCTATCATAATATTGTCTTAAGACAAAACACACAACGGACTACAAATTAAATCTATGCCACACTTGATGAAATTGCATTTGACCAAATGAAAGATATATAAAAAAAACGATTCATCCAACCCGAAGTTCGGAAATTTTAAACAAAAAAAAAATAAACATACGAATTGAAAACCTCCTATTTAAAGTATATAGAAAAACAAATCCCGCTAAACATAAAATCAACAAGTTCAAAATAAACTTTATCAAACTTTTCCCGCTGACTGTACATAATTGTCAGTCAGTTGCCGACGCGACTGTACAAGGGGAAATATGGCTACCGTTTGCAGATTCGTCACAGAACGAGCAACGAATTAAGTACTTCGGACATCAATCATCATTTCACATGACGGCTCGTGATCAAATGCCTATTTTTTACATCAAGAACGTATGTCAGTACTTTGCAATGGCTTATTTTCTTTAATTTCCGCGTTGTCTATGGTTTTTCTGTTAAGTATGAAATCTTAAATCTAATAATGTTCTGGGAGATCAAAGTTTTTTCTTGTACAGTGTTTGTAAGTTATTAATAGTATGATGTACCTATTTTGATAGAATTTGTATTTAATGTGCTAGGAAATTGTTTTTTTGGAAAATATGCTGTTATTTTTGAAGACTTATCATCAGTGATTACGGTGATTTCCGTGTATATAAGGAATTAGGCACTTTTAATGAAATACTTAAACAGCAAATACGATTTATGAGTAGAAAATCACTAGAATTCAAAAATATGTATTTTGATTCTGTATGCCAAAATGTAAACGTGTAAACGGTCGTTTTTTTTCTATATCGTGTATTCTATATTCAAATACAAAGCTACAATAATTTCAAATAACGAATGCAATCCGAAAACACTTCTCTATTCTGATTTCAAAAAACGAAGTCCCGTTTAAATAAAAACTTTTTACAAGTTTTTCCTTTTTTTTAAACCAAAACACTAGTGCAGTGCCATTACAAGCCCGGATTGTCGATAAATAATAATCGCAATTAATCGATAGATCCGTAACCGATTCTGACCAGACATTGAGAGAATCGATGTTCCGCTTATTATATTATTGTACGCATATCCAAAACATTGGGTAAAAATATTGTGTAATTCTTAATACATGTGTCCTACTTCGGACGGTGTGGTAATCGTATTCGTGCGGTAAAGACCTCTTTTTACTGTTTTTTTTGTGTTTACGTTTTAGAATTTATTGTGCATTTTTGTTTTGAAGTTTTCCCCTTTGAGTTTTACTGTTGAAGCACTGTCGAAGTGAGATAAGTATTATAGTAATTATTGAATCTATGCTAATTAAAGCAGAAGATTTTTTTGGGTGTTTATAGATCGTCATTTTTGCAACCTTAGCTCAAAGATAACTAAATGACATAGACTACGGAATATATGGAAATATACGGAATTGAAACCATTATTCTATAAAATATTCGAGTCACTACTTAAAAAATATCATTTAAAATGACATAACGATACACAATTATAAACTAAATAACCGTTAGATGATATCAAGCGGCTTTTATAAGTTTTACCCTTTAAAACGACTTTAAAAAATTGCATCTTCAACATGAGCCCAATCAATCATGAAATATATATTTTTTCTTTTTATTCGTTACAAGGTAACACAATGCAATCAATAAAAAAGGATGGCTGACCTTATAAGCTTAATCCCATTGCATAAGACCAATTAAAAATGTTATTTCTTTTTCAAGTACATACGGGGTCTGCATTATTATGATGCAAGTTTAAAAAAAATATTGTCTTTGTCGTTTGTAGGTACTTCAAGGATTCGAATTTGTAAAAATGACAGATTGATGTCAATTTTATTTTTCACAAATATAAATGTGCAAATAAACATGTTTATATACTTAAAATCGATAGATTTTGATTTAAAAAAAGATTATTTTGTAAGAACACTTTGAATTCGTTTTTTGTTTCCAATTCAAAACTAATTATCGCAAGTGTATTATGGAAGTGCGCAAGCGCAGGCAATAAGAAAAATGCTCAGCTTACGAAACAATAGAGCATCAACAGCACCTCTAGACAAATGTTATGATTTATTATCAATGACAAAAACTACAGACACAACCTATCACACATGTAACCCTTATGACCATCGAAATAAGGTTGAGAATCGTGAAGCAATTAGGGTTAAAACTTAATTATGTTCTAAGTAATGCAATCTGAGATTAGATCGTATCGTTTTTGTTAGAAAGACCGGAATAGTACGAGTTCAATTCCGTCTTTTTTTGTTTTAATGTGGAATCGAATCGTAGATGTAGTGATGGGACTTAGTTTATCGACTACTATCGATTTTAGTTTAAATGTTCTATGTAGGATATGGAATATTGGATATTTAATTGCATTAAGTTTTAAGCGTTTCGTTTTGGTTGAAGCTAATATCATCTTACGAAAGTTTACTTCAAAACTGATCGGGCGATCCCGATAAATACGCGTGAATCATTTAATAACAATTGTTACAACTACAAATACTTAAAAAGTTAGGCTTAAACTCAAATAACGTCCACAATTTAACTTAACTTAATATTAACTAAATCTTAGAAATAAATCATAGAAAACCTTAAACAGTTAACGAAGGCCCAGGAAATACTAACAGATCTCATGACTCTCGGAGCGCAGTTCCAAATTATTTACCCGATATCTCGATCTCTTTTATCGATAACTCCCACCCGACCTCGTTTCCCATCCCTAACCCGACGCGGGCTCATCAAAGTGAAGCAGTCAAACAATAACTGTGGAATATTAAATTATAATAAAATTAACTTGGCTCTTACTTTTTATCGTTCGAGTTAACTTGAGATTGGTTAGATATACCGACTTGTAAAGGTTAAGTTAGTGGATCTGGTTAAAATGTAAGTTAAACTTTGTGTTTTACTTAAATTAAGTATGTACTTATATTTTGAGAAATTGGGGATGGAGTTCGTTTTTTAACACTAATCAAGTTCTTAAAATGAAGACGTTTTAAGTAACACTTATTTTGAGTAACTTTAAGTGAAAAGAAAGCATTAAGCATACACACTTTTAAGGGAGTTGCGATCTAAATTGACGTTTTAGTTATCCCTATGTATTACGACTTAACAGTACCTTAATTATATTTTTGTTTAGATTCCGTAAGTTTTTAAATCACAATTTTATTTTCTTGATTAACCTACAACACAACCGATATATTTTTAATTTCACAAACCTCAGGATACAGACCTGATTATACAACATTACACAATATACCATAGAATATACAACATTAGCCATATGTCCGCGTCTAAACATTACAAAGTCTATATTCCCAGCGCAGCGAAGCCACGATTATTCATTCCGTACGGTGACATATAACGAATCAATTTTCGAACGAAGCCAAATCGAATACGAGTTTCCGAACGCATGCATTTGTCTATGGAACCTTTTTTTAATGCTTTGATTGCGGTACGTAACTTTTTGATTATCGTAATTCGTATTTTTTTTTGTTGGTTGTTAATTTTCTTTTTATATTATATTAAGTTTTTTTAATGTTACTCGTGGTGAAGCAATCTTTGTAACGTAACGTCGTAACGTATAGAGAAGTAGGTGACTACGCCAAAACCACTGTACGCGATGTGTGTCTGGTTCGATCCCCGACTATTGACAGAATTTATGTGCTTTATAAATGCTTCAAAATCAAAATCAAAAGTTTTTATTTCAAGTAGGCCGTTTGCCATTCACTCCAGAGATTAAAAAAAGGCTTAGTACCGATCCCCCGCGGCCCAAGGTTTTTCCCTTATTGGAGGTGTTTATTTTAAAATCATCATGCTGTTTGTCACTTTAAGGTGTGAAGTAGAGATAGACAGATATTTAAGAACGCCTTTAACTTAAATTTTAATTGAAATTCGATAGTTTTTAGTAGAAACCTTATACAGATTGGCAGAAGTCAATGTATTTAAATAAATGATATACTCTATACAGAAATAACATGTAGTACTTTGGTCGTTAGCAAACAAATAACCCGTAACGACAAGAAAATAATTGTATAGCGTAAACCCATTGTTTTATAGCAAATGAAGCATAAAATTTACAATAAAATATATACTATGAAGTAAAATTTACATAACTTGCAACTTCTATCAGAACTTGCTAAACGAACAACCTACGTCAGCGCAAATACAAAAAAAAACGCAATAAAAAAAATAACATTAAAAAATTAAAAGACAAAAAAAAATACTAAGCGCTTTTTTAAAAGCAACCATAGACTATTCACAATGAAATTATTACTTAGAAGCACCAGTGCGTTATCTGTGACAGATATTAAAAAAAAACTCCTTGTCTTTTAATTATACGTTGGCAATAGACGGAGGGAGCTGTGTTAAGTGATTTTACGTTTTATACGAATGGAAATAAGGTCTATTTTTAGTGTAACACAGATTTATAGATAAAAAATATAGTGAATGTACTTGGATAGTAGATAATTACTAGCTTTGTGACATAATTACAGCAATGGCGACGTGTGGGGATTATTTTTTTTATGTTTTTTTTTATTTAGAAATAAAATGTTTTGTTTGTTATGGCTAATTTGTTGCAACCGACTGTTTTAAGGTTTTTTTTTAAGTTTTATCGTAAGTAAAGTCTCTTTAAGTTCTCAATTTGTTACAGCTAGTTCAAATATGATTTTAATACTGTACTTAACAATAATTCCTATCTTGTTTAAGTAGTCTGAGAAAATTAAATGAATAATTATTTTTAGTAGAAAAAATGTGAATATTGACAAAACGCTTCGACCAATACGAACAGCATCAAATTTGCTAAAATTCCCATTCAATCATTGTGAATTGGGAATCGGATTTTTGTCAATCACTTTCAATTGGGAAACCGGGAAATTGGGATTTTTTTCCACGATCTCTAAAAATAAAATAGAAGAATAACCAGTAACCACCTACCTGAGTCTGGGTGAGTCCCAAGCTGGCAGCCAGCTCAGCTCGCTCGGGCAGCGCTAGGTACTGCGTCCTTTGAAACCTCCTATTCAGCTGCTGGAGTTGAAGACTGGAGTATATGGTGCGTGGTTTCCTCATCTTCTTGCCTTTGCCATTCACACGAAGCCCGGGGTCGTCGGATAAACCGCATTTTTCTGTTGAAATAATGTTGAGTTATTCTTTTGGTTATTGAAAAATTGTAAATACAAATTGTCTTATAGTACCTAGTTTTAAACAAAACCAGTTTAGTGGTTTGATTGTGTGTGAGTCGCGTTAATCCTACTTCCTGCTAGTATTTTAAACGCCAAAGTTTGTATGTATGGATGTGTGTTCGTCTTTCACACAAAATGCACTAAACGGATTTACAGATAGTTTATAACCAGGATTAACAAATAGGATTTTTAGAGGCGGTCCCGCGAGCAACAGCTAGTGTATTTTATAATAATCAAAATAATATCATTTTGACCCGCGACGCTAAGAGTCAGTAAAAAGAATAACAAATTTTGTTACTATAATAGATCACCCATCCAGTTTATAACCGTACCAACTTCATTGTTAGTTATAACAGCAAGAGAAACAACATCTTTAAAGACTGCTTCCCTCTTGCTCGCATGTAATACAGGCTGGTGAAGACACCAGGCAGAACCACGGGACATATTATAGTGCACAAGCGTGTGCTTCAACACAAGTGCAATCTGATTTGAAGGCTTTATATGACTAACAGACTTTGCAATGGATTTCGTTCCTGAGGATTTTGAACCTTAGAAATGGCCACCCATCCAGAAACTAGCCGTGACGAGCGAAGCTTAACCTCAACAATTTTAACTCGTTTTTTAACTAGTATGCCTAATGATTCAGTGGAATTAAAAACGGGATAGAATCAAACTTCCTTTTTAATCCACCGATCACTAAGTTATAGATGCAATAAAAATCAATCAAGTTTTAAAACGATGCCGAAACAGCCTTAATTAATTGTGTATGTCCGTTTGTTATTATTTTTATGTTAACGCTTGTTAGTGAGGTGAATAGGAGTTCAGATTTGTAGTGTCATAAAAACGTAACACGTGTTTCGGGTTCAAAAAAATTTGGTTTAAAACAAGATTTTTACTAAGAGTAATTATTAGTTAACTATGAATTGCTTAACTTTCACTTTATTACTGCAAAAAGGTTAATACAAAAAAAGTATATAGAAACACTGGCTGAAAATGAAACGCCTAAAAAAGAAAACATAAAATAGGAAATTCGAAATTCAAAATCCGTTCACCGTCCACTCGCCTTCCAAATTCAAACAAACCCCGTTCGGATACTCGCACCGTCTATAAATCAACACATAAAACTCCGCAATAAATCTACAATATAAATATTCAACGCAAGACAGGCCGTGAAACATCGCCATCCATTTTATAAAATATATGAAAGGCACTCCGCTACTTGATAATAGTCAGTGTAAGTTGTAATTACTGGGTTCATATCGCAACATCGAATCGCCGTAAGACCAACACCCCGAGTTTTGGTAAGCACTAGTGGTGCGAAATAAATCGATGAATCGAGACGGTTAGTCGATTTCTCGGTAGTCTGGTTGTTTAGTTTTTTTTGGATTTTGGGTTTTGTGTTTGTCATGTTGCTGAAGATATTATATTTATTTAAAATGTTTTTATGTAAAGTTTTTTTTTATCCTTAACTTTTATTACTTATCTTAATGAACATAAAATATAATAATATTTTATGTATTTTTTTTATATAATAGAAATTTACAAAATATCGATTATAATCGATGATAAATCGAATACTATCACTACTATCACAGCACTAACGAGAACACGCGTTTCTCAGCACTGCATATTAATATCGAACGCACTTTAACTTTTTTATTCGGGATCCAAACGCGCGGCGTGGAAAATTTTTGAATTTGGAATTGTCCGCGGCTCTTTTGGTGCGCTTTTTAAAAATCGAACGAGAAACCGTCTTTTTTCTCTCTTTTTAGATGTGCCTCTGATTATTAGCGTAATGGAATTTTTAGTACATCCTTCAAAAAGCTTAAAATAAAAGCTTAAGGAACAAGATATTAATATTCAAAACATCAAACTGTCGCGTACATAACCGTCGTATTCCAAATTCGAATGTCATTCTCTATTTAAATCAAACAAATCTAACTGCCATCTTAGGAATCGAACACAAATCTTTTTATAAATTTAAATAATTTCAGTTACAAATTGGAACGCTCGCGGTGGCCAGTGTCGCGATCACAACAGATAGATATGCAAAACTGTTTGCGCAGCCGTAGCTCGTAAATCAATGGCTTGATATTCATACTTCCTTGGTTTACATGAGTAGTTGTTTCATATCAGCCTGTAAGTGTCTAGATCTTTGTATGACGCAATGCATCATACATGCGTCTTAATCTTGACTAAAACATGGATAAACTTGCTTAAAAGAATATATGTTTTATTATTCATATGATAAAGTATTCGTAAATTAATCGTTACAATTTGAACAGAGAATTTCGGTATTCAAATTTTCCATCACATGTCTATACCCAAGTTTGAATATTAGTGGTAATCTCAAATACGGCTGGTTCGATTTGGAGAATAAAATCTATGTTTTATAGAGTACAAGTTCCGTGCTACTACATTTATTTAACAGTAATGAATTGTCCATTGCCTCCTACAAACTGTATACCAAAAACTACGTGATCTTCTACTGCGCAATGGTCACTATCAAAACGTCAAATCGCCATCAAGATAAACGTTAAATTTACGTGTATTTACGTTACATTAACGTCACGTAATAAATCAAAGCGGACTGTTCTCATAATATATCAAAACTCACAACGAGCACTTCCCATGGTTCCATACAAAATGTTTGTATGTATGTATGGACATGTCGGCGTCCGTCATACATACAGACGAACAATGCGAGGCCCCGGGCCGTGACACACCCTCCAGCCACTAGTGATGTGCTGATGTCGTGTCGATAGATAGTGATGGGAAACGTAATTTGTAGCTCGTGTAGCTATATACTGATAGGTAACATCCTTTTGCGTATAGAATGGAATGTCGTGTGTTAAAAACAATTTAAGGTATGCAGTATTTTACAATCACATACTGTAATGAGATACCGAGCGATCGCATTACAATGACAGTGACAGATGCGTATGACATTTCAGTGACAGTTGAATTTTTAACCCGTAAAGCAAAGGAAACCACATACAGCCGAATTATCAATTATCAAATTTAATTCTTTAAAAAACGAAATTTCGACAAAACGGCTTCGAAATAATATTAAAGTCTAAAGCAGAGCCACACACATACCGTTCCGTCGGTACCCCGCCCATAGCCCGCCTACCGAAAATCTGAACGTAAAATGTACTCTAAAAAACAATAAAACCCTCTGGTATACGGAAAAAGAAAAAATAGTAAAAAATGTTACGAACAGACGAGCGGGTTAAACGCTAAGAAAGTTTATTTAATGTGGAACAAAAATGATATTTTTAACTAATTAAGAATACTTTATTAGCTATTAAATAAAACTAGATGAAGAACACATTTTACGTAAGCCAGTATAATTAAAAAAAAACAATTTCGCAACAGAATGCCATTTAATTAAAAAAACGCAGGAAAAGGGTTTTTGTACTAAATGCGGATTTATTTCATATGTTTATAGATTTTTATAGAAAAGTAGTTACACATAAGTCTCTCGTCTGTTCAGCCATTTAAAAAGAAAACAAATCGCGGCGTCTCATAAAAACGAAGGTACTCTTTCCCGCTAACGTTTCCCGCGCTTTTTATCAAGGAATAGCTTTAAAAGGAGTCAAATGATTAACTTTTAATTACTTTCACAGTTTATTAACTTTGATAAATAAACTTATTGGATTAAGTCATTATAATTTGAATCTTTTAACATGTTTTTTATTGCTATTTACTAGAAAAATGATAATTAAACTTTTTTAAATTGCGTTCTGAAAATTGACACGTCAAATCAACCGCCATTTTGTGTCATTGTTTTTTTTTAATACTCAAATATATTACCTAAATAAACTCATGTATCTATACACAAGTAGTTTAAAAACCGTATTTTTTTACGTTTTTTGTTGTATCAATGTTATAAACGGGGTGTGTCTTAGCCTAAGGGGCTTTCTAACTAATCTTATTTAGATCTATAAAGTTTTAGGAACCGTTCCGAGCTGAAGTGTTTGTAGTTCATAAATTATTAATTTTATTATGCTTGATGTTTTGGCGCCAAGTTTTTGACTTCTTTTAGTATTTTTTCTTAATATTTGTAGGACTTTAGATTCATGGAATAATTTCAAATTTAATCCGATTGCTATTCATTCATCGGCCATTGTAAAATAGCAGAATCGGGGCCTAGCTATATGTTCCTTAAGTAATTTATTCTTTTTTAGCTCGATTTGATTTTCTTATCAATTAAATATATTCAGAACTTGCTCCTAAATAATATCCCTACTTGCTTTACATAACTCCGTAGTAAGCTATTTGCTAAATATTTTCAGTATATAGGTCTACTCTAAATATTTTCAAGTTACTCCTCACATATTGAACTATTTAACAGTAAAATTCTATCATTGTCAGATCAGCCGTTTCAAAGCTAAGAGACAGCCCCAGAGAAGCGAGAAAAAAGTTATTTCAAGCCATTGAATTAAGCAAATGACTTCATAATCTCGAATCATACGATTATTTTGACATTATCAACTGGTAAATCATTTTTATTTATTTATTATAATAATAATATTGTTGTTAACACGTCATACGTTTGTTTTATAGTTATAACAGTTAGTTGTGAAGTACTAGAACTTCTTTATGAATGTGCGAAGACAAGGTTTATTTGATATTACTTCATTAGCACCTGTTATGTAAAGGCATAGGGCTTTAATAAAAATATAGTCTTGCATTATTTTCTAAGTGTAATACTTGGAAAAAAATAGCACATTGAAAAAAAAAACAGAATGTTTCCGTGTTTTTCTTTAAATACTGATCAATAAATAATATTTGGCTGATTTACTAAGGAATCCCTTTAATTATCTATTAATAACTTATCATTTTGTGGGCAATGAAAAATCAATGAAGAATATAGATTTACTTCTTTGACCAATTACTAAAATATTAACTATACGATCTATACTGTATGATCTGAATTTTAACTTATAAGATAGAGCCTAATTAAAAATACAATACAGATCGAAATTTAGCCGATTTCATTTATTTGAATAGAAAAAGAATTAAAAAAACTTATTGATATTTTCTAAAACACTTTCCAACGCGTCTGTACCTCACGTGCTGCCCTTTAGGCTAAGAAATTCCTTAAAAACTTGATAAAAATGATGTTTAAGGCAATAATTAAAAGATAGCTGGCATATAATTATACAGTACAACTTGCATTAGAAACATTTCATCAAAACTCAACTTTATCTCAAAGATTTTAAAGTCTATTTTTGTGGTTTAACTAAGTAGAGCATACATCGTCATAGATGAAACATTGATATTCAAATTTCATCTTTATTTGAAGACAGTGAAGGTTTATTTTTGTTTGTGTGTTTGATTTACCTTGTGTTTGGTTGTATAGACAGTTGTTTGATTCAAAGGTTCCGGGTTTTATAACACCTGAGGGTTTGACCATAAATATGGCTTTCAGGAACATATGTCTGATGTGGCCTATCAATCAACTAGAGTTTGTAGATAAAAGTTTAGCTTTTGCTTAGATGGATGAATATTTAAGTTAATATTTTCGTGAATTTTAGCTCCTCTTTGAAGTTCGATGTAGTAGCCAAAGTCCAATATAAACTCAAGTATTTTTTTATTAAATCTCAATTTTCAATAAACTTAGAGCAGAGTTAAGTCAGTTAAAATTATTCACATGTATCTGATAAAGCTGACTAAATTCGTAAAATGCAATTTAAAAAAAATTAGTCTTTCAAACGTGTTTCCTCATTACTCTGTCCAAAACCAAGTCAAAATAACAAGAAATAAAATTAATCTTAAAAAACGTTGAAACACTAAATAACATAATAAAGAAAATTATGTACACACGTACGAGATAAAAATAATTAATTATCTAAAATAGAGCATGTTTCATAACGTTCGCGCAGTGGGTGTGACCGCGTTTTAACGTGAATATACTTTGAAGTCTTTTTTTCTGTTTTTTTCTTGCTTTTTAAGTTCAACGGTTGATATTTTTGAAAGTTTTAGTTAATAATGTTGAGATGTTTGTAATTTTAAGAAGTATATCGTAGTTAGGAGCGCTAACTTTGAGAGTTCCATGTGGCATCAAAAAGGTCCGTGTTCAGTGTTGTTTTTTGGCTGAACAATATTATTATTTTTTTGAAAATCATGTCTCATAAAAAACATATTTTTATATACATTTGAATACAGTAGCTCTTATTTAATTACTTAACATAATAAAATCAATGTCTTATTCAATATTATACCGAGCTCAATAATACAGAAAAATATTTTTAATATCCAAGTAACAGGTTAAAAAAGAATTATTTTATTAATAAAAAACATAATAAGCTGTCATCAAAACGTATTAACATACTATATTACAACGAAAACGGCACATAAATGTCAAATTAAAGCAATTATATCATAAATTCGTAAAATGCGAGTGCATATTAAGTTTAATAAAAATTGTAAATTAACAAAATAGAGCATTTTACCTACTGTTCGCACAGTGGGTGTTACCTAAAGAACTTTACTTTAAGCACTTTTTAACTTGACTGTCTGTTAGTGTTTTTTTTTTTGTTATTTATTAACTTGAATATTTAAAAGGTAAGTTTAGTATGATTTGGTAATGTTAACAATAGATAGTTAGATAAGATTTTGAACTAGCCATCTAACATGTTTAAAAAGTCTTGTTTGTTACGCTTTTGTGACTGAACAGCTGTACCGATTTCGATGATTCATGTTTAGATACTTGCTGACAGACAAAAAAATATTTTGTTTTTTTGTATCTCCCGAAATCTATATGAGCCGAAAGCAACCATATTATTCAAAATAAACAATGTATGATTGTCTAGTCCTATGTTATCTTACTACAAAATTTCATCAAAATTAGCTGAGCCGTTTAGGAGCAAAACGTAAATTACCCGAACATTAAAATTTATCACATCACTGAACTAAAGTCAAATAAAAATTAACATGACATTCAACAAACAATAAAAAATAAGTAGATTTAATCTTCAATAGTTAAGCCCCATTTAATTTGGACAATTATCTAATTAAACAATACCTACATAGTTAACTGAGGTGTCAAAACTAATTGTTTTAGTTTAAACTATTTGTTTAACGGCCAATTAACGTTGAAGTACAGATTAAAATGATTTGTTGATAAGTTAAGCTGACTTTAATGCGGCTGTAATTTTGATGGGTGACTGTTTTTGAAATTTATATTAGAATTACATGGTTTAAGAATGTATATCGTTTTATAGTATAACTCAATGTACTTTAGTTTTAGGTTAAGTTACTTTTGACGCGGTATGGATTTGGATGGGTAGCCCTAAACAACTAATCACAACTCGTAATATTGTTTTAACTTTTATGCCTTTTCGGGAATCGAATACAAAACTTTCTAATACATTAGGTCTATCTCTTAACAACAACTCATCTTATTCTGCCTATTCTATTAACATAGCAAGCGTAATAATACACAGTACACACACATACAAAAACTTCGAAACATTCTACATTTCAATTTGAACCTAATAACAAGCATATAAGGTTGTATTCAGCTTGATAATAATCAGTAATAAATCTTTACGAACATGAAACATTTGTATTGTTTAATTATTTAATTAATGTCAATGTATTGTTTATAAACTATTCGGTTTATTTATTACGTTTTTAATTGTACGGTTTCATGAGGTGTATATGTCAAAATATTCATTAAAAAAGAAACTATAGTGAATTATTTTTGAGTGCTGGATTATTCAATAATGTTTTATATTTGAAGTAAAGTTTAGGTAAAGTACGGAGGAATTATGACTAGATTTTTTTTTACATTACCATAGGGATGACGACGATATCTGATGACGACAATTTTTTTTTTGCAGTGTCCGTCTTGTAGTTTTTTGTATAATAATGGATACGTATTTTTTTATTTGTCCCGCAAATATAAATTGACCAAATTACAGTGAATGAAACTTACGCGTGACGTCACGATTGAGTATAAATTTTACTCTATCGTTACGTCACAAGTCCCCTCTCCTAAACTTTACAGTTAATTTTTGTCAATTCTACTTTTCAATTATCTAACTGAGGGACTAATGAGATGTTTTCTTTTTATACCCAGTCATCATCCCTATTTTTTGAATCTTCATTTTTTTTTTGTAGAGCGACTGCCTGTCTAACCAGAAAAACCTTTTCCTACATAACACAGTAAGCTAAATTACACGGTCAAGAGTGAATCAGACTCAGGACATTGTTGGTTCCATATTACAAAACGGTTGAAATGAGCAAATTAATGACCGGAGCAATTGTCGCTTAACCTCGATATTTAATTTCAGTATTTGTTATTATAGCGGCAGCAGAAATGCATCATCAGTGTAAATTTCAATAATCTAGCTATCACGGTTCATGAGATACCTCGTGATAGACGGACAGACAGACAGCTGGAACTTAGCTATAAGTCCGATTCTAGCCTACGTCTACGGAACCCAAAAACACACAATTCTATCTAGACTTGACCCTAATACCTTCCCCAAACTAATCATTTAACCAACAGTTAAAAACGGCAGTTAATTTAAAACCCAGTACGAAGTGATTAATCTCAATGTTGAACAAACCAGTTATTATAAATTAACCGAAACAAACATGTAATTAACAAATTGTGACATATAGGTTTAGAAGCGATAAATTTTAGACCTTATGGTTAAATACTAGTTAGATTAAGTACTGTTTAATGAAGTTACATTGATATTAATTGGGTTTTCTAATAAAACAACGCTTGAGTTTTCTATAAAAATATCGCTTTTCCTCTCGAAATCAGTCCTGTTTAATCTATGTATATACTAATATATAAAGCTGAACAGTTTGTTTGTTTGAACGTGCTAATCTCAGGAACTACTGGTTCAAATTGATTTTTTTTTTGTGTTGAATATACCATTCATCAAGGAAAGTTTTAAGCTATATACCATCACGCTGCGACTAATAGCGGTATAAATCATAACTTATAGCTTCTGACCACGCGGACGAAGTCGCGGGTATCAGCTAGTGTATAATAATGGATATGTATTATTTTGTCCCGAAAAAGTAAATGCGTCTGCATATCTAACCTCCTCAACCCAGTTACCTGGGCAACACGATACCCCTTAGTTAGACTGACAGACTTTCCAGCTTCTCACTACCTGTAACGACTGTCAAAGATGTATGAAAAACAGCCGGGATCCACAATTTAACGTGCCTTAGGAACGACGGAGGAACTTATCATGACAAAGACGGTCACCCGTCTACGGACCAACCGCGTCAAGTGTAGCTACACCCGTGATCGATTAACTTGTGCAGTTTTAATACGACTCCCGCACTAAGGAATTTAATCCTTGTATCGCGGGGGGTTTACAAACATACAACTCACATGCACAAACACACCCAGACTCAGAACAAGCATTCGTGGATCGAACCTGCGACACGACGCGCTCCGTGGGTTTGGCGTGGTGACCTCAACCACTCGGCTATCCGTGCAGTCAGTTCAAAGTTATGAATATCACAATGTAATGTATACGAAATAACTTAATAATGGAATGTATATTTTTAAATGTATATAGGTTTAGTACATCCGGCGTTTAAGGTAATCCTTTGAACCTAGCTACGGCCTTGAGATACGGAACGGTTTAGAAATCTCCTAGACTACTTAGGAAACGGTACATGTGAAAATCGACCTTGTGGTTTAGGGCTGTCACGTTGCTATAATGTGAAATTTAGTAAAAGTTTTAGAGTTTTATTTTGAGCGTACGTTTTAGGTTTAGTAAGTGTTGTTATTTATATGTGTGAAAGAGATGACCATATCTTCCTTTACTGTCATCTTGATAGCGGGTTGAAATCTGAAATTTCCTTTTTTTCTATTGGAGAAAATGTACTCAATGTATCCAGGTATACGCAATAGAAAGCAGAGTGCAGGGGTAGGAGAAGGAGAGCTGAAGATTGACCTCAATGGCGCATAGGAGAGGCCTATGTCAAGTAGTGGATATTAGCTTTGCCTTGGTTCGAATGATGTATTTATCAACGATACTTAATCTTTATAGTACTATAAGTTTATTGGCTTTTGTCTGTACGTTGTACATATACGCAAGGCCGAGTGGTGTAGCTCACCACGCCAAGAGCAAGATGAGTCTTGGGTTCGATGCTCGCATAGGACATGTATTTTTACGACTTGAGTGTTTGTGAAACCATTGCAACGCAAGGATGTAAGGGTCGCTTTTTTAAAACAGGAAAAAAATAGTTGAAAACGAAACTTTAAAAAATTTTAACACCTAATATTGGCCATCTTATAGACGCAAAAACTCTGAACGAAGTCTAAAATCGACACGAAAAGTTTCGACATCTCAAAAATAACAGTATTAAAAACCAGTTAACACATCAAACCGTGCCATCCCTACTAAACACTAGACAATTCAGGAAAACACATGTCGGAACACATCAATTTAATCATAGTTTCCTTTGCACGAAATTTTTGACGCCTAAAAAAAAGTTATCAAGTTTTTTATTGTCTGTGCTTCGCGTGCCGATTTTCGCGGATGGCATTCGAAAGTGAAACTGATATCTAGATTGTGCCTTTTAAGGCTAATTTTCTAGATTAAGTATGTTTAATTAGCTCGGATTAACATTAGAGAAATCTATCAAATTGGTGTCTGTCGGTTCGTCAATCACATGACGTTTTTGGTTGTTATTATCTGACATTAATTTTGACAGATGAATTGATTAGATTTGGATACGAGGCTTTTGCGTTAAGGATGTTTTTTTAAGTGTTTTATTAATATTCCTAGTCTCTAAGTTAGTGAGTTTTGGGTTTGGTTAAATATAGATTTTTTTATAAATCATTAGATACTTATTTAAGTTATTCTGGTTTTCAAGTTATTTATTACTTTGATTGTTAATAAGCCAATGTGTTATTTTCTTACTCCCCCATTTACTAATTATTCTAATACATTATTAATGAATGGAGAAAAAGCATGCCCTTTGCCCTTTAATAGGAAACAGAAGTAATACTGTCAGCATTTAAAGACTTTTCATTATGAAAACAAGACGGAGCAATACACAGAATATCGGCATCTCTCTTCCACATCTTAAAGAGCATAGTAACAACGCTCGTTTACAATAAAAATACATCTAAATTTAAATGTATATATTTATAAATAAACGCTTAATCAAAGAAATTTCGCAAAAAAAACAAACCTATTTTGCTCAAAAACCGAGGCTTTTGTGTCAATAAATCGGTTTCCGTGCGTGTAATTATAAAGATTAAGTATGTAATTAATTATTCGGTTATTATCCACGCTTTCATACATGGTTAAAGGAATACCGTACATCCTATGCATGTGTTACTAAACCTTACCATAATCCTGATTGCTATGTGTAAAATGTTGTTTTGTTTTATAACCATTGCGTCGTGATAGAGCTAACAAAGTTTTGGGTAAATAGGCAAGCATGCAATGGATTAAAAAGTATACCTATGTGTCCTTTTTGAGAAAAAAAATGTCTTATTGAATATTATACAGTTTTGGACTGTTAAGAAAAGTAAATATTTTTATTTATTTAATTGGCAGTGTTCTTTTAATTCACTCCTTTTAATCACTTCACAATTCAGTACGGTTTATATTGTTAGTTCTTCCTAAAACTAGTAAATGAAATATAGGTATTCATTTATATTATACTTTAGTTGTTTTTAAATCCTCTAGTATACCTACATAGGTACAAAACATATTACATTATTTTAAAACACCGTCAATGCGAAACACTGGCCAATGCAGCAAAATATAAATAATAAAAAACAAGAACATTCTGAAAACTGACAAGCAATTCTAAATTCAAACTATTCCCTCCAATCGGTCGAGGCGACACTTGAAAGTTTAATGTGTTAGCCGGTAGGTGGCGTTTTGAAAAATTCACGACGTAGCTAGGGTTGTCACTTTATAGTATCGGTTTGAAATACAATTTGTATTTGTAATTAATATTAATATTGTGGAGCCCGTGGCTAAGCTGAGTGCCGCATGAGTGAATCCATCACAGGTTAAGCTATGCTTGACGCGGTTGGTCCGTAGATGGGTGGCCATCTTTGTCATAACAAGTTCCTCCGTGTTTCGGAAGGAACGTTAAATTGTGGGTCCCGGCTGTTGTTCCTATATCTTTGACAGTCGTTACTGGTAGTCAGAAGCTAGGAAAGTCTGACAACCAGTATAACCAAGGGGTATCGTGTTGTCCAGGTAACTGGGTTGAGGAGGTCAGATAGTCGGTTAGACTGGTAGTCGACCCCAACATAGTTGGGAAAAGGCTAGGCCGATGAATTAATACTAATACTGTAAAGAGGTTATGTCTGTGTATTTGTGACGTTGTAGGGTGCTTTGTCAGGATGTGCAGAACCGCTTTGGGATACGTGAGTGTCAATATGGCATTCAAGTATAATAACCTGAAAAATGTTGATCAATTTACAAGAAACCAGTTAGGTTATTAGTTTTAACTTCGTTCTCCATTTAGCCTATCCAGGTTCACTGCTGTGCATAGCTTTTTCACTTTTTTTGTAAACTGAAATTAATTTAATTAAATTTGTTATCTTCTTCAAAATACAAGGACGTTCTTAATTCTTCTTTTTAGGAAAAAAACATGTTTGTATTCATTATTTTTAGCGTGTTCTGATATCGCGTTGAATATGCAATAAATGTTGAAATATTTATAAAACAGCTCATTAGAAGCACGGTTTTGTTAATTGTATTATTTTTCCATATTTTCATTAAAGTTAGTGCTAACGTTTTCGTTACTTTGATACACGGGAGTGTGTCAAGCTAACTTTAAAATTTACCCATTTTTGAAACTATTGCAATAGAGTACAGGATATTTTTCTTATTAAATGTAAGTACATACACACATACTTTCTATGTATTTTTTATTCAAGTATTTGTGTACAATAAATACTTAAATTTTAATAATTGTGTACATCCACATAAATATTATAAATGCGAAACTTCATGTCTGTTAATCTGTCACGTACTGCACAAACGACTCTACCAATTTGGATACTTTTTGGTACAGGAGTAGCTTGCACTAAGGAAATTCATATGCCACAATTTGCCGCGACAAATGAATTCCCCACCTACGTACTAACCGCCTACAAAAAAAGAGGTATTATGTCTCAAGCATGACTTTGGTTATTAGGATGTATTTTAATTTGGTTAATATTTCTCTTACCGAGGTAGTGGTTTAGATGTGAATAAGACACATTCCCATGGTGATCTGAGAATGAGAAAATACAGTGAAAAATGTAAAGAAAAACAAATAAATAAGGTTTAGGAGTTAGTTTCAATGTTTAAAGAGTTTACTATGAATTTTTGTTAAGGACTTGTTATTTTTTATAAATGTTGTTCAATTGCTAGGTGGTTTTGGTATTCGATGTTATATAATGTTGAAAAAGAGTTTTTAATTGAAATAATGTGTTGTATTTTGTTCACGAATATAATACTTTTTTTTCGTATGTTTGTTCTGGTAATCTTCAAACTATCCGAAAGTTTAACTTAAATATTTACAAACTAAGTACTTTAATTCTATGTAGACTTAAGGTAACTTAATAACAAATAATAAAAATAAAATAAACCCCTAAACTCTTTATTTTTAGATAAAAAGAAAGTTTTACCACAATTTAAATTAATTTTTTTCCCCTTCCCCCCGGACCTCCGCAAGGTGTAGACGTGTTTTGAGTTGTGTATTTAGTATTTTTTCTTTAAATTAAAACCAATTTATTTAATTTAATTCAAAAATAAAAATAGGAGTGCATAAACACGAAGAGTTCTCAAAAATAAACATAATAAACTCAGTGCTTCACTATAACTCCTGTCAATAATAGTATCCTGGTACTTCGGTCTGTGCGCATTGGTCAGGCCCGCCTGCGTAGACGCAACAACCCCGCCCCTGGTGACATCCGGACACGCCCCATTGCTTTTGACAAGCACGCGAAGCCCCGCTCTGCACACTGGACATTGGTCAACTCAAAACTCCTTGTGATTTCTGCTACCCCGACACTATTTAAATATTCTTACAAAAAAAAATTGACCTCATAAGTGAGTACTTCAATTATATTATAACGATAAAATAATCCTGCTAAAAAGCTCTGATTGCTTATACTTCCCTGGTACCTACCTAGTAAAATGGATAAATCACTCTCTGAATCTAATCTTGCAAAACAATGCATATCAGAAGAAATCTACGACTCGCCTTTGAGCTACGTCTCCCAAAGAATTAAAAGGAAAAGAGAAGAGGACTTAGATGTTTTTAAAGAAGACATGATCAATATGATAAAGTCTATGTTGCTTAATCAAGAAAAAGAACTGAAGAAAATTGCACCCACTTTAATGGAAATAAAACATACAAACACCAATATTGAAAACTCTATAGCTGCCATCACTGTGCAAAATGAAGAGTTTAAAAGAAAAATAGAGCAAATGGAGATACAAGCAATGAAGGATAAGGAGTACATAACCATTCTAGAAGATAAAATTGAGGAACTTCAGCGCGGCACTCGAAAGTCAAACATCGAAATTAAAAATGTTCCTAAGCTACCAAAGGAAACAAAAGAAGACCTCATAAATATGGTGGTATGCCTAACTAAAAATGTCAACAGTGAAGTGGTGAAGTCGGATATATGCGATATATATAGAATTAAAGGAAAAAAAGAGAACAGTCAGCAGAAAAGTACAAACACACCCATAATAGTTGAATTTCGCTCAACCATACTGAAGACCGACGTTCTTAAAATGTGTAAGCATTACAATATAAAAAATAAACAGAAACTGTGCGTTAAACATCTCGGTTTTAAAACCAATGGAGACGCACCCATATTTGTGACAGAACAGCTCACCGCAAAAGGATCCCGACTGCACTTCCTTGCACGTGACCTGGCTAAATCTAAGGGCTACAAATACTGCTGGACTGCTTATGGCAAAGTTTATGTCAGAAAAGATGACGAATCACGAACCTTCATCATAAGAAGCGAGGCCCAAGTTCAAAGTTTAATGCAAGAAGCGTGACTACCATTAAGCTACATTCACTGTATGTTTTTTACTATTATTTTTTTAATTAGTTTTTTCAAACATTTTATAATTATTTGCCTATCTATTTTTCTCAATGTACCATCACGAATACTGTACACACACACAAAATTACAATACATTACACACTACTATTACACGATAACGCATGACTCTCTTCAGACACTCTCACAAACAAAACACTTATTTACAAAAACGCAAAGCGCTCAATTACCAATATACACTCTTACAAAGTCATCTCCACTGTTACTTGAAACAAAGTTCATCGATAACAAAATGATTTTATATAAACATTTTAATTTATTGAATACACAGTCAAAATCGTACTTTGTAGTCGAGACTATTAATTTAATTTTTAACTTCTTGAGGGTTGAAAACTGTTATGATTCAATACTTAAATCTCGTGCACTCTTTACAGAAATATATTATGTTACCGCGAACACTGTGTTATCGAATTTCAGACAAATAATTTATATAGATCATGGATAGCACACTTAAGATAACGCAAGAAATAGACGATATAGTTATAGCACAATCGAAAGAATATCAAATCGACGACTTTTCTAAACAATTTCACGTACATAAATCTGATTTCACTATAGTATCGCAAAACATCAGAAGTATATACAGCAACCTAGATGATTTACTCATCACTTTAACTCAATTTCGGTTTAGCGTAGACGTTATAACATTGAACGAATGCAGAATAGACGTAAATAAACCTATCCCGGAAATAGAAAACTATTGTATGTATTCAACTAGTAATCATCTTAATCACTGCGATGGGGTAGTAGTTTATGTCAAACGGGAACATAAAGTAAGTGTTAAAGAAATACTACTGACTCACGCATCCTGTTTACAGATAATTATGCCTAAGACTGCTGTCTTAGCAATTTATAGATCACCCTCAAATAGTAACGCTGAAAATTTTATAAATTCATTGAATAACCACCTATATTCCCTAAAATCGTATAAAAATATTATTATAACAGGAGATTTGAACATTAATATTATATATAAACCTAACGAATCAACAAATGATCGTACAAACAGGCTAAACTACTTAAACATGTTGGCAATGCAAGGTTTGATGCCCGGACATTATCTGCCAACAAGAGGTGAAAATTGTCTAGACCATTTTATATTAAAACTAGAAAAACCTAAAAAAAGTGGTTCCGTCGCTGTTCTGAATACTACAGTAACAGATCATTACATGATTCTCCTTAAATTAAGTGATGTAGTGAATACCTACAAATGCTATAAAAGTAAGACTGTCGTTGACTTCAGTAAAGCAACTGTTACACTAAACGAAAGTAATATTTCTGAGCTCTATCTGATCGATGATCCTGTTTTATTATCTACGCTTATAATTGAAAAACTACAAAATTGCCTTCAGCAAAACACCATAACTTCCTTAATACCTAGAAATAGTCGCATAATCAAACCCTGGATAACGTTAGGTGTTTTACGGTGTATTCAGAATAGAAATAACATGCAAAAGAAACTAAGACTTGACGCTCAAAACGAAATATTAAAAATTACTTACAGAAGATATCGCAACTATTGCAATAATTTAATTAAAAAGCTCAGAAGGCAATATGATAAGCAACAACTTATTAATGCGAACAAGAACACTAAACTAATTTGGAACACTATAAATAATATTACTAGTCGTAAACCTAAGAAAACGCCTAATTTAGAATTATTAGAGTTAAAATCAACCTGTCATGAATCAGTTAATCATGTGAATAATTATTTTTCTAATATCGGTAAGACCTTGGCTGAAGAAATCCCTACTTCTAACCATTTAGAACCCCACGATGATAGTCCAGAAAATTCACATGGCACTTCGTTTGTTCTTTTTGAAACAACTGACAGAGAAGTTTATGAAGCTGTGATGAGTCTTAAATCTGAAAGCTCTCCAGGTTGGGATAACATACCAACAACATTTTTAAAACTTGCCCACGAAGTAGTCGTACCTTTAGTATCACATCTGACTAATTTATGTTTTAGGAAAGGCATATTTCCGCCGGCTTTAAAACTAGCTGTTATTACTCCCGTGCACAAGGGTGGAGACAAAGATGATGTAAACAACTACAGACCTATCTCTGTACTACCTGGCATATCTAAAATTATAGAAAAACTAATCAACTCCAGACTAATTAACTTCACTAACAAATTTAGCATAATTTCTCCATCTCAATATGGCTTTAGGCATAAATTAAGTACAGAAGATGCAGTATTAACACTGACAAATCATATTGTAAATATAGTAGATGCCGGGAAAAAATGTTTAACAGTTTTCCTAGACTTAAAAAAAGCGTTTGATACCGTTTCTGTCCCCATGCTCGTGCAGAGTCTAGAGAAGATAGGTGTAAGAGGTGTTGCTCTGGATCTGTTATCAAATTACCTTCATAACCGTACGCAGAAAGTTAAAGTAGGTAATTATATTAGTGAGACTGCAAACGTAAGTTATGGTGTTCCACAGGGCAGCGTACTAGGGCCCACTTTATTCCTAATCTATATAAACCAACTTTGTAAAATGAAACCTGAAAATGGCCGCATTCTCTCATATGCAGATGATACGGCAGTCATTTTTGAAGGAGACTCATGGCAGTCTGTATGTGAATCGGCTGAAAAAGGTCTTTCGCAAATTGCTTCTTGGCTAAACTCCCATCTCTTAACACTCAATATATCTAAAACTAAATTTATAACCTTTACGAATTACAATAGAACCCAACCTAACAATCACCTAGCCCTTAAAATTCACACATGTGGCGCATATTTCACTAATCGAAACTGTTCTTGTCAAGGAATTGAGAGAGTCGCACACATCAAATACCTGGGTGTAATGGTTGACCAACGACTGTCTTGGCATGACCATACAGATATGGTTATGACCCGAATAAGAAAGCTTATCTGGTTATTTAAGATGCTTAGACACGTTACAACAAAGCGCCTTCTAAACATGATTTACCTTTCTCTGGCTCAATCTATCTTGGTTTACTGTATACCGGTATGGGGCGGTACCATAAAAACAAAATTCATTGAATTAGAGAGAGCACAAAGGGCTCTTATAAAAGTCATGTATTTCAAACCATACAGATTCCCTACAAATGAACTTTATTCTCTTAGTGGTCTACTTACAGTGAGAAAATTATATATCCTCAACACTCTACTAAAATTTCACAAATCACTTCCGTATAACCCTACAACCCAGGAAAAGAGAAGAAAATACTTAGTAGCACCTGTAAAATATGTTAAAACCACCTATGCAAAAAGACAATACGTCCAACAATCAACAACTCTGTACAACAAAATAAATAAATTATTAAATATATACCCTTTGACATCCCGAGACTGCAAAAAATCTTTGGTTTACTGGCTGAAATCTAAAAGTTATGATGATATAGAACTGTTTCTGCAAGCAGCAAGTATATGAGCTAGCACAAACACACTCACACACACACACACACACACACACTAACACGCACACGCACACACACACACAAAACGCACATATTGATCTCAATTTGTTTATTAATGTTTTATAAGTAAGACTGAAGTTTAATTTTGTTTTTTTAATTTGTAATGTTTAATTTTTATCTACTATTAATTTGATACACAATGTTTATGATGTAATTAGGAAGAGCGAGGCCTCCTAGCACAGGTAAATACTTACTTAAAAGGAGGTCTCCATGTAAGATTTTATGATTATGTTTACTTATGTCAAATAAAATAATATTTTTTTTTTTTTTTTTTTTAATTTAATTATTAGTTTCGGAAAACTTTGTACCTACACAAACAAACAAACATATTTTTTTTAAGGAAGTCTGTTAACTAAAATATTACCTAACATTTCCATTTTGAAAATAAAACTGTCCTAAATCAACTTCAACTCAAAAACAATATTCTCACAATACTCTTCAATTCACATAAATTATAACACTGCAAAAACCTGACTGTTTTTATTGAAACAAAGAAAATGACAAGTGATTACCGAGAACGGACAACCCTAATTACGGTTGAACTGTACTGTAGGGGACCCTATTAAATATTAAAGCAACGGTTCCGTACAATTACTGGTGTTTTGACGTCTACTATGTGTTCTTACTTAGATGTCACGATTTTATTGTTATATTCTTGTTTAAATTATATAAAAAAGTTTTTTTTTCGTGTTTGAGATATTTTTAGGGGTGCATTGTAAGAAGCTGTTCTCGAACTTATTTATGTAATAATGGTTTTATTATATTTATCGGGATTGCCCGACTAGTTTCGGAGTCAACCGGAGTCCTTAATCTTAAAGTCACAAGGACCAATCGCCAAACTAGTCGGGCTATCCTAATGAATGCTTGTACTTTTAAATCATGTTTGTTCGCTAGTTAAGAAGATTTTTTAACATCACGTCTACTTTTTATATTGATCCTCTGACGGCGGTATTCAATAAACATACATCAAAATCGTCACCCTAAAAAGGTCATGCTGTCCTTCTCATATTCAAGCAATAAGTTGAGACAGCAAATTATTTTAAAACGTCACTTCAATGAGTCATATTTAAAACGGTAGGAAATAAATTAAACGTTCTGCGTTTAATTTATTTCCTACCGTTTATACTATACGGGGAATACTTGTTCTTTTATAATAATTGTTAATAACTAGAACACAATAATGTAGATAATTTTAAACTAATATTCATTCTGAAACTTGTGTCTATAATCTTATAGTGTAATCTTCGAACTATATTATTATTTTTGACGACACGACAAATCGTATTATCGTATCGTGACTCCAAAAAAATCCAAATTCGACGAAACACTACTAAATATTGAAAAAAAGAGACAATTTTTCCAACATTTTTACACGAAAATAGTTTTTTCCCCAAACTTTATGAAATTCAGGGCTAACACCTTCAAATAGTTTAGATTATTCCCGATCACTAGACAAACGGTAATTTTAGGGTAAAATACGGTAATTCGTAAACCAAGTGGTAATTTTACGTAAGTAGGGTAATTTACGAAGTTTTTTTTTGGAAATATTTTTCGGAGGTGTGAAAGTAATTTGATATTGAATTTGTTAGTGTCGATAATGGTACGTTTAGTGGCAGGTACTTTGTTAGTTGTTTGTAATAAAATATTTCATATTTTTTTCTATCCACAGTCATAGAAGGCGAAGGAAGTGTGTTCTTTTTAGCAGTTTTAAGCTTAAGAATAACATAATATTTCTACAAAATAGGAATGCAAAATACATAACACAAAATAGCAAAAACACTTCAATGTCTTGCAAAAATGAATATAAACTAACATTACTCTACTTAGGAGTCGAACCCAAGACCATAAAGGCACAAAAATACATTAAAAACCTTACAATTAAATAAAAAAGCATCAAAATTGACTTACCATCTTTAGGCGGACTGGCACACTGAGGCGCGTATGAACCTAAATGGTACCCATAAGTGTTTTGGTGCATAGGGGGGAAGGGATATCCTAACGACCTTGGACTTGGAAACCCTGACGCCTCATGAGGGTTCTGCTGTCCTCCAGGACTCCCAAAATGATGAGGATGTTGATAACCACCCTTGAAAGGCCCATACCCATGTTGTTGGAGCTCTATAAAGGCAGATTTGGAGGAGACATTTGTGGGAGTAGAGTTTGCAGAGTTCGTGATGTCATGTGGGGTCTGGGAGCCACCGAGATGGTGGTGTTGGTGGTCGATGTTGTCCTGGTTGGTGAGGGCCGGCTGGGGGGTAGACGGGCCCCCCCCGTCCGAAGACTGGGGAGGCCCGAATGGATCTGTGAAACTCAGGGTGCTGGGTTTGTTGCTGGGGGATTGAATTCGAGTAATTTTGAGGGATTGTCTTGCGCTTTTGTTTTGTAGATGCCCGCTGGTAGCCTGGAACAAAAAGATTCGCGTGTTAGTTTACAAGATAAAATTAAAATCTAAGATAGTTGAAACTTGTTTCGTATGATAAGCTTCGTTTGATGATAAAAGTGGTGTGTGAAAATGGGATATAGAAGTCCGATTTCCAAGTCAGAGTATGAATAACTACTTACATCTCGGTTTTTGCAATTCTACTGAAGATCATTTGTCATGTTGCTTATAATCGGGGGTTTAAATTAATATCGAAGATTTTCGACGGAAAAACAAACCAAGATTGTTCTCTTTTTCTAGTACCTATCAAATAAAGTATAGAAATATTACAAAACAATTCTCCAACCCAAGATAAGAACAATTTTTATCACCATAAACGAAAGTTTCACAAAAATACGGGACCTCAATATAAACATTCCATTTCACATCGAAAAAAAGAAATATAGTAATACCGCCCACTCCGAAAGGGTCAGCTAAGGTCAAAACTTGTGGGTTTTCTTTAAAACAATTTAGTGGACATGGTCAATTGATCAGTAAGTGGTCACCCATGTAGGGGAGACGAACAGCAGTGGGACTTTATAAAACAATGATGATACAGTGACAAATTAATGTGTATGATAAAAGTTAAAGTTTGACGATTTTAAAATTAGATTAAAGTTAAAAATATTTGTTCTAAAAGGACCAAACTCAAAATCAAAGAAAGAATAACATACAAATCAAAGTTCTTATTTCATAAAGGTCGTCTTACAGGCACTTATAAAACATAATAAATCTTGATTCACAGTTCTAAAAATGTCATTCGTATAGAAAAGAACCAGCAAAAAACTGCAACATATACTTGATAAGATTAATCTATCTCTTTTAAAAACAAATCGCCTACTATCTTTTGCGGGTGGTTTCAAAATCATTCAAATTACACGCACAAAGACATCTAAACTATAACAAGCATTCGTGGATCATACAAATGCATGTATTATTTGGGTATTGAACCCGTGATACGTAGAGCACTGTGAGTGTGGTGACTTATACAACTTGTCTGTCTTTTCAGTCAAATTAACACTAATAAATAAAAAAAGTATATGTTTCAAAAAGTTCATATGTCTATGTCTGAACAATAATCGAAAAATCTTTTAAGAGTCATTTCGTATTGTCATATTGAACGCTTTTAAAATCTATCGTTAACTACTATTTAGAATGGAGACAGTAATACCTACCAATAGCATAAAATCTAAATTAAGTGATAACACCAATCAATCGACTTTACACGTTCACGAGTTTTTCATCTCTCATTATAACAACGTGAGGTCTAATCTATACTAATATATAAATCTGAAGAGTTTGTTTGTTTGTTTGAACGCCCTAATCTCGGAAACTACTGGTCCAAATTGAATAGACCACTCATCGAGGAAGTCTGTAGGCTATAAACCATCACGCTGAGACTAATAGGAGCGAAGATACAATGGTAAATGTGGAAAAAACAGGGCAGGTATAAATCATAACTTATATCTTCTACCCACGGAGACGAAGTCGCGGGCAACAGCTAGTCCTTACATAGAAATAAAAGAATTACAACAAACTATAGTATTTCTCACAAGATAACTGGAAAGCTTCGTTCAAAACAAATGCTTTGAATTAAGACGAAGAAAAAAACCCTTTTCGGCGAGACCTTTGTATTAATTACCTGTAGGGTTGACTCTTAAAAGTTTTAATATAATTGATATTATTTCATATTAGACAAAAGTTTCCAGGTAACTGGGTTGAGGAGGTCAGATAGGCAGTCGCTCCTTGTAAAACACTGGTACTTAGCTGAATCTGCTTAGACTGAAAGTTGACCAAAACATAGTTGTCAAAAGGCTAGGATGATGATGACGTTTTTTTTAATGTTTTATGTAAGCGTAGATATGTTTTAATTCTTACGACATTTGTTATTATTTAAGAATACTGTTATAATAACTTATTATAAGTTTAGTCATAATCGAATCGATTTGACCAATTCTTGCTTAAGGACGCATCAGCTCATGATCAAGGACTCCGGTTGAGTAAAACTCCTTACATTAAATTTGTTTATTACAACTGTCCTTTCCTAATTTCTTATTAGAAATTAAATAACATTTAATCTAACTTACCAACCCTATACCCTCATTTGCTGTCACTGTCACACACAGCACGTTCTACATATGTCCATCTCTCTCCATTTCGTATGAACCGCCGGCGCCGCCAAAGGTTAGGTCAAATCGTTTTGTTTTTATAACTGTTTGTAAGCCGTGTTGATTGCTCATGTTATTTATAATAATGTTTGCCCATAACTAATTGATGTTGGATTTTATTAAAAAATATTCTAAATCACGCCATTTTGGAGAATTCAATTTGTTATTTGGGATGGGGAAGTTTGTAACACTGTTTTTATCGTATAGATACATGGCCTGTATGGGAAAGTTTTGTGGATATAATACAAGCCTTTATACGTCCCACTGCTGGGCACAGGCCTCTTCCTGTATAGGGAAGGTTTGAGCATTGATCACCACGCTAGCTCACTGCGGCTCAGAATCCGATATTTTCAATCAAGGTTTCCTCACGATGTTTTGCCTTCACAGCTTATCAGTGATGTCTTAATGACAAGCAAGTACATAATATAACACTTGAAAGTCACACTTTCCCTGCTTTGATATCGAATCTGCACCAAATCCTCTTAACATTACAAAACGCGAAAGTTTGTAAGCATGAATAGATGTTTGTTGCTCTTTCACGCAAAAACCCCCGAACAGATCTCGATGAGAATTGGTACACAGATAGTTTTTAACTTGAATGAACACATAGGACAGTTTCATCCCGATTTTATGTTCCCGTGGAATATTTCGGTTTGTTTCAAGCGTAGTCGCTGACAAAAGCTAGTCTTTATTAAACCAATTGACAGTTAGTGATCAAAGTTAGTGTGCACAGTTCATGTAAGTTAGTGACCCGCGTCGTTCCATGGGAACTCGAAAGCCCTATAAATAATGGGTGCCCCATAAAATAGTATTAAGTATGCATTAGACAATGACTCACGCTTCAATAGGTTTAGAACATTCCGATTTTTAGTAAAATATAAATTCTGAAATACTGTTTTACGTGTTTTCTTTATCTGGTTGCTGTCTGCTATTTTTTGATATTTTAAGTGCTACTTCGTATCTTACTTTTAGTGATGAATTTTGATTTTGAACTAGAATTTGGTTTTTATTTTATTTGTGTTTAACTAACGAACGAATTGAATAGTTGTTAATAAAAAAATAGTCTAGGATGAGATCAAAATCCAAAATGTTTTTATTTCAATTAAAATGTAAAAAATATTTTCTCTATACAGGATATAGGTTTAGAATATCCTTATCCCACAACTACCTTTCTGAGTTTTAAGTAATATCAAATTTTTTTGCAAACCGCATATATTTAATCCACAACGAAATGCCTGTTACTTATAATGAAATGAAAACTACGTCTAAAACTTAATCCATAGATTTTCTACTATCTAGAAGTGCCCAATAAGATAGTTTGTCGTGTAGCAAGACTAATCCTAAGTCGAAGGTTTTACCGAGCCCTTGGATCACGCGAACTGTCAACAATGAATTAAAAGTATCAAGCACCCTTAAGGAAGAAATCTAGATTTTTTCGGTCTACTTTCTAGAAACATTGTAAGATTCACTTAGAGAAAAAAAAGACAGACTGACAGATGCATTAAGAAGTTCTGTTATATAAAAATCTAGTAATGGAAAACTGATAATTTTTATTTACCTAGTACTCTTAATATACTGGAATAATTAACACCGAGAGTTGAGTAAAAATAGGTTAAAAAAATAAAAAAATAAACTTTATTACGATTCGAACTATTCCTTAACTTCGATTGTTAGTTTCAATAATTGTTTTCATAGCGGCAACCGAATACGAATACAGTTCAAGTGATGCAGCCTGGTGATAGACGGACAGACAAACAGCAACACCCAAAAATAGAGTTCGGTTTATACCCTTTGCATACAGAAACTCTACTCCTTTTTAAAGTCGGTTAAAAACCACTCCACGATCGACAAAAAAAGTGATGAATATAAAACAAATCCAATATAACATAATACCTCTTTTATGCAAAATCGGTTAACACTTTAACATAAACATATTAACGTACTCAACTAACTAATCCCAAGCAAGTTAAACTCGAGATTTAACAAACAATATTCATCGTTGATCTTATCTAACTAATTATCTTATTGTTGATTAGCTTATTTATAAGGTAATTACACAAAATACATACGATTCAATGATAACCTTAGACTCACTGCCCAGCCGCAGAAAACAGGCAAAACTGATGATATTAATTACTTATAGGTGTATTCAAGAATGAGTCTTAAATTAAGTACTAACATACCAGCTTATATACATCCCACTGTTGGGCACAGGCCTCTTCTATAGAGAAGGATAAAGCATTGATAAGTATACTGAAAAAAACTAAATTTTTATGCCAATCTAAATAGGGATGATGACAATTTTTTTTTGCAGTGTCCGTCTTGTAGTTTTTTGTATAATAATGGATACGTATTTTTTAATTTGTCCCGCAAACGTAAATTGACCAAATTACAGTCAATGAAACTTACGCGTGACGTCACGATTGAGTATAAATTTTACGCTATCGTTACGTCACAAGCCTCCTAAACTTTAAAGCAGTTAATCTTTGTCAATTCTATTTTTTCTGAAAAAGGAAAAAATACGTGTCTCATATTTTTCAATTATCTAACTGAATGAGATTTTTGCTATTTGTTCCCAGTCATCATCTCTATTGTAAAGACTATAGTTTTTGAACTCGTGTTTTTTATATACTAGCAATTAAATAGCACGGCCCACCAGCCACAAATCGAAAATGATCCCACAAGAACATAAAATCAAGAAAAAACTATCCTATGTGTTAATCTTAGTTATAAACTATCTGTGTACAAAGTTTCGTCTAAATTCGTTCATTGGTTTTTGCGTGAAAGAGGAACAAACATCCTTACATACAAACTTTCGCATTTATAATATTAGTAGAGGGTAGGATACGCGGAATATCCGCAGCTGTTGTTAGTACTAATTCTCTTTTACTTAACCGATATCTAGAGAACATTATTTCTGTAATTTCTTAAGAGGAAGCCGTTGTATTTTCTAGAATTCTTCAGAAGACTTTGCGACGGTTTTTAAAGAGTCATTTTATAGAGATATATTTGTAAGGGGAAATGAAGCTAGAGCAATAAACGGATAAACTAAGAAAAAAGACGAAATTTCTTGAATTTTGTTTTCTATTGGACTCTTCCTGTATAAAAAAAGGTTTTTTATAAATATCCTGTATTGAAAAGCCTGCTGGAACAGTGCTTTTTCAACCAAGTCCTTAAAAGTAGGAGATGCTTAACTCAACTGTATTCTTTTAAGAAGCTAACGAATGTTGTCAATAATAACGAAAGTATTTTAACAGACAAAAAATCTCTAGTTTCAATCTATCACTTAAAGTTAATCCCAACAAAATCGGTCACGCTGTTTAGTAGATCGGAACCAGGAAACTTTCTTGCGTACTGCTTATGTATGCTAGTACAAAATATCAATCATGTGAAACGGAAAAATGAATGATTGAATAACAAATGCTTGGATCCCTTTGTATTTGTCTCCTTATAAATGTCTAGAAAAAGTTGGCGCCATGTCTGACCTAGACTGGGCAATTATGAGTACAAGCAGAAATGAAGGGTTGAATGGTATTCATTAATTGAACCGTTTTTCTTCAGTTTTCTTTGTTAAGACGATGTTTCTTTTACGCGTTTTCAAATGTTCGCGAGCTATTGTTGTGTTCGGTCGTTTTAGTTTTTTTTTTTGATGTTAATGTCACTTGTGACGTATTTACAGGAAAATCGATTCTATGGAATACATGGAACATTTGAGTATCTTTGCATTGCATCATAAAAATTGCATTTAATTTTTTTTCAAATCTCATAAATATCTATTTCTTTATCATGAACGTGTTCTAGTCATTGGATACATGAACTGGGCTGCTTTTGTAAGACGACTAAAAAATCACTGTTTTAGTATATAGATGTAAGATTTACAACTAGCAAAATCATAATAAAAGAAAACCAATAGTAGTTAGAAAGCCAACTACATCCAGTCCACAAAAAAAGGCTTATTTAAATCACTCGGTATACAATGCTCGCGTAAGTAAAACTCCCCCTTATAACATCAAAGTGTGCCCTGTATATAAATTATGATATTTGCGAATATCCAAGCATTTCCCATCAAATCGTTTTTTATTTCTTCACTATTATTGATTATGCTTCAATTCTTAGTAATTTCTTTGCTTGTTTAATTTATTATGAGAGTTAGGGGATTGATGGCTTGTCGCTTCCAGTCGCTTTTTTTCTTTTATGATACAGCTGTTTGTTTCTAATCTATACTTCTATACTAATATATGAAGCTGAAGAGTTTGTCTGTTTGTTTGTTTGAACGCGCCAATCTCAGGAACTAATGGTTCAAATTGAAAAAATATTGTTGTGTTGAATAGACCATTCATCGAGGAAGGTTTTGCTGCGACTAATAGGAGCGAAGATATAATGGAAAATGTGGAAAAAAAAGGGCAGGTATAAATCATAACTTATATCTTCTAACCACGCGGGCGAAGTCGCGGGCAACAGCTAGTAAATAATAAATATGAATAGGAAGGTTAAGTAACTTTTAGTACGGTCAGTTATCAATTTTATTCGCAATATTGTTTTGGTAAGCTTATTGGTACGAGATTCTTAGTGAGGTTTTATTGTTTTAAATCGGGCCATTTCTTACAATATTGTAAATATCCAACTATTTATTTAAACACTAAAAATTATAACTCCTTAAAGTATAATATTTCGCTTGTTATTATCCTATCTACGTTAACCAACGGTTAAAGTTAACTAAACTAGTTTAGAACAACATCCCCGTTTAAAGTCAGGTTACAGGTTTCAAAATAACTTCTAAACATTGTTAACCGATCCTGCTATACAAAAGACTTATGTGAATAAAACCAATAAGTTTTTAGATACTTCAACAGCATCTTATATAGAGACAATTAAGCATTGATCACCACGCAAGCTCTCAGCGAGATTAAGATACATCATCATAATTGCACAATTGATAAATCAACTCATCTTTGTGTTATACGACTCCCGCACTAAATTATTTAAACATTCTGTCGCGGGGGGTTTCACAAAAATTCAAGTCACATGCACAAAGACACCCGGACTCAGGACAAGCATTCGTCGATCACACGCGTATAATGATGGCGGTAACATCAACCACTCATACCCATGCAGTCATATCATTTAAAAGGAAATTAAATTAACCAACTTATGTCGTACTAAGAGTTAAAGCACATACATAGCTTCGTTAATCCCAAATTTCTTCCTCCAATTTCAAGACGAATTTTATTTATACACATCCTTACTAATATTATAAATGTGAAAGTAAATCTGTCTGTCTTCACGACTTTCACGTCTAAGCCACTGAACTGATTTTAAAAAAAATATACAGAGATAGAGTTGACCTTGAGAACATAGGACAGTTTTTATCCCGGACTTTTGAAGAGTTCTCTTGGAAACGCGATATAACCGACCTCGACAGGCGAAAAGCTAGTTACATTACATACAAAAACATTTGAAATAAACTAAAACCTCCTTCGTTCCCTTTGCCTTTCGGTCTTTGGTCACGGCGAATTACAATCACCATTAGCGACTAGCCGTACTATGAAAAGAACTCAAATAACATCAGCTCACAACGGTACTTTGAACCATGGATAATCTTACATTTCCATCGTATACCCATGTAGCGGCACGCGAGGTTTGAAAACGAATTTATTGACAATGTTAATTAAATAATTATCATGCGACATCGCAATTGGTTGTTTTTTTGTTTCTGTTTTTTGATTGCAACTAACTTCTTACTTATTTTAGGGTATCAAGTAGGTATTGAAACCTGGATTTCGAATATAGGTAGATATCTGAAATCGCTACCCAACAGTGAGCTAGCGTGGGCATAGTATAAAGAGGCTTGTGCCCTGCTGTGGGACGTTAACGTGTGTGTAAACGTTAGTGTTTGAAATTATAAGATTAAACATGGATTTTTCTTTGTTTTTATCAGGCTATAATGTTCTACTGTATGGGACTCAGCTTAATCCCCCGTGACGTTGACTTAGAACAATAGAAATCAAAAAAGTTCAAAGACAGACCTTGCGTATTCATCAAAATGTTATGATGAAAGATATTAGTGGGAACCGATAAATAAGACTGCCCTTCAATCTAGGAAAACCTGTATTGCCTAGTTTGAAAGCTAGAAATCCTAAGTAATTTATATAGCCTAAAACAATACTGTTAAAATATAATTTTGATATATTAAAGCAAAGTTTTTCGACGAATATGGCTTACTAGCTGTTGCCCGCAACTTCGTCCGCGTGGCTAGAGGATATAAGTTATGTTTTATATCTTCCACATATTCCATTGTATCTTCGCTTCTATTAATTGCAGCGTGGTGGTTTATAGCCTAAAACCTTCCTCGATGAATGGTCTATTCAATACAAAAATATTTTGTCAATTTTATCCAGTAGTTCCTGAGATTAGCGCGTTCAAACAAACAAACAAACTCTTCAGCTTTATATATTTCTAGTATATAGATTCGCATGTCAAAATTTAGTTTACTAACTCAACTTAATTGAAGTTATCGATAAATATGAAACTAAAATCGCAAATTCATGTAAACGATATACAATATTTTAGCGTTATGACGCAAAACGATCGGCCATTGCTTGACACGACAATTAGTTCAAGGCGAGTCACTAGAAGTCGAATAACACGACAGTTGCAGTTTTTGTTCTAAAGATTTTTCCCTTTCAAATTTATAGTTTTATTCAAAAGAATTGGAAATGTTAAAAAGGGAGGTTTGTGTAACGGGTCAAGTGGGAGTCGGGCCGGAAAGGCAGGTTCCGTACACATAGGCTCAAAAATAACATTGGTCACTTAATGACCGTGCCAACTGTAGCTTAGCTTCTGTTTCTAGTTTTTAGAGTAGTCTTTTGTCAGCTGTGGGACATTTAGAGATAGAAATTCGAATTATAATGGCTGAATATATGAATTTCAATACACAAATAGCAAAAGTTTAGATAGTTTTAAAAATGAAATCAAAGTAAAAAATATTCTTTTTGAATTACAAAATCTTTAAATCTCAATGAAAAGTGTGTTGCGCGTTCGCGGATAAACTTAGCTTAGCGGATAAAGCAACTGTCATTCACAACCAGGAGTAGCAGGATCGAGTCCTATCCAAGGTTGAATTTTAACATTGTTCCATTCATATTTAATTGCAATTTTAATTCCGTAATCTACGGAACAATTAGTACCGGCAACAATTAACATTTGTTAATATTTTTTAGCTTACATAATACTTGTTTTGTATTACCGTATGATGTAGGCACCTGCAGGTTAACTAAATGTCAGTGCTCAACTCAATTAGTGTTGTCCAGTTACATAAATAAAGGGATGCGACAAATTAGTGTTGTTTTAATCGTAAATTGTTGTACTAAGATGATTTTGTAAGAAAATGGGTTAATATAGGAACAAATGCTACGTTACGGGAAAGATAAATTGGTCACCCGTTAAATAGGAATGATGACTGGGTATAAAAAGACAAAATCTCATTAAACACAATTTTTTTTTGCAGTGTCCGTCTTGTAGTATTTTTGTATAATAATGGATACGTATTTTTTAATTTGTCCCGCAAACATAAATTGACCAAATTACAGTGAATGAAACTTACGCGTGACGACACGATTGAGTATAAATTTTACTCTATCGTTACGTCACAAGCCCCCTCTCCTAAACTTTAAAGCAGTTAATATATGTCAATTCTAGTTTTTCTGAAAAAGGAAAAAATACGTGTCTCATACTTTTCAATTATCTAACTGAGGGACTAATGAGATTTGTTCTTTTTATACCCAGTCATCATCCCTATTAAGCTTTTCAGGGATATTCCACGCGGGAAAAGCCGCGGGCATCCGCTAGTATAATATAAACTAATTCTAAAACGCCACCTGGCGATCTATTCTAACAACAAAGGACATTTGACAAGCTTTTTATAACATAGTAAACACTTACCAACAATTCTCAAAGTGGTATTATTACAGGTGTAGAAAGAGATGGCGCTCTACGACATGAATAGCGCTGTCCCGCTCCCACAAATGCAAGTCTGACTTGTAATGTGGTATGTGGAAAGTATTTTTATTACTTGTTTTATTGAGAGCGAATTATTGCATCTGAATATGTCAATTATGTTCTATGTTTAGTTAATGGTTGACAGACTTTGCTGTTATTTTGTTTGACATAGTTTTTTCTTAGGTATAATTAATAGGCTTGGACAATAAATAGAAGGGTCGTTATCTAATGATTGTGTTATAATAAGACATGTTGTTTTAATGTTAGAATTGTAAAGGTGATAGTTATTAAATAAAGTGATGATTGAGATGTTTATTACTCCAAAAAAATGCGTATTTTTTAAAGAGTTTAAACTCGAAATTTCATATTTTTTTTGTTAAATAAAGGGAAATTAGCGACATTTACAAAAACAATTGCGTTATAGTAAGTGGAAAATGGGATTATTCTAAATTTTTTATTTTAATTTGCAACCGCAAGTTTTAGGCCGCAAAAACGTAAACTAACGGACTAAGAAACTTATTTTTTCACATAAACCAAATAAACAATCGGATTCTCTCTTTACAAATCAACAATCAGTCATCTAGAATCTATTTTAAATCTTAAAGAAGTTGTTCTTTATATTTCGTCACCCCATGATGTCTATAGACTAATAAAACAACAATCACTATTATATTATTCGCGCCCTTTCTATTACGGGCGCCATTACGTTCAGCTGTCAATAGGGTTAAGAGTAAAATGGCGGCCGTGGCACGCGACACTGTTTACCGATTTGCCGCGAAAATTAACATTATTTCGTTTCTTTGTTGAGGTTATATTATTTTTTATTGGTGTTTGTAAAAGTTTTGGGGGATTTAGTAGAAAAAAAAGATATTTAAGTAGCTATTTTTATGTTCTATATTGTTCAATGTGGATATTTGATGTTTTGAATGGCCGTTATCGTTCGTAACTATATTTTAATAGTATTTTAATAAAAACTACGATTTTCTATTGGATGTACTTTTATTTACAGAAACAAGTCCTGAACTCTAGACCTTAGGCCTTTTTAACCCAAAATCTTTATGCCGTTGCTAGAAATTTAGAATTACGATGAATTTATTAATTATACATGTAATGTTTCATTGGTTGTAGATTTCAAATGCGATTTACACCTTTTACTTGTTTAATATTCAGACTGAGCTGCTACTAGCCTTTGTAAGTTTGTGGCTTAAAGATAGGCAATTACTATGTAAAATGATGCACTTATATGGTTGAATCCGGTAAGACTACGGCCTACAGACCAGTCCTTCAATTTCCTCTCTAAATATAAGACAATTTTCTAATAAATTTAATTTTCCGAAGACAAGTTAGTGCTGATCTTCAGACCGATATCGGGACCCATCGATGTGACAGCAAGATTAGCAAGTTAGACTTAGCTATGAAGACTACGCCTAGTTTATGGTATAAATGTCTATGCTAACGTCAATCTAGACTTTAATTTAAACATGGGTATTGGTTAGTTCTAAAAGATGTATCTAACATAGATCGAAATATTGAATCAACTTGAAGAAACCTGTCGGCAACTGTTTTGCCGAGCGCCAAATTTGATCAAGCCACTTAAATGTATTGAACTAGCAATTCAAAGTCACGTTACTTGACGAAAAAGACTTTCATTCCCATACTTTTGAAGTTTTCCATTCGTTACCTATTGTAAATCGACGTAACATTATCTAAGCCTTCACTTAAAGCAATGAGTAAAGTATCAAATACCACGTCGATGATACAAAGCAGACAAAAATTTGGTACTTGCAACCTTTCCACATTTTATCACCGTTCAAACGACCGGACTGCAACGAATATTTCAAGACTCAAATAATCCAAATCGGTTAAGCTGTTTTCGAGTTTCAGCGAGACTAACAAACATCAATTCATATTTAAATATGAGAGAGAGAGATGACTAACAGACATTGAATTGCCAAATCAAAACCTGTCATTTCCAAGTTATTAAAAGGACCAGCCAGCCCTCAAATTAGGAACAGCTAACCAAGCTATCTTTTTAATCAGAATTCAACAAAAGAAATGCCAGATAGCCATCTTAGTTTTCCAAGTAGCCGGCAGATGGCGTGTGATAACTATCTACCATCATTCTCACTGATTACTTTTGCTTGTTTTCATGTGCGTCTGTTCTTTAAGATTTAAAAATTGCGTTTTTGTGCTCAGTGGAGTGGGGTGGGTTGAGAATTATCGGGAAAGGAAAGTGAGTTCAAATTTTAGTGTTAATTTTTATAGTCTTGTGTTGCAATCAAAGAGAGACGGAGATGTTGTCTTGTCTTTTATAAAATTGTCTTGTAAGTCTTTATTGTTTCTTTCTAAGATTATTTTTGAAAAATTTTAAGCTCTATAACAGTTTATATTTCGGGTTTCGGGCGAATATCGAGTCCGATCCAAGTCTTAGGATATTTATTGCTTTTACCATTAGGTAAAGAAACAAGATTTCTGTATTTAAATATAAAATCTTTTGTTACACCGCCGCGCCGGCTTAGTTCAAAGAATGATCATCTATTTCATGTTTTAAATGAATATTTCAGATTTAATTTACCTCAATAATAATTAATTTGTACACGTGCAGCGTAATTAATATTTCAAACAAGAAATAAAATCATATTTTTATAAATAAACGAGCTTCGCTTGCTCATTCCGCCATTACTCGTATTCGACATTTAAATTCGTCACAGTTACAAAATGTTACCATATTAAAATATTAAATGTTATTTTAATATTACATCGGTAGGTATATTTTAGAGGTCAATTTTTATGTTGAAGAATAAAATAGTTCTTTTAAAATGTTTTGTTTTAACAAAGAAATAGGTACTGTATCTAGTTATAAGTTTGATCATATAGATTCATTAGACCACTTTCAAATTATTAAGCGTTGATTCTACCCAGTTTTCATCCAAACTCTCAAAAATTAACTTAATATCATATGAAGGCTACTTCTTCTAGAACTTTTTCTACCTTTTTTAACCTAATCCGTTTTAACTATAGCTCATTGCTGTAAACAATATCATTGGGTAACACGGAAACATATTAGACAATCCAAAGCTCTAAGAGTTACTTAAATTTAAGAGTAACTGGTAATGTACTCTATTTGAGTATGGATGTGGATGGATATAGGGGAAGAGGACGACCAAAGAAACGATGGATTTGTGAAAGACGATATGGCTGCAAAGAGTTTCTTGTGAGATGACGGCTGATAGAAAGGTATGGAAGAAGAAGACATTTTGCGCCGATATGAAATAGGTAAAATAATTGGGATAAGAGCAGGGGAACTTTGACAATCTACTACAGCAATCCTAAGCACCTTGATCAAATGAACGGGTGATCGATTGCATGGATAACCGAGTATTGCAGTTTCGATCCCCGCCTAGGACAAGCATTTTTGTGATCCACAAATACTTGTTCTGAGTCTGGGTGTCTTAGTGCATGTGACTTGAATGTTTGTGAAACCCCCACGACACAAGAATTAAAGTCCTTAGTGATAGATTTGAAGTCCTTATAGAAACAATAATGATCTTCATCTTCGCCAAGTGACGTGACTTTGAATTGTCAGTTCAATACATTTGAGCAACTTACTTATCAAGGACCCTGCTGGGTTTTTTTTTATATTAAAGTAAGCGCAAAGTTATGAATAAAAATAACGCCGACAAGTTTATATAAAAACCTTCGTAGTACGAGAGCAGTTAACATTTCACATTGGGACATTAATAAATCATTTGTCAAACGCAGCCATTTTGTCTTATTAACCTTAAAAGGAAAACGGTAATTACGCAGGGTTGATGTGCTCCCGCGCAGCGCTAGGGATGGGATAGCAGTCGAGGTTTTTACTCGATTTAGTGTTGATTTCGAAATTGAAATCGATATTTATTATAATTTTAAATTTTATTTCCATTTATTTTTATAAATTTATGTACTGACTTGGCGGCGGTTTTTACTTTTGTATTATTAAATTATACTGAGCTACTGTAAACTTTTATTATAAGAGCAGTCTATTAGACGTCTTATTTTTGGCAAGCGAATCAAATCCTACTGAGGTCAAAATTTCGTAACGGCGAAAAAAAAATCGACTAACAAAGAACATCACTACAATATCGATTGAAACGTCTCTATCACTATCTAATAATGCAGAGAGGAGCTACCGGCATCAATTATATTCTTTAATTTAATTCGATTCGTTAGGCAGATCATTATTTTTATAATAATGGCAACTTTTTGTTCACGTTACTGTGAATTGACAAGATAGAGTTGGCTGTCAGTCTTTTGAAAAACTTTTTGAATGGTTTATGCTTCTGAAGTTAGTATAATTATGATGTATTAGGTATTATGTTGAGTCAAATTTTTGGTTAACTGTAAATTTAGCGAAGTTGAGACATACTTGTGGAGTGCCGCGGTTTTGTACATATAGCTAAGTTAGACTTGTTGAATAGAGGTGAGAGAGCTGTGTTTGTTTCATAGGTTAGTTCTGATTTTGAATTATCTCTTTGTTAAATTTTATTGAAATGGGATTAGTAGTTGATGAGTATACCTATATCAAAGTTTTTCTACTCAATTTCCTAATTTGTAACGTTTTAAAAGATTTATACAGTTATCTTGAGCGCTCGCTGCTACGGACTATTTTTGTAGATATATTTTTAATCGGTTTTCTACAGGCAGGTTGGAATACTACAGGTATTGCAATTATAAGTATGTGTGGCGGGATCTACAATGATAACATAGCAAAACCACCGAAAAACTTAATCTAGATGTTTCCCAGAGAAAACAATTAACGGTCTTAGAAACCGTTACGAAATTTATCAAAATCAGTGTTTAAGAATATAAAAGACCCATCCCTAGATAGCTAATCCGAACATGTCATGAAAGAAATTAAACAAAGTCTCTTCTATACTAATATATAAAGCTGAAGAGTTTGTTTGTTTGTTTGAACGCGCTATTCTCAGGAACTACTGGTTCAAATTTAAAAAATATTTTTGTGTTGAATAGACCATTCATCGAGGAAGGCTTTAGGCTATAAACCATCATGCTGCGACTAATAGGAGCGAAGATACAATGGAAAATGTGAAAAATACAGAGCAGGTATAAATCATAACTTATATCTTCTACCCACGGGGACGAAGTCGCGGGCAACAGTTAGTATCAAATAAAACTTAGATCAACCAGCATTCTAAAACAATTGAAACACAACTTCAAAAACTTTAATTTTTAATCCCGTCACTTTGACAATAAAAAAACAACAGCCAATCGGTTTGAATCACAAACATTCAAAAGAGACAGTTTCTTATCAAGATAATATGTCACCTACCAGTTATAAGTCGATCTTATAGATAAGTGTACACCTAAATAAATACTCAAATGTGTCAATAACGCTTAATAAATGTCACTTACTTTGACAACTGTATATAAACAGAATATTTGGTATTGTGTGTGTCTGTTTTTCATGTTATAAATGATTGATTTAACCCTTAGACATTTTTATGATGTTGTCAAGTCAATTGGGTGGGTTTTTGATCTAGTAGTGACTGTTATTAGGGAGGTCGTGAGTTCGATTCGTACCTAGAACAAATGTTTTTGTGAAGAGCACGATTTTTAATTCGTTTTTGCGTGTATTTTTTCTTAAATAAGTATGTTTATTAGTTTTCTAGTATTTATAAAACATGCTTTGCTTAGTTTGAATCTAGATCAAAGTTGTGGAATATATTTATCGCATATTAAAAACTAGCTGTTGCCCGCGACTTCGTCCGCGTGGTTAGAAGATATAAGTTATAATTTATACCTGCCTTCTATCTATCTATCTGCCTTCTATCTATCTTGTAGGATTCAGTCAGCGTTTGCAATGTAAGTGCAAAAAATATGTTTTTTTTTACGACCTCACATTCGAAACCTCAAAAATTGTAGCCTATGTGTTATTCTGATGTATAAGCTATATTGTGGTAAAGTTTCATTCAAATCCATTCAGTAGTTTTTACGTGAAAGAGTAACAAACATCCATACATCCATACTTACAAACTTTCGCCTTTATAATAGTAGTAGGATTAATTGTCTAGCTTTGACGTTTCAAAAGACACAGCCTGGTGACAGTTGGACGGACAGACGTATTCTCGTACAGACGGACAAACACTAGAGCCACAGTAACAGGGCTCCGTTTTTACCCTTTATATAAGAAACTATATAAACTTAACCCAGTTAGGTGTTGCTCAAATATGGGTTAAACCTAAATGTAGAAGAAGGCATAAGAGTTAAAGAAGAGACCTGAGTTATTTACTGAATACTTAACCTCATCCATCAGTGATGAGATCATTATTAATAATGATGACACCAGAACAACAAAAATAACAAACTATATGAATCCCAGTTAAAAATAATCGGTCAAGTGCGAGACGGACTCAAAACTGAGAGTTCCCTAGAAATGGTTTAAGAAAAACAAATTGTTTGCATTTGAGAGGGGGGAAAAGCGAAAAAATTGTCATTCAACATAATTATTTACGATCGTAATAATTTTAGCTTAACTCCAATCTTTATTTTCAAATTCTTTTCATTATAGCGGCAAGAGAATTAAATAATCAATGTAAATATCAACTACCTAGCCATCAAAAATAATTAGTGATGGCCAATATGCCATCACTTATGACGAGATTCAGCCTGTTGACGGAAAAACAGACATTGGTGCTACAAAATCAGTGTACCGTTTTTAGCCCTTGTTTACTGAACCCTAATAAATAAGAATCAATTAAAAAAAGTCCTTCAATCAATAGAATATCCGATTTCACGTGTAATCATTGTATTTTATGGCGTTTGTAATTAAAACACCGGTTTGGGAATCGAGATTCTGTGTTAATTAGAGTTTTTTTCTTATACCTTTAGAAGTTTTTCTAGTTAATGTAGAGATGTTGGATTTTCCTGAAAATGAAATAGTTTTTTTTATTATTTGTGTTCTTTTTCCTAAAAAGTCTGACAACTAGTCTAACCACGGGGTATCGTGTTGCCCAGGTAACTGGGTTGAGGAGGTCAGATAGGCAGTCGCTCCTTGTAAAACACTGGTACTTAGCTGAATCCGGTTAGACTGGAAGCCGACCCCAACATAGTTGGGAAAAGGCTAGGCCGATGATGTTTTTTTTCCTTTTTAAGAGTGACAGAAGTTAATGGTGGTATATAATATATTTTTGTGTTTGCGCGCTTCAATTTGTGCTAAAGAAACTGCTTTTAATGTACTGAAATTGCTGTGAGATTTAATTAAAGTTTTATTAAAATATAAAAAAAAACATTTGTTATTATTATAAAAGGTTGTTAAGCCAAAGAGCTAAGTTTTCTCGTTAGCAAAGCGCATTTAAAAACCACTGATATACCTTAAAATGTATTTAACCAGTACTTTATACATTACCAGTTAACTTAGACAACAGTAATATTGAGTCAAAACTTTAATTTAGAATAACTAACAGTTTAAATGACAGTCATTATAAATTAACCCTTACTTCGCTAGTAAGTTAACCCTCCAACGAATCTATTTCAGGCTGAACAATCAATAATGTACGCATTCATACGTTAATCCTTAGTAAATGTAATATAATAGCTATTTTACTTTCAAAGCATTGATTATTGACAGTTATATCCGTTTCCTGTTCAAATAATTTTGATTTGTAGAAGGTTTAACGCCTTGGAAATTTACTTGAAAATATGTATATTACAAATGTATGACAGTTTTCATGTTTTACATTTGACTAGCTGACCCAGCAAACGTTGTTTTGCCTAATAAATTATTTCTAGTTGTATGTATTTTTAATGCCACATTATAAAAAATAAACACAATGAATTTCGTTCCCAAAATAAAATATATTTTATTAGTGTGAGCAACCCTTATCACTTAAGGGTATGAAAAATAGATGTTAGTTGATTGTCAGACCTACTGAATACGCATATAAAATTTGGTAAAAATCGGTTAAGCCGTTTCGGAGGAGTACGGTAACTTACATCGTGACACGGGAATTTTATATAGTAGAAGAAGATTTTAAATAATATTCACGTTTTTTAGCCCACGACACAAAGAGATGATTTGTAAGTTTGACGTGTCTATCCGTGTCATCATAGCGTAAGGATTGAGCGACCTTGATTTAGTTAGTTCTTTATTAAAACTGTGATAAAATGTAAGTGAGTGTATAAAAACTTTATCAATCAAGTCTAAGAATTATTGCCCATAAATAAATCTAGCCTATATACGTCCCTATACTGGGAACAGGCCTCTTCCCGTGTAGCTTTGAGCATTGATCACTACGCTAGCTCACTGCGGCCGATTTCAGATTCCAATATTCGGAAACCAGGTTTACTCACTATATTTTCCTTCACCGTTTGCCAGTGATGTCTTAGGATAAGAGAGAATATATAATAAATAAAATATATCACATCGTATTGTACCTGCGTGGATGTCGAACCTGTACGTCATGCATACAACCGTAAGGTGACATTTGAACAGCCGAAAACATAGCTCGGATAATATCAGTATTTTCTTTTACTTATCTCTGTTTCTAGAAACAAACTAGATTTTATTTATTAACTTAAGGAGGAAAATCGGAGTGGAATAAATCATTACGCTGCATTGATCATTATAATTACAATCATCATGGCGTTTGATTGATAAACAACCTTGCGTCACCTGTGATACGTTCTTTATTATTATTATTCTTTGCTATATCATATTCAATTAATCATGTATTTGACTTAGGTTAATATCTATAGATCATTTGTATTATAAATGTGTTAAGACTGTCTTATTGTCTGTGACGCTTTTATGTCTAAACTACGGAAGCGATTTAGATGGATTTTAATATGCGTATAGCTTTCGGGTAGAATTTAGGTTACTAAACATATTTTAGGGTACTTTTTCTACATTTTTTTGTATAAAAATAGCTACTATCTTACGGAAGAAGTATTAACGAACTACACTTAATAAAACTACAGAATCAATATTGATTAAAACCATTAAACTTTACGACAGTTAGAAAAGCCTCAAAACTTTTTCTTAGATCAATGTAAAAAACCTTTCAACAAGCGTCGGTGTCCTCCTTTCTTTCTACATATAACAAATCGCATAAAAAAGGTGTTAGTAATATGAAATGTTTTTCTAACGAAGTCTTCCTTCAACTATTAAAGTAACACCAGAGCATTTGTGAAAGAGAGATACCGTTCTATGCCGTATAGTGCCATCCTGCTCTTCCATAACTGCAATGGCCTTAGGAAGGACCCCCGGTGATCTCGACGGGGTGTCTGATACGTTGACAGATGGAGAAAGACTAACAAAAGGTGGGATGACAGTAACGGGTTTTCGAAACTGAACAGGATTTACTCTCATCTTTAAGAAGAACTTAAGTTTAAGTTGTATTTATGTATTAACTAGCCGTTGCTAGAAAAGTCGAAAATGATTCCACGGGAACATAAAATAGGGATAAAAACTATCCTATGTTATTAAATGATGTAACGGTTTACTCACGCGTATTTATCGGGATTGCCCGACTAGTTTCGGACCCAATCGGAGTCCTTAATTTTGGCTGACATTGCAATCAGTCTCACAATAGTTACTTTTAAAACTATTCTATGTATTAATCCAGGTTATAAACTATGTGTGTACCAAGTTTCATCTGAATCCGTTCTGCAGTTTTTGCGTGATAGAGGAACGAACATCCATACATACAAACTTTTGCGGATATAATATTAGTTGGATAACTTTTGTATGAAATATCTTCATCTATAAGGACTTAGAGCCTAGTATGTCGTGAACGGCTAGACCGATTTCGCTTAATCTTTTTTTATTGTCAAGACAAGGCACTTATGAAAGAAAAAAAACGAGAAAACGTATGAATACTTAACCACCGTATTATGTAATTCTGACTTTTGTTAGGTTAGTGATTTGTTGGATCCATCTCCGCCCCCAATAATAAAAGCCACCGGGAATGAGACATACGAATACAAGCGGGTAAAGCCGCGGAGCACAGCTAGTATTCGATAAATAATAGTCTTTGCTATAAAAATAAATAATATAAACGTGATTGAAAGGTAAATTCTCGCAAGAATTAGCAAACACCTTCTTTGGCAAGCAAAAAGGATCTTACAATTAATAAACCCATATCATATAGCACTACTAGATCATTAATTAGTCAATAAAACTAATTATACATACATTTAATGCTAATTAGTATTTCAAATTATACAACAAACATTTATCATTTTGTTTAGAATATTAATAGATTTTTTTTTCAATCAATAAATTAAATGCTGACAGTGTCTGTTTTTCGTTTGTATATATTTAGGTTTTACTTTTTTAAAGATTTTCTGCGGAATATAGAACAGTTTAGATCACTCTAAGATACTGGCAAACAGTGAAAGAAAACATCGATAGGATACATGCTAATATTGATATCTGAAAACCAGTTAGCTTGCGTAGTGATCAGTTGTCTAATAATTCTCATATTCTATGTAAAAAACGACTCCCGCATTAAAGAATTTAATCCTTATATCGCGGGGTTTCACAAACATTCAAGTCACATGCACAAAGACACCCAGACTCAGGACAAGCATTCGTGGATCACACAAATGCATGTCCTACGCGAGGATCGAAACCGCGACACGTCGCGTTCAGTGGGTTTGGCGTGGTGACCTCAACCACTCGGCTACCCGTGCAATCTAATGGTAGGAAGACTCTTTCTTCTGATCAAAATAGTAGAAATTATTAAACCGGCAATTATTGTCCTTATTTTATAATACGCAGTTTTATGTACTCATCAAATTTTGTTATATAAGCCTTGCCCATAGGAATCTTATAGAATAGAATAGAACAGAATATTCTTTAATGCACACCACATAAGTACAGGGTTTGACAGAGAGAAATAGTTACAAAGGTCGGTCTTTTCGCTAAGAGTGATTTTATCTTATAACGAAGAGTGATGATTTTTTTTTTTCAACTTTGACAAATATGATTCAAATGTGTTTAGGTGAGTATTAATTTGATTTTGAGTTGTGTTACGGTAAAACTAGTTCAGTATTATGGACAAATGTGATTGAAATTTATCTCCCGGGAGAATATTAATTTTGCTTCGGTTTTGACAGTGTTTACGAATTATCTACATTTTTATGTACAGCCTCACTTAAAAGAATGTAAAGAGAATTTCTAAGTGTTTGATTCCTGACGGTAAAATATATTGGACTTTTGTTGAGTGACTACTTTCTTTGGTTTGTTTAAGATTTGCCTTTTGGTCCTTTGTATCACAATTAGTTTTGATGAAAATGACCAGATTGAAATATTGCGTGAAGTTATCTTTGTGTAGTTCTTGTGAATAACGTTATAATAAAATTACTTTATTCAAAAATGTAGTTAGGTACATATGTATGTAATGTTATAAAGAAAATATAATTTTAGTACCTACGGGAAAACTACTAACTTGAATTCTACTTTCAGGTATATTAATGATTCAACAAGTTTAACGGGACGCAGTTTGTTTCAAAGTCTTAAAAAAATTTTAGAAATTGACAAAAACCTTTCGGAAATTGTCTTGGTCCTTTGATCCGATTTTCGTAATTCAACATTTTTGATGAATTTATTACCAGCGAGATCAAAAAGTTATTTTCTAACTTTTAAGTAGATTAATGGATTGGTTTAAGAGACGATTGTAAATATCCATTTTGTAAAACGACCGCTCGGACTTTTTATTACAAAATGTTGGTCCTTTTCTACACTTAGATGAAATGCCCTCGCATTTTGTCTACGCAAAGCATATTATTATATTTTTCTAGATATTTATAACTGACTAATTTAAACAATATAAGTAACAGAATCGACGCTTATTCTAATAAGTGTCTTATTAGGCCTAAATTAGTTTGCAATAAATTGCATATTAATCGAAAAGTATGCGAAATTTTTGCCATTATAGGCTTTTTGTAGTTACTTGATACAACTTTTGACATATTTTGTGTAACCCAAAAAAAAAAGTTACGAAATTTTTCTATTTCGTTTTTTTTTTGCATTCGTCTGCTTTTTATTTTTTCACTATAGGAGGGTTTTATTTGAAATGGTTGGGTGTATAAAATTATAAGTAGGTACTTACGGTTTTTATTTCGATCAAGCGATATTTATCAGCATCACTGCTCACAATTTTATTTCACCACAGTTTTCTCACAAAATTCGTTTAGTTTCTTTTAAAACACTTTCTTAACACTTGTCCTTAATTCCAGAAACTTATTCGAAACTTAAATACCGAAAGATTTGTATTTTAAAGAATTGGCAACGGCTTGGGTACAGCACTAGAGAGGTGAGGCGTAGCAATCAAATTTATTATTGCTAGCAATTAGAAAGAACAGGACAGAATGATAATTGCCTATCAATTAGCGTTCCATGCATTACGATTCAGCAATTACGTAGCACGTGGCATCATTTTCCAATTTTACTTCGTCGATACTCGATTTCGATTTTCGCCGCGCTTTCGTTACGTCACCGATGTCATTTTTAATCACAACACTAGCTCACAAGTCCGTACGAGTCATAATATTCGTAGATTTAAAACTATAGAAAATCACAGGCGGACACCACACACAATTCACAAGTGATAACAGTCATCAAGTTACGAAAAAACCGAATCGTCACTGAGTAAGAAAAAAAAAACAGCTCGCCGACGCACACAAGCACAAAATTCTGTCCAATTAAAGATAATGTTTGTGGATATTTTAATAGCGTACCCCTCCGAGGAAACCCGACACAACCAACTCCTGTTGGATTTAAGCACTTAATGATCGGTTGGGGGAAATTGTGCGAGAAACGAACGGCCCAGAGTCGCTCCGTCTCGTTCTAATTAGTTCCCACGGCCGCCACATGTATGGGGTCAGTGGCGCTGCTGTAGCTGCGAAGGCGTGGCCTATTCTTAGGCGGTATTTATCAAAGGTGGAGCTTGGATGTGATTGGTTGGTGTTTCTGGCGCGATTTTTTTCGTCCGTACGTGCGGAGAACGCGGGTTGGCAATGTAAGATCGATCGTTGGCGCCAGGTCTACTATTATATGTTTTTTATGGGTATTTTTTGGCGGTGTTCAGTGCTTTGGTAACTTGTTATGGAGGCCACGCCCAGCCGGCATAGCGCATACAGACAGACAGAGACATACCGGCTATCAATCGAGTCTCAAGCCTTAGGTTTTTTTTTTAAGTGCGGTTATTTTTTTTAATAATTTTTCGTGAGTGTTTTTGACTCTGTGCTGTGTTTGACTGTATGTCATTGTGTGTTGAATGTTTTGACATTTTTACTATCTATATCCATATTAGCTTTCGTTTGTATAATACTGTAATGTTTATAACGACTGTAATTTAACTGAAATCGTGTGCCTAAGTAGCTGAGAATTGGCTTACAATGTTTGGTTGGTATGCATTTAATAACTTAATTATTGATATGCATAACTTTATTAGAATTGAAATTTAATTACGAAATTGATAACATTACCGTATGATAATTAGCTGAATAGGAAATACGGAAAAGGGTTATTTTAAAAATAAAAAGGAAATTAGATAAAACTTTTGTGAGTAACAGTACTTTGTGATATATTTTCGTCAATATAAATATAAGATCAATTTTCTTGTGAAGCTTTCTTAAATAACCTTTCGTATATTTTGTATCAGTAATTTCCTGGATTGAAAAATTTAAGGAAATAATAATTGAACATATTAATAATAATATCAAAACAAAGTTATTGATAACGGATTGAGTAATCTAGATTTATAAGGGTTCCAATTGTCTCCATATTATAACTTTCACAAGTCCTAAGTCCTAAGTAACGTCCTAAGTTTTTAGGAAAAACTGATACTCTTTCAGATTCTAGTCTTTATTTCCGAAACCCTGTTTTTTTCAATTTCCTCTTTAATTTATTGCACATATAAATGTGTAGACAATTCTAAAAGTCGATGTTTTTATATTATCAAATTACTACACATATCTTGATTTATACAAATATAATAAGACTTCTATGTTTTTGATAAACCCACACAATATTACTAAATAGGTAGATATCAACGAAACCCGAACAAAACGTATCCAACTAATTAATAATTAACACAACCGGCTAATTACTGAGAAACCAAAGTGAACAGCCCTAGCGATGTCAACTGTCACAATATGTTGGTTCAAATGTCAAGTGGACATCACTACAACAATGGCACATCACTATTGTTTGCACACCTTGTGTTGTCGCAATGATTGTAATACTATTGTTAGGTAAAGGCTATGCGTAATTTGTTTTCAGTATATTGCTGAAAGACGGTTTCTTTCATGATAGTTAATTAGACATGTTCAATTTTTAGTTTGGTTAAATAATGGGTTTAAAAGTTAGAGTTTATTATTAGCATACTGTAGTATCACTTTCTAATACAATAATTAACTTGTGTTTCTCAAAATTTGATGACATAATTAATTGTAATGTAATTTTCTTAATATTTAACTAAGTACATTTGATTTCTTCAAATCTTGCTCTTGCTCCTTTTGCGGAATAAAATGCCAATCAAAATTTTACAAATTTGGCTAACGTTGAAAAGTTTACCTGTTTTAAATTTATTTCGTAAATGATGATGTTTCAATCACGTTAAAGTTTATAATAGTGACAGATAAACAAACAAACAGTCATTGAAAATGGCGGGTTTCTCAAACCGTCTCAATCGTCATAAGGTAATACTTAATCAAAATGCAAAATAGATATGAAATTAAATCTATTTTATTCTCCTTTGATTGTTCTTTTTACAATAAAGATACAAAAAAAATATAACATCAAGATATTATCTAAAGCTTTTGAATCCACCGCGATATGAAATTCAAGTACAAAAATGTTTAACCGCAAACAATTCTCTAACGAAGCGAAAAAATCTAATTAAATTACAACTCAGTTAAGCGCCATCATAAAAATCTATCCATCCAAATCTGGCAAAGGAAATAGCCAACATACCACTTTTTAAACCAAATAGTTTGAATTAAAAAACAGTTCGGTACAACATCGTAATTATTACAAGTGGCAATAAATTACGGGCTAATACTCGCCGGCTACGTAATTGGCCTTACAAACGTCAGGCTGACATAATGTAGTGACGCACAAGTGTCAAGTTGACGAAAGACGGGCACATCACTATAAATATTGTCTATGATAGTATTGGGGGGATCGGCGTTCGAAATTTAAATTATTTGATAGCTTGTTTTTAGTTTGGGGTTAATGTTTTTAAGATGATTCGTTTGTTTCTTGACTAGTTTTTGCTCACGGTTCTGCAGTCTATAGTTGTAAAATAACCTTTTTGCTAATGTAGTATATCAGCTATTCTCGTACTAAATTTGATCGAAAATGTTATAATAATACTAGCTCTTGGTTTCGAACGCATAGATGTCGGTCATAACTGCAAGAACATAAACTTCCTTTAAAGTAATGTTAATTCAAGGTGTCAGCCACATCATAACCAAATTCCATCAAAATCGATCCAGCCGTTTAAACGTGAATAGGTTACAAACATACACACTCACATTTGTCGTTTTCTTATAGTACTGATTGTTACGAAAGAGCGAAGTATTCAAACATTCATTACCTTCTTAAATGTAGACTCCAATCACATATACCTAGGTATATACTTAAATATAAAAATGAATCCCTATTTCTCTTGGTCACGGCATCACGGATGGACCGATTTGACCTACTAATTCTCTGAAAATGAAAGAAAAAAATGAAAAATTTCTCGGAAAATTAGAAAATTTAAGATACTTAACCACCATATTCAGTTATCCTGACTTTTGTTACGATAGTGATTTGTTGGATCCATCTCCGCCACCAATAACATAAAAGCACCGGGAACAAGACCTATGTATTAACGCGGGTGAAACCGCGGGGCATAGCTACTTATAAAACTTAGGCCGGATCTTTCAATAGCCATATAACTTTTATCTGACGAATATGTTTGACGTTTTGACTGCTTTTGTATAGAATATAATTATGTCAAACGGCCATATTTATTCCTCAGATAGAAGTTAACTAATGATTGAAAAATCGGCCCTTAATCTTATTTGACTAATAAACTATTATTCTGCAACTTTTGGACTGTTCAAATATACCTAATACATGAAATGCTTTGCGACGGTGATCTATTTTTCCATAACGTGTATTAAGGGTTCCACTTGCTATGTCGCGTGATTTTTTCTGTCATATTCATACATTTTAACTGTTTCTACTGACGTTGACGATTGTAGAAATATCTTGGCTAAAACGGCATATATTACGTAAATGATTTGAAGGACTACAGATTAATCTTAATTTAGCCATAACTGCACATGTTGATTGATCACAGTTTAAACGACACTTGATACGGTCGGACCGTAGAAAGGTGACCATCTATGTTATAACGAGTTCCTATGTGCTTCGGAAAGCACTTTATGTGAGTCCCGGATATTAACACGTCTTTGACAGTCGTTACAGGTAGTCAAAAGCTTGAAAGTGTGACAACCAGTCTAACTAAGAGGTATCGTGTTGCCCAGGTATCTGGGTAGAGGAGGTCAGATAGGCAGTCGCTCCTTGTAAAACACCGGTACTTAGCTGCACTTGGTTAGTTAAACCGACCCCAACATAGTTGGGGAAAGACAAGAATGTAACTTTTGAAATTTTGATGATGGACCATGTTAAGTCTCTCTATGATTATTCAATACAGACACACTGTTAGCAGCCATTTTTTTATTTCCTATCATTTTGACATGCATTTCCTCTTGCCTATAGCAATAGAAGTTAATAATAGACCGCTGACATTCCTTTTAGGTAAGGGACAGACACACCCTTCTTGTAAAACCTTATAAATTATGTATGAGTTAAAATGGTGTTTGACCAAAAAGTTCCAAAAGACCATATAGGTTTTAAATTAAGAAAGTATTAACGGACTTTGTGTATGTAGAGTGCATAGAATTGTTGCAAAATTGTCAGTGAAATTGTAAATATTGGCTTGTTTTTCATGAGCAAATCGAACTGAAAATATTTTGATTTCACTTAACTTCAACTAAAACTAAACAAACGTTAATTATTCTTATTAGTCTGACTCTAGAGTCTAGGTGCGCGGTCTCAAAATGTTGTTCCTAAGGAGCAGAACCGCCAAGATAGTCCATAGGTCATTTCGTTTCAACAGTTTTCGATTTATTGTGGATAGATAACGTTATGATTAATAGGAGCAAAGCAGTATTGTAATATCTTACGGAAAGAAGTCGCGTTTACTCTAAAAATAAAAAAAACCATTTTTAAATTCTTGTCTATTCTTTGTATGAACTCGCAAGCAGCTATTTTGAATAGTCTTTTCTCTGACTTTTACTAGGTGTAGAAGTTGCGACGACATTTATAATTCAACTGTCAGATTTTGTTTTCGAATTGTGAATGTAACTCGTCAAATTATCATTTCATGAATTAAAGTCATGTTTTTCACCTCTTCAACTGCAATACTTGCAGAATAACAGTTATGCATTTTAAAGAGCAGAAAAACGTAAGAAAATTCTTATCGCAAAACGCATTTTTACCTCCATTTTACGTTATTTAAGTATTGATAATGAAGTCAAACTGTCCGCCATTTTAAATTGTCCAAATAGGTCGGTAATCTTTTACAGCTGTTATATGCATGAGGCCTTTGCCCTACAGTGGGATAAAGTGGGGAAAAAATGTCTACTTATCTACATTATCTATACTTAATCAACAAAGCGACATACATTGGCGAATCTCCTCTCAACTGGGTAAAAATGATCCAAACATATACAGCAATGGAAATTGTTCATCAATAATTTATTACCATCGTAAAAACCCTCTAATTTTCAACCCCTAAAGGTGTTATAGTTTATGTAATAGAGGGTAAGTGTTCCATCTCTTTTTTTCATACAAAATTTAGCATCTGTCTCTATTCTTTTTAAGTTATCCTAGGGTCGACTTCCATTTTTCATATTTCCACCTTTTTTAAATGTTAACCTGTAGATTCTTTTTACTAAAATTGAATGAAACAGTTCGAAACTTAATGGTGAGTTAAAGTTAGGTTTTACTTAAAATTGATTTCCAGAGCTTATAGGTACCTTATAACATGGTATATAGCGTATACATGTCATATACACGCATCTAGAAAGAACACCTTATTACGTAACTAGGATGTAGTGTATTGTAGAATACAAAAAAATATATATGATTATCATATATTATAACTTGTATTATGTATTCAATTAATTAAACTTACTACTATTTTGTTTTTATAACCCGATTTTTGAATGACAATAAAAGAGAATACATTTTTAATTTAAACAAAACCAGTATTGGTTAAGGCGACGAGCTTTCTTGTAGGATTGGCAGTTCAACTTTTAAATTCAGATTATAGCTAGCAAAATAATAGACGACATAGACTTTTGTTTAAATAAAAGCTCTATTCCGTGTTGGACGAGCAACACAGAAAAAATCCGTAGGCTATAAATTGGCATTTCTGCAAAAGAAACCTGGTCACCCATCAAATTGATAACCTTATTAACCGTAGCTTAACCTCGATGTTCATTTTCATTATTTAATATTATAGTGGCTACAGAAATAAATAATTTGTGATAATTTCAACAGTCTACCTATCCCGAACTAATCATAAAACACAGAAAACAGACAAACGGACAGACGAACTCGCGGAGTCTTAATAATAGGCTTCTGTTTCCACCCTTTTGTTACGGAACCCTAAAACGAATAAAAGTATTCACAATACGAAAACCCCCTGAAATTGTTACACGTGGATGAAGTCAGGGGACACACTTAGCTTGTAAGTGCCTCTTTTATATCTATTCGTTGGACCCACACTGTTATTTGCCGGTAACAAATCGGTGGAGCTTACCCGGAAAAATAATAACATTTTGACATACGTCAATACATGAATTGAATGATTAACTTATTATTTAATCAGGGATATTGTTATTAACTTTTTTTTTGCTAATGAATGCCCTTTTATAATACTAACATATTTTTTAATTTTCTGCGTTTAGTTCATAGTATACTCGCAGTTGCCCACCGGTAAATCGAAAATAATCTGTTAAGTTAAACTATCTGTGTACCAAGTTTCGTCGAAATCCGTTCAGTGGTTTTTGCGTGAAAGAGGAACAAAAAAACTTTCGCTTCTATAATATTAGATAGGATAACACTCATCAAGAACTTGGCTTTCTAATGATAAAAGCATTTACAAAATCCGTTAAATAGTTTCTGAGATTACAACGTCCAAAACAAACTTAAACACTTACAATTATTACAGATTATTGTGACAAATCATTTAAATTCAAACTTAACAAAACATTTAAATAAAATAGTTTCTTAATGAACAATTATTTTTAATTATTTTAAATACTTTAAAACTACAACGGTATTCCCCTTAAGTGTCATGGCTGCCGTATTTGTCTTTATTAACGCCTGTCAACACTGCACGTCGTATTAATAGGCAATTTGCTCAATTACTTGGCGTTTTAACTTTAAAAATAGCACTTTATATGTCAAAGTTAAATTTAAACACACTTTTAGCTGTTTTACATAACTAGTCCCGTTTATTTTTCAACTAGTTTTCGGCTGGCGGTGTTTTTAAAGAAATTTTGTTTTAAAGACTTTAGAGAGAATTATTAACATTGGTTATTATTTGTTTTGATTTTTCTAATGGTTTAGAAATATTGTACAATCTCGGTTGCTTTGTAAGATGGTAGAAATCAAAGTAGAACAGCGTACAAACCTATTTATTTTTAATTAAAATAACAGTTTATGTACCATTACAGAAAATTTTAAATCGGCTTGCAAATAAATGCGCTAACTTAGAAAACGCCCTTAAAAGCAAAAAAAGCACAGCCGAAGTTCAAAATTAGATCAAAAAACCCCTTTAGTTAATAAAAAATCGATCGAAAACATAAAACTATTATGCAACAAAACTTCATCGTCATAACATACTATAATGGCCGCCAGTCGCTTTACAGCACAATAAAATCGTATTCAAATTTCGTTTCCTAGAAACCGGTAATAGGGAACAAAATAATGTTTATAGTTTATTTATTTTACGTAGAAAGAAGTTTTATTGTCATTTGATTAGTTTGAGCTTTTGCAGTCATTATTACAGGTGTTTCAAATAATATAATTAAAAAAAGATCGATGAATTAACAATATCACATTTCTACATTGTCTCGGGTCTGGGTGCTTGTGGTACCTTCGTTGTATCTGAATTCCATAACACAAGTGCTTTAGCAACTTACTTTGGGTTCAGAACAATGTATGTGATGTTGTCCGCATTTATTTATTTATAAACAACATTTCTTTTTAGTATTTTTTTGTGGAACGCTGTAGCTAAGGCTTCGATGTCTGTCTGAAGGGCTATATCTCATGAATCGTGAAAGCTAGACAATGAAAACTTTCATTGAAGATGTATTTATTTTGCCGCTTCCAAACAATTTAAGTCTAGGTTAAGAAATAGTTGGTACTCACTATAGTATTGTCATAAATTTGATGGCTGGTTTATATTGCACCCTCAATACTCGCTAATTGTACCTGGGTATCCCTACTATATATTTTATATTAATATTATAAATGCGAAAATAACTCTCTCTGTCTGTCTGTTACGCTTTCACGTCTAAACCACTGAACTGATTTTAATGAGATTTGGTACAGAGATAGAGTTGACCTTGAGAAAGAACATAGGATAGTTTTTATCCGGGACTTTTGAAGAGTTCTCTTGGAAACGCGATGTAACCGATATCGACGCGGGGAAGCCGCGGGCGAAAAGCTACTTACAAATAAACAATTCTAATTCCAACCCTATTTACAAACTAACACAAATATAAAATCATTCGTCAATAGTTAAAAAACAAATACAACCGAAGGCAAATAACCTTTATCTACAATAAAACCACTTTACACCATGTCGTTGTAAAACCGACCAATTAACTAAAATCCGCCTTTTATTAAGTCGGTTAAGAACATACGAAACAAATTAGTTCGTTTATTTGCCCTTATTTTTACAATAGAACTCCTAATTATTAAAAATCGACTTTGACCTGAAAAAATATTGTGGTGCTATAAAGTACAGATAGTGACAGAATTGTGAAACACAATAAGATTTTGACAACAATTGTACACAATCAAATTCACTGAAAGCAGTTATAAAATAGGTTTGACTCCTAGTATAGTTAGTGCATAATAAACACCAATGGCGATGAGTCAATTTATTTTTCAGTCATCATTCCCCTGACCTTACATCAATTACTAGCTGTTGCCCGCCACTTCGTCCCCGTGGGTAAAAGATATAAGTTATGATTTATACCTGCCCTGTCTTTTTCACATTTTCTATTGTATCTTCGCTCCTATTAGTCGCAGCGTGATGGTTTATAGCCTAAAGCCTTCCTCTATTCTTCCTCTATTACAATTTTTCAATTTGGACCAATAGTTCCTGAGATTAGCGCGTTCAAACAAACAAACTTTTTAGCTCTATATATTAGTATAGATATAGATTATTTGGGGTCGGCGCAACATGTCTTGTTCCTCCATACTTTTCTATCTAACGACGTTTTCCAGTGTCCGTCTGAATTTAATTAATAATAAGGGAAATGTATTTTTTCTTTTGAACAACAAACATACAGTGAATGGAACTGACACGTGACGTCACAATTGTGTATAAATCGTTACGTCACAAGTCCTCTCTCTTAAACTTTAAAGCAGTTTATATATGTCAGTTTTTGATGTTCAAAGAAAGTCAAAAATACGTGTGTAATATTTTTCTTATTATATAAATAGATTTTTACTTTTTTACCAGGCATCATAACAAATTCCCATAGCCACTGAAAAAATCTAGCAAAAGTGAATTTGTATATCGGATTATATTCTTACTTCTGCTGGCAACTGTCCGATGGCTTGTAAAAAACCTTCACGCCTAATAAAATTATAAAGACCAGCAAAAAGGTTCTAACAAATAATAAATGTCAAAAACATAAATAAATAGACAATAGAGGACCATAAAGTTTAACAAAACTCTATTTTACTTCTGTGCTAGGGTTTTGCGGGTAATTTAATTAGATACTTTATATTTAATTACTGAAATAGTAACTTAATATTATTTTTTATCATTTTTAAGGTATATTTAGTTACATTTATTGTTATGTATAAGTATATTTCTTAATTAAGTCTTTTCGTGTCCAAATAAAGTGATAATTTAAAATTGAGTTTCGTTTATGTATCAATATGTATATAATTTAGTAATATGTGTTATTTTTCTTCTGTTGTCAACCTTTTTTCCATTAAAATAAAGTTTATTTTTCATCTTCATGTTGTTTTATTTTTAACTTATCCAATATGTCCCAAATTCAATTGTATATTTTAACTGGCGTACTTATTGGCCTATTGTTTAGAGGTATTGAATGCTATTTCGGAGGTCGTGGGTTCGATGCCTACCCAGTACAATGATAGTGCGATCGTTTTTCTGTGTTTGGGTGTAACTTACCTTTTACATATCATGTTTATAATTAGATATATATACCTTAGTATGTTTATCAGTTGTAAAGTACGCATACAAGTTGTGCTAAAAGTGAAGTTGTGAAATAGATATCATATTTTTTCCTTAATATTAGGTGACGATACACCTATCAAATCGCTTCACCAAGTGAGGTTATGTCAATATATCCTAGCGGTGCACTGCAAAAGCTTGCGTTGATTGACAGTTATCAACAATTAGGGCCCAGTGTAAGTATAATTAATGATTCCCTAAACGAACGACAGCTAATAAAGTCCTATTATACTCAAAACGCACACAAACCATTTACAAATTATTTGTAAAGCATCAAGGGAGCCATAACAATGAAAGTTAAGATGGCACAAAGAAATTCTAAGCGCCACGGCGCATGCGCCAACGAACTGACACGAACATTGCCGATCTTCACCGATCGTGCAAATGTTCGGTTCCTTTTGAAAATGTATTTGGGATAGTCCATCATTTTTTACAAGCAAAATGACATTTTAAATGAGTCGGCTCTTTGCCAATTTTTTTTTAACAATGCGACCCTATTCATCCATTGTTAACGGGAGGTCTAATAGATCCTTTGCGGATTTTTTCGGCTTGCAACACAGGTGATTTCTTCAAGGGGTTGCCAATTTATTTCGTGTTACGGATATTTTGTATTGTTGATTGTGTTAATATTGTGATTTTTGAATAATAGATAAGTACTTATATTCTTTTAACTAATTAAGTAAAGGACGAGAAGAAGAGATAGTTTTCACTTTTAGTTTAAAAAAAATACATATTTCAACTTATTCGTTTATGAAATTACTGCCTTATTATTGACGGGCCTGTTGATCCAGTAGTTAATTGGTTACTTATGTCCTTACTATTAAACCAGAGATCGTGGATTCGATTCCGACCCACAAGAAAACGTACTGGTGATAAGCACGATTATTTGTTCTATGTCTGGTTATAACTTATCAATAATACATATATTTTATTAATATGAAAGCAACAGCATCATATTTATAACGTAGGAACATCTTAGTTGGTCATATTGTATGCCTAAATGAGCTGATCGTATTATGTATTATTACCTAACAGGTGTAACCTACTCAATCAATACAATAAAAATACTTTGACATAGACTTGACAAGGTCCTGAAGATCGGGCTTGTGGGTGGCATAGAATCCTGTCTCCCGATCAGCTCATATTCGAAGATGAGACGGATCAGTATTCCTGCTCATCCCTTCTCACGAGTAAGGGGTGGACTTTTAAGACCTACCTTTTGAGAAGAAAACCAACAATATAAGGGCCAGATAGAGTCGCGCTGAGCATGCGAGAGCGATCCCATGGCTCTGGCTCAGGCTGTTGAAGAGGCCCGGAGTGTTTTGTCCGGTGGCAGTCTGACGTGTCTCAAACCGGCACAGGTTTGATTTCAGAGCTACAGCCCTAAAAAAACAAGAGCCATAGAAACAGTCAAAATCTGCTTTCCTATCAACCGCATACTAAAGGATCGTCGAAGATTCGTTCAGCTAAACTTCTTACTGAGCATTACTTGTTCATTCACTTATTTTTAAGGCGGCAAAAGATATACCTATCTATAAAAAATGCAGAAATGCAAACTATCTAACATACAGATAACAGGAAAGTCTTGGTAAAATAGGGTTCCGTTAACATCCTTTCGGGTGCGTAACCCTCAAAATCTGAAACATTACAAACCTCAACGGGCATTGATGTAAGAAAAACTACCTTCGCCTTACAGTAAGTACAGAAAAATCTAGAAAAAAAATGCCATCCAATTCCACAAACAAGCTATGTTAGTTTTTCCTCATTTTAAAACAGTTGACAGAATTATCCGTCCATTATCCATTTATTTCCACGCCATTTTGCATGCATGAGGTTATACTAAACGCACAACTGTAATGGCTGAACAAATTGATCGCATGCGCAGGTAAACGCAAACATTTGTAACTGGGAACCAATTTGTCTATGCTTCGTTAGAAAATGATGTCTAGTTATTTCTATGGTTTACCTATTGTGTAGGTTTTAAGGATTTTGTGAATTTCCTTTTTGAAATATAGCTAATTTTAAAGTCACCGAAATAAAAGTTCAGAGAGTATTCAACAGATCTTAAATGAAATAAAATCATCTTCTTCTTCTTCTAACATATAAAATTCCCGTGTCACGATGTTAGTTACCGTACTCCTCCGAAACGGTTCGACCGATTTCTATGAAATTTTGTATACATATTGGGTAGGTCTGAGAATAGAACAACATCTATTTTTTATACCCCTAAGTGTTAAGGGTTGCTCTCCTCAAAAAAAATATTTAATTTTTTGGACGAAATTGTATGTTTTATTTTTTTTATAATGTGGCATTAACAATACATACAACTAGAAAAAAAAATATTCAGCAAAACAACGTTTGCTGGGTCAGCTAGTTATTATATAAATAAGATATATGATCACTTTTCAAAGAGGGTGACGCTGGAGACGACTTTTACCGTCAGAAAATGGGAAGAAATGACGAAAAAAGCTCAGGGTTCGCAATCTGTTGGAAGTATTGCAAAGTATTGATGACGCAATAACGCGGACGACGTTGGTTCAGGTTTAGTCAGCAGGAGACTGATACTACCCATATCCTCCCTCGAGGAAGTGGGTGTCCATGAGGATTCCCCCGCCTTAACAAAAAAAAACAGTGTCGCAGTCTGTTTTATAAAATAAGGAGCGACTGCATGGACAATACGTTATATATATAACTGAGTAAGGCTGGACAAAGTTTGTTAAACAATTCAATATTATCTGAATATCTATATATCTTCTGAACCACCCCCAAACTTTAAACGACAATAACAATAAAAATTAATGTCCAATCAAAATGTCTATTGTTTGTTTAGAACATAGACTTTATGACCTAATTTAACAAATAATAAAATAAATATTTGCTAGGGTTACATCCATAGTGGGTGGGCAAAAAAATTAAAGCGGAAACACACCATTTAATATCGATTATAATTTAAAAAAGATCAAGCAAGCTAAACTGGCGCTAACATGCCATTTTACAGATTATACAAACGAAAAAAAAAACAAAGGGAACGCCGCGCAAAGGCACCGCGCATTCAGCCGTCAAAAAAAAACTAAATTAACACGAAATTTTAAATAATTAAAACTCACCTTGTTAGTGGGACCTGGATGTTTTTATAACTTTACAAATTTATTTTATCTCTCCCTTAATATATTTAAATCGTTATTTCAATTGAATAAGGTTCAAAATTATTTAAATATGAGTTCTGTATGAGAAAATTTCTTCAAGCATTTTACTTCGAAATGTGCCGAAGTAAATTGCGTTTCACGTTTTATTGTTTATTTGATTGTCTCTGGCTGTATGGATATGGCTTTTGCTACCATTTTGAAAAGTAAAGTTCGTAAATCTTTTACTGTTTAATATTGCTGTTTCTAATATAGTCGAGATATAAAGTAGGGGTTAATGTTATTAAAAATGTTTTATAACTTGATTATATTTTTATTCTTTGTAAAATGTTACTTTCTTTAGATACATGAGTAGGTACGTAGGAATTTAATTATCTTTACATAGGTATCAATCAATTTTCTAACTGCCGAGCATGGGATCTCGTGTTGAAATCCCAGTTCAGACCAATAAATAAAAATGGCTTGGTTTTTCTGTTTAGGAATAAGGTATATTAATAAGTAGAAAATATTGTCGTCAATTTTTGTATATAATTATACTGTAAGTGTGTATGTCACTGCACTCCTGTTAAATGACTGCACAGATTTGAATGATTCACAAATTAGCCCGGCAGTGCGAGATTAGATTGTTAACAATAATTATTGTACACTATTGTAAACAATGAAATAATTAAAATAAAACCATACTACATATTTCCAAACACTCTTAGACAAATCATCATAGCTCCTTTAAAAACTGCTAAAATGATGTCATAACATTACAAAAGTTCATATTAACATCTTAACAGATACTTCATTAATCTTCTGCAATCCTTTAAAATAAACACATTTTAAAGTAAGCAATAAATCAAAAAAATCTTCAACAGTCAATATTTTGACGTGGCTACAACACTATCCAGACGATGACACAACACTATTTTACTTTTTCATAAAATACATTAGTTAATGATTATGCACTTTTGCTGACTGCAAAGAGCTTCTACATTTTAGCGCCCTTTTTTGTATTTCGAATGTTCTTTTTCTTTTGCGTTTTGAAGTGAAACGTCAAAATTTCAATTTGTATTTCATTTGTCATTCAGCCGTATGAATTAAAGTAAAATATACGTATGAAGACCAAAATATAACATAAAATTCTCAATTATGGTTTTCACTACTTAACTAGCATTAATTTTATGAAGAATATTATAATTACAATACTATTTTATTTAAATATACCTATATACGTAGACACCTTCTTTTGCTTGATACTACAAAAATAACTTTTCTTTATCATCCTTGTTTACAGCGTAGGAAAAGTAAAGAAAGGCATCTGACTTCTGTAACTTATTTGTGGGTAAATATATTCGCCTTTTTTTCACACTCTTTTAGGTGTAGAACATAAGAAGATGCATTAGAATTAAAGTTAGTGATGAAACTATAACTTTTACTACTTACCTACTTTAGAAGTAGGTACCACTTCAAGCTCCCAATCTCTAAAAATAACAAGACTACACTACAGTTCGAAAAAAAAAAACACAGCATACCGTACGGCTGTCAAATTGCGATTTTTTCCCTCCATTGTCGTACTTTCGCAAAAGAAATGGCACAATGCATGCATACCTGTGTCACCGACAAAGCGACGGCCGCGCAAATTAAAAAAAAAGCACAATATTCTTAAATTAGTTTATGATTTACTTGACATATCGGCCTTTTATCTTTTGGAATTAGACTGAGGACAATAATATGGCGGAGCGTAGGCAAGTCACGCCTATTCGGTTTTGAGACAATTATTACGTAAATGGGACTCCCAAGTGGTATGAACCGCTGGAATACCGTTATTTTTGACAGGTACTGTCATAAATATATGACGTAACAGTAGCAGGTGTCAAATGTATTTTTTTTTCTTTTTTTAATGTTTTGTTTTTGGAGACATACGGGCAGCGGAGAGGTTATTCCTTGCGATCGTCTTGGTTTTATCTTTATTGTTTTACTTTAAAACAGGGCAAAGTCTTTTTCTAATGTAGCAGAATATCAAACATGCTTCATATAATAATTTCCTACTCAAAAATACTAGATATTCAAAGTTGGTCCCTGGATGGGTGACCAGCTATGTTATAACGAGTTCGTCCGTGTTTCGGAAGACACGTTAAATTGTGGGTCCCGGCTGTTATTCACACATCTTTGACAGTCGTTAGGGGTAGACAGAAGCTAGAAAGTCTACCAAGTCTTACTGAGGAGTACCGTGTTGCCCAGGTAACTGAGTTCATGAGGTCTAATAGGCAGTCGCTCTTTGTAAAACACTGGTACTTAGCTGCATCTGGTAAGAGTGGAAGCTAGCCCCAACACAGTTGAGAAAAGGCTGGGCTGAGACAATCTACAGATTGGACTTAAACAAAAATAGAGTACAAGCATATTAGAAGCGAAATTACCGTATCCCAAGCCAGAAATTTACAACCACACCACTACCTACCGTGTCCATACAACCCTAAATAAAAAAAACTAAACACCGACTCCCTTTTGATGTCAAAACGGTATATTACAAACGTTTTCCATAATTCAAGTGTAAAAATATACATTGTAGAAGACTAATCGGATTTCATGTATCAGTGAACCTCTTTGGTGTAGGGTTGAATGATCATGTATACAGGGGTTTATTAAAAAAAAAACAATACCAACATTGTTTGAGACAGCTACCGTTTATTGAAATATTGTAACAATGTTTTTGTGTTATATTCTTGCATTCGTTTAAGGCGTTTTGCATTTGTTTGTAAAGTTGGTTATTTCTATTGCTAAGGACATTCATAGTCGTATTAAAACACAAAATATAGCTAACCGTCCTTAATAATAATTGTCTTTAGATTTGGTCTCTACATTCTTCATAACTTACATACTTCTGTTGCCAGCGTTTCAGCTCGCTATAAATCGAAAATGATCCCTACGGGAGCGTAGAATAGGGATAAAAACTATCCTATGTGGTAATCTTGGTTATAAACGAATTGTGTACCAAATTGCGTCTAAATCCGTTCAGTGGCTTTTGAGTGAGAGTTGGAAACATCCATTCATACTTACAATCTTTCGCGTTTGTAATATTGGTAGGAACTAAAAGGAAAGGAAACAAGTATTTTGCTGGTGTATTTCTTAAAGGCCTGATCTACATTTAAAAATATTTTTTATTTCAAGAAGGCCGTTTTTCAGGCGTTTAAAACGTTTCACTAATAACTCTAGGTGCACGGTTCCAAACTTGCATTCGTATGGAAAAGAACCATCAAGAAACTCCATAAATTTCGATTTTTTTCTCTTCCAGAGTGACTTTAAACCTGCAATAAAACATCAAATTGTAATTTATTAAAAGCTTCAATTAACATAATAAAGTAAACTTTCTCTTAATAATAGATACAAAAAGGAAACTAATCTAGAATCGCATCCACTCCAACATAAACCAACTCTACCTGGTTTTCAGACATAACAAAATACATACACACATAACTCCAACAAAAAAATATACATAAGATTATACATAAGTTTGGTTCGCGTGTGCCGTCCAAAGCTAGGTGCATAATTGTATATAATTTCGATGTATCGAGGATAATATGATTTGAGTCTGCGCGGGAATAATGACAGGCCGGCGTAGCACGCATGCGCGGAACACACGGCGCCATCTTGGCATTAATGTCACTTGTACGAAATAAACTGTTATTTTTATTGAACTTTTATTGGCGTATTATTAGAAGATATTAATTGAAAATTATGTAATTGGAGGTGTTTTTATTAGTTTCCGATGTGTTTCAAAGATCATTGTAGGTTGATCTAACTTTAACTGTGTAACTGTGCCCTTTCTCGCAGTGTTATTTTTTTTATGTTTGTTATAAGTACCTATTTATGCTGATAAATGTTTTGATAAATAACGGTTGAAAGGAAATATACTATTTTGTTAATTCGTACTCTTTATGCAGCATTTTTCTGTATTCTGTCATCAAAATCATGCAAAGGAGGACTCAACTTTGAACAAATGGAAAATATTTCAGAATTAACTTTAGACATTTTTTTTTTAACTAACGAAAACTTTACAGCTTCTTATTAGCATGAACTATTTGCTTTCCAAACTTATTACGACACTAATGGCATGGTTCTACTACCTACACAAACACAACCTTCAACCGTTCTCCCTTCCCAATATTTTTAAATCCTAGGACATACAAACCTCCTTACATAAAATCCTCCCCCGTGCGCACCCACGCTCGTCAAAGACGTAAAAACAATCGCGTTTCCTCTCGCAGACGTGATTGAAGTTGTCTATTTGGGTACTGTCGACAAAAGAAACATAAAAAGTAAATATTATTTGAATTAATTTCCGTATTTTACTGAGGGGCAGACAGAAATCGGACCCTCAGTAATAGGATGCAGGTTTTACTCTTTTCGTGTGGAACCCTAAAAAAGGTACGCTGATCATTCGATCTTTAATGTTAAGACCAATACAAATAAATATTATCATGGCGAAGTTTTAGTTCAATTTTAAGAGGGTATTAAACACAACACAAGTTAATGAGTGTTTTTTTTCTTCTAAAAATGATAAACATTTTATATTTAAATTCTGAGTTTCAAACTTTGACTTAGTTGCTATCTGTACTTCACATCCATGGCGCCGTTGCTTTCAACGGCGGCGTATTTTCTTTCTCGCTCACTCTTCTTCCATCTTTCTCTGACGCAATGACAGCGACTCTCACTTTTTAGGCCTTGGAGGAAAAACTAAAAAATAACGCTTTTTCAGATTTAAACTTAACCAATAGTAAGAAAGAAAAAAAAACTACTTCATATGAATTTTATTTCAGTTAATAATTTGCTTACTTTTCCAGGTTAGCTTGGGAACAGTGTCCCACACAGGCCATTTCTTGCAACTCCTGTAAACCAGGATCAACACTGATAACCAACGGGTGAGATCAAAGGTACGAGCAAAGAGTAAGTATCTAATTTAAGTTGTCAATGATCTAAATAATAAAGCTTTTCAAGTATTACCAGATTTAACTCCATAAATTTGTATTTTGACATAAACTCGACGTACCAGTGTACTTTTAAAACTTCTTCCACATCGAGAAATGTAATATTGTGTCGCGGGATATTAAAAAGTATTTAATAAACTATCTGCGATGCTGCTGATCCTGCGAAATTCGTTCTGCTTGGCTGATCCAGAACGCCAACTAAACGATTACAGAAAGACATTCAAATCGGTGAAGCCGTTTAGAAGAAATTCAGTGTCACTCTAATGGAGTACATTATAACAAATATAACTAAATAAACTGTATCTGGAAAAACAGGATAAACATTGAAAAAAGGGCACTTAATTAATCGCTAATTTTAAATCTATAATGATGAAATCAAAACGCATCATTAATCTCAATATCTTTTCACAACTCTTTCCATATAAATTAACTTATAGGCCACATAAAACTAAATTAGACGGAACAGTAAAAATCAAAATAATTGTATAACCCCAATGGTGCCGCTCCAGTTCTTAGTAATACCTTTATGACTAAGCTGGGGTTCGATTCCCAGAACAAACAGTTTATACACCTAAGGCTACGGCGGTGAAAAAAGTATATTTGGTGCGGTTCATCTTTGTGGTTTAACTGTTTAGTTTAAGCGTTCTGCTTTGATCTTGGTAGGTACTAGATTTTGATAGCGAAAATGCCGACATATTTATGTACTTGAAGCTACTACATTCGTTATGGTAACGTGTAAAAAAAGAGTGATATATACAGCCTATTTGGAATATAAGCTTTTTGGTTATGATATTGCTTTTTTGTAGAAAAAAAAAAACAACCCCGCGGTAAGGAATTGTGTCGCAAATGTTTTACAAACATTGAAATCACGTGCACAAAGACACTCAGACTCAGGATACGCATTGGCAGATCACACAAACGCACGTCATACTCAAGGATTGACCCGCGACACGTCGCGCTTACTGGGTTTGGCGTGGTGACCTCAACCACTCGGCTATCCGTAAAATACACCATTCAATACTATTGCTTCGGTATCATGATAGCAAATCAGTTTTGCAATTATATATTATGTCAGCACTGGAAACTTTTAAAGTGAGTAAAGTGGTAACTCGTAGTTTCATACATACTATTGTCGTGAGTTGTTTAGGATTTTCGTATTTTATTGACGTTGGCACATATATTTGTGTTATATTCACTACTATTTTTCTATGAATGTTTTGAGCCTTGATCACCTTGCTAGGCCACTGCCGGTTGTCGATTTCACGTTCTAATATTTCGAATCTTAGTTTCCTCACGATGTTTACCTTCACGATTCATCAGTGTAGTCAAAAAATTCAAAAATTTCAAATTTAAATAAAGGTTACCATTAACTAAATTTCAATTTATGACCTCTAGAATAATAAAAAAGTACAGTACTTCCTAAAAATTTCAACCTCTAAAGCACCGCTCACAAATTACATTAGTGTTCATTTGAGATGCGCGTGCGCCGCCGATGACTCGCTCTTTATGCTTCATAGTCAGAATGATACAGCATAACGATAGAGTTCTGTTCGAGTTTAACTTTTAGTTAAGTAAGATCCCGTTTTATTTAAAATTAATTCTATAGAAACTAAATTGCAGATAAAACGAATTATGTTTTTAGTGTGGTTTATGAAAACGGAACACGGATATGAAATAACGTCATCATCATCATCATCATCAGCCCATTCGTCTACTATTCATCCACTGCTTCACATAAGCCTCCCCAATTGCACGCCATCGAAATCTATCGAAGACATATTTCAGTAGTATATATATTATGACTAGCTGTTGCCCGCGACTTCGTCCCCGTGGGTAGAAGATATAATTTATGATTTAGGTATACCTGCCCGGTTTTTTTCACATTTTCCATTGTATCTTAGCTTCTATTAGTCGCTGCATGATGGTTTATAGCCTAAAGCCTTCCTCGATGAATGGTCTATTCAACACAAAAAGAATTTTTCAATTTGGACCAGTAGTTCCTGAGATTAGCGCGTTCAAACAAACAAACAATCAAACTCTTCAGCTTTATATATTAGTATAGAGTATAGATTTGATAATCCTTTTTATCATTTTACATAACTTTATAGTCGCTTTTAATATTAAAACTGAGTTTAAGAGACACACTAATATAGTTTATCCTTATGTTAAGTACAACAACAAAGTTCGTTTTCAAGGTATCTTTTAAAAAAGTCTTTCAAATACAGTTATTGTTTTCTTCTATTCTCTTTCCGAAGTGAATGAGTCCCTTTTAATAAAGTAAGTGTATTTAGTCCATGGCGCCTCACTATAATGACTGGTAGATTTTACACTTATATGCGCAAGCGCCGGACACTGCGGGCCAGAAGAAGTGGTCACTATTTTACATTTATGTAAATTTTCTTTAACAAATCCATGTAGGTGCTTTAACTAATTATATTTATATGAATCTCTTTCTAATTAAATCTATTTTCTTATTAAAATAATGGTTTTTTCTCGTTTTCAACAGAATTCAAAAAGATTTAATCTGTCAGGTTATCTTTTAGTCTGTGTTTTTATGTTTGTTACCTCAGTCGGAACTTCCGAATCATGAAGCAATCTTGTTGATCGGTTTTTCATTTGGTAAAATAACTGTCGTAAGGTCAATTATTTCAAAAAGTTTTGCTCAGTACTTTAAATTTGAAGTCTGACTTAAATTATCGCCTTTAAATATAGTTATTTAACTTTAATTCGGCAGTTATCCAAATAAATCTCAAAATCAGCAATGAAATAAGATATGTCAGTCCTATCATATCATTCCAATGAGAAACCATTGAAAATAGAAATATTAAGAGCATAAACCAAGTATAGAATTAGGAAAAGTAGATAAAATGCACAAACCATTAATTCTGCAAGGACTTGTAACCCTGACTAAGCAAAGAACACCATTTCAAAACTGATATTCATTTTGACAGATTCCTCTCAAACAAAACTGAACTTTACCTACCTTTATATAAATCCCGAAATCAAATATTAATGAGTCACTACTCAACTTTAATTAGTGATTTAGTTCACATCTCAATCTTTGCTACCTGAGTTTTATTTTAAAGGATTTCTTTAATGGATACTAAAATCCGATGACAGGATTTCATTGTTCTGAAGTATCTATTTAGTCGTTTTAAATGATCATTCATCTTAATATTCAAAAATAGTTGGTGAATTTGTCTGCACGGATTGGTTGAGGTCACCATGCTAAACCCACTGAGCGCGACGTGTTAGTTCGATCCCCGCGTAGGACAAGCGTTTGTGTGATCCATGAACGCTTGTTCTGAGTCTGGGTGTCTTGTGCATGGGACTTGAATGTTTGTGAAACCCCCTGTGATAGAAGAATTACATTCTTATGATGAATATGTTTTTTACAGAAAAAAATCAAACAGTTTTATTAAATACTTTCGATCTTCAAGCTTTAACGGATGCAACTGAGTGTCAAAATTAGAAAGTGAAAATTAAATAAGGCACCAAAATTGGTACTTCCCTTTAACTGTTAAATAGTAAGAAAAACATATTAAACTAGCCAAATTTTGTATTATGACTACTAGACAACTTATGACCAAACTAATTTAACTTACTTTCTATACTTTCTAAAACTTACGTATTATACGTAAACTTTACCCATACACAGGCAAACATTCATCCTGAGAAATCGAATCACGACCTCCGTTACAGCAGTCGTTTAACTAACCACTACACCAACAAAGACTTTTAACGAACTTTAAAACCACATAAACATCTAAAGTCGTAGATAATTCATCATTGCTAAATGTTTTACACTTGCTTCTAAAAAACTACTTCTCAAACGAAACAATGAGCAATCAATCATACTGAACATCTACCACGTCTTAAACTAATATTATTACAAATGTGGAAAAGAGACAGTGCTCTACACGAGTATAGTGCTATCTCGCTCGCACAACTCCGGTAATCTAACTTTAAAAGATGGCGTTATGTCTCAAGTACAAGAATAGCTTCTTAATACTTACACAAGATATATTGTATGGGAAAGCCGAGGCTTTTAACTTGCGTCTTTTGATGATTTGTTAAGTTATACTTAAGTCGTTGAAGTAGATATCTGTGATTTTTGTTTATTGAGATTGAGCAATATTATGTTCCTATGATAAGCTATGAAAGATACTGTAGTTTTGTGTCATTAAATATCTTTAACAGTCGTTACTGTTACCCACCAGTGTTACTAAGGCGTATCTTGCTGCCCAGGTAACTTGAAGAGGTTAGATAGGTGTTGTACAACACTGAAACATGGCTGAATCCGTTTAGACTGGAAGCCGACCCCTACATAGTTAAGAAAAGATTAGGATTATGGTGAGACATCATAAATAATTCCTAGCCATCATCTTTTTATAATAATATTTCTTCTCGGCAAAAACATTTCCCATACAGCAGCAACGAGAATTGATCACAACGCTTGCCCATCGCTCGACAATTTAAGATAAATTAAATCCGAGTTTCATCACGATGATTTTCATTTACCGTTAGTTTAGAACTTTTTACAAGACAAACCATTAATCATTATTTTATCATAGACTTTTCACAAGAAAACAAAATACAACCTCATTTTACATTTGACATGGTTTCTAGCGTTCATCAGTGTACCACAACCTAGAGTTATAACACAGAATTCGTGGAAGCAAGATAGAGCTATACTCAGCATAGCAACGTCTCTCTTACACTCTGATATAATATTACTTTTAAATCGTTCTGGTAGACCCCGTTCATTAGCCTACCAACTCACAAATGATTTATTAAATATTAACTCCATTTCACACGCAATAAAATATAAAGAAATAAGCCTCAGAACGGAAGAAGCAAAGATTAATTACTTTTTAATTCGCCATTTCGGTTGCGTCATGGCTTTACGCGGGAATGTGTAGTGAGCGGTTGTTTTTTTTTTCTGTGAACCGCGTTTGACGGGCAAAGGTCGTGTAACCAATGCCATTGTCAGCTTTTTATTCATTGTAGGTTTTATGTTTAGTTTAGATACTTTTTAATGATTGTGTAGTGTTTAAAGTTCATTGTGATGCAATAGTAGCCATCGCCTAACTATTAAGGGATAGTGAATTTGAAATTGATGCTTGTCATTTATTCAACAGTTCCCTTCTTCTACACAAAATGAGTCAAAGCCTACTTCACCTCACAAAAAAAAACGTCACGTTACTAGTGACGCGTCCAAATCATTTGGAAATGCAAATGATTGAAAATCCAACTAGAATGAAGAATTACAGATCACGGATGAGTGGATAGACTTACAGGGTCCACAAATATACATAGCTTTAAACCTGTACTGTAATACCTTCAATACATTCTGATTACTTTACTGTGACATTTTGGTATTTGTGGTATGTATATATCTAACTGCTATAAATATGATATGACAGTGAAGTCTTTATTTGTTTTTTTAACTGTTGGATTACTTGGATTATCACTAATACTATTTGGATTTCAAACATGAGCTTGCCCCCATCTCTTTACAAACACTCGACCGTGACCCTCTGACCATCATACATCCATGAAGACGTGACGAGTGAACCAAAGCTTTGTAACAATACATTTGTATAATTGTGAAAATTGACGACCTCCGTGGTCGAGTGGCGTACGCACCGGTTTCTAGCTCTGAGGTCCCGGGTTCGATCCCCGGTCGGGTCAATGTAAAAATTCACATTTCTACATTGTCTCGGGTCTGGGTGTTTGTGGTACCTTCGTTGTATCTGAATTCCATAACACAAGTGCTTCAGCAACTTACTTTGGGTTCAGAACAATGTATGTGATGTTGTCTGCATTTATTTATTATTTATTTATAAAGTATATTCCTTTAAGTTGGTTTTGTTTAGGTAGATTTATGTTTACGAGTATTTTATTTGATGATGCATTTAATTAGAACTGTCGAATATGGAATGCCATGTGACTTACGTAAGTATGATTATCTATATTACCAAGAGCAAATGCAATGCAAGAGTAGTTTTAGAAATGATGAGAGGTCAAAGCGTCAACATAGAAATTGAAGCTGGAAATCCACTCTGAAATTTAAAATGAAAGATAAAATATGAGGATTTTTCTCGTTTAGGAAAACGAAAATAGCAATTAGCAAAATTTGGTGAAATTCAGATAAAGGCATTTGCTTTAATTTCTTATGTTATGTTATGTTTTAAAAAAATACTTTGACAACAAAATTGACGTCTGAAAAACAACACATAAGTACCTACTTAGATAATATTATTATGTCTTTCATAATGCACACATTGCTAAGTGCAATCCACAAGGCATCGACAAAAAAAAACACTAAGAAATACAGTAATCGTTACAAAGATCGTTCCAGATCATATCAAAGACATTCACAAACAAAAAAAACACTTTTACCATCAAAATGAAGAGTAAAATCAAACATTTCCTGCTTTTAATTGCCGCCATAATTAATCTTAAGAAAAATGGCGTTCCCGCCAAACAATGGACAATAGTACAGATAAAAAAAAAAATTAGTTTTATTCGATCGATTGTGATTGTGTATGATAACAATGAATCGATAAGAAAACCTAGATTACTCGATATTTTTGTTGGTTTTCCATTGATATCATGTTGAATTGTCATTTTAAATTGACGGTGACGGCTGAATGAATGGATGTCAAACAGATAGCAATTATTCTTATATATAAATACTAGCTGACCCAGCAAACGTGTATTGCCGATTTTTTTTCTAGTTGTATGTTTTTTAATGCCACATTATAAAAAAATAAAAACAAACAATTTCGTCCAAAAAATCAAATATATTTTTTTAGTGTGAGCAACCCTTATCATTTAGGGGTATGAAAAATAGATGTTGGTCGATTCTCAGACCTACTGAATACACATATAAAATTTGGTAAAAATCGGTTAAGCCGTTTCGGAGGAGTACGGTAACTAACATCGTGACACGGGAATTTTATATATTAGAAGAAGAAGAAGAAGAAAGATAGTCTATGCTGTAAATCTGTACTGTTTTCCTTTTTAGTTAGATAATTTAAAAGTGTAATCTATCTTGGTGTGCTTTTTTATTTTATTTGTGTTTTCTTTAATGACACGTTGAATAATAAATGTCAATCATGCAATATAGATTAAAATTTTAATGAAAGTTCATTAATTTTAATAAAATTTGTCAGACAGGTTGTATTATGATATATTTAGGTACAAGGATATAATACTTAATAAGAAATTGCAAGTGCCTGTTCATTTTCTTTACGCAAAATAATGTTAAATTAATTTAATTTATTTATTTATTTACTTATATGGATCACCAACAAAGAATACACCTTACATGCTATACAAAAGAAAAAGAAGTTACAGGGTTCTTGTGCTTCCTTAATTACAGGTGACCACATCATGCATAATAAGCCTTGTAAGCTTAAATAAAGAAAAAAAACGTGGTAACACATACAAAAGATGACAATTGAAATAAAAATTGAATTAAAAACAAACATTAGAAATTAAAAAAAATATATATATATATTTATATACTGTTGATATGATACGTAAGGAGGTACGTCAATAAGTCAATAAAAAAAAAATTAATAACTTAGAATATAACACATTATACATACATATATACAGATTATATCTATATGTACAATGTATTATTTACGATCGCTATAAGATTATCGTACCTACAGCTATTTCAAATATGTTATTTCAATTAAACCCGCGGCTATGCAAAGTATTCAATATAATTGTTTATAAAGAAAAATACTATAAACTAATCTAATTATGTTGTCTGTGACACGTGTATGACATATGAATTTATAATTAATTCGCATCGACCATTACCTGTATGGTAATAATTATCGTCTAAAAATAAACCAGAGTCTATAGAAACTTAGATTTCTTCAAGTTTTAATCATCTAGTAATATGAATATAAATTATAACTTTATCTCAAATCTTGTATTGCAAGTAGATATAGATACGTAACTGAAGTCCTCCGAAACGGCTCGACCGAAACTCATGAAATTTTATACGCATATTAGGTAGGTCTGAGGATCGGACATCTATTCTCCATATTCCATTCCCCCTGCGTTTGCTGGGAGAGCTAGTAGGTATACTATTAATAAAACTTTATTCACGAACAAAACTGCGATTCAAGTTCCGCTGTACAAAAAACTATCGACCAAAAATTAGTTCAGGCACTTAATTAAATTATTGGAACTTTACTTTTACCGCGCTAACGCCTTTGCCGCGGGGCGTCTTAAAAAAAAGAAAGAAAAAAAAAACAAAATGGGAAACGTCGAAACGGAAAGGTTTGGCGCCACTGACTGGACTTGACTTGCCACGCCCACGGCGCCGGCCTTACACTGCTGCACTGTAAGTTAGATTTAAAAGTTCAAAACTAGATTTTATTGAGACGAATTTGATCTATCTTTTAGTGGCTTAAAATCTGAAACTTTAAAAATAATGCCATTGGTTTAAAAAAAAGATTTGACACTCGTGACGTAACGCAATCATAATGACATTTTGCGTGATTTGAAAATGGAATTCCGAATGCAGACCAGAAAATATAAATTTTGCTCCGTAATTTTGTATTTTTTTATTGACACCTCTTTTCGCAATGCTTTTTTAACAAAAGTAACTCAACTTTAAGCTTGTGGGTAATTAGCTAATAAATAAAAGGTTTTAGGCACTTTTAGGTAGCGATATCGAATCCTGGTTTAAGAGAACTAAACACTAGGGTCACTAGGGTCCATAACAACATGGTTACATTGTTATATAGTTATTTTCTATAATAGCCATTTGTTCTAAAATAATATTGTTGACGAATTTAGCGATAGAAGAAAGGCTCCTCAATTAAAAATAAACACCCTTCCCTTTAAATGGCGTAATTAATTATTATATCATAAACACAGTAGCATCTTCAAACCTACATATAAGTAATTAAAATCAAATTATTAAAAAATCCAAACTAATACCAAAAACAAAAACTTTAACCGTCATATAGACTAAGGAAACTTACAAACAGCCAGCAATTAACCTCTGGACTACGTAAAACTGTCTAATTCATGTAATTATGAGCTGTTTTTTGTTATAAATAAAGTTAAAAAATGTTTTTGAAAACACGAGCCGGTCGCCGCCGGCTTTCGTCCTAATAGGATACAATGGCGCCACTGTTGTGCCATTAAAAGTATTTAATTTTGTTTATTACTCAGAGTATTGCCAGTGTGAAATAAAACTTATTACGATTGTAAATTGCTACTGGTAATACTGCTTGGCAGCTTGTTAAGTGTTGTTTTAAGAGCTTGCTTTTATGAGATACTTTTGTAGCATATTTATTAGTTCTTTCTCTAATTAAAAAAAGCAAAATTAGGATTAGAATGGGCTCAATTTACTCAATTCACTAGCTGTTGCCCGCGACTTCGTCTCCGTGGGTAGAAGATATAAGTTATGATTTATATCTACCCTGTCTTTTTCACATTTTCCATTGTATCTTCGCTCCTATTACTCGCAGCTTGATGGTTTAGCCTAAAGCCTTCCTCGATAAATGGTCTATTCAAAACAAAAATATTTTTTCAATTTGGACCAGTAGTTCCTGAGATTAGCGCGTTCAAACAAACAAAAAAACTCTTCAGCTTTATATATTAGTATAGATTAGCTTTCGCTTCTATTTGAAAATCATTTTCCCAATACTTAGTTAATTCGATAAGCTTAAAATCCAACCCCTATCTTATTTAGTACAAGGTATAAATAGCTAAGTACAACGTCAGAAGATATACATGTCATGTTGAATAACTCAATTGAAGTTATTGAACTAACTTTAAATAATTAATACTATTAGACATTCATATGTTTACGTTCTCTGCCAATCAATCCTATCTAGAAAAACAGTTACCAACAATAGGAATTAAAAAAAGTTTTTTTTTTAATATGTATGTTAGTATGCAATTAGCTTAGCCCAGGCTTTGACCATTCCGCCAGACTTTATAAAACGGCCCCGCTCGCATTTCTTTTATTACCTCTAAGCTCACGAACTGCTTTTTTCTTTCAACTTTCTTTAATTTCTCTAACCTACGTCTATTTGATAGCACTTTGTGGTACCGACGTCACAGGTAAATGTCTGAATGATTTTTTTTTTCTAAAAGCCCTTCCCGCCGAAAACGCGCACGCGATCGGACGAGCGCCATCTTTTTATTGTTTTTTCAACCGCAGTTGCGTTCGTATTCAGCCGCGGGCGAAAAACAGTCACTCAAAACTCACGCGTTGGTAAAATAAGAAGAGAAAAAAAATAAAAAAGGGTCCCTGAATGATACAGTTTTTTCGGTAAATTAGAGATTTGAAAGAATAGTTTTTTAAGAAATTGCGTGTTCGACTTTTGATAATGATACGTCTGTGCCCGCGGTGATTTTGACTTTGGTACGCGTTTTTTTTTTTATTTGGTTTACCTACGTGGCTGTTTAAGGCCGAATTGCATTTCGTTTGGTAGGTATAATTATCTGTTGCAGAGTAGGTTACCTGTACCTAACATTATAATAATGTACCTAAATATCTTATCTTGTAGCTATGTATTAAGCTAGTCGTTGTTATTTTATAAACTTGTATCTTACTTTCAGGTAGCCTAATGATTTTGTCAAGTTATGCATTAGGTAGGTAACTAACACAAATCAAAACAAAAAATTCCAACAAATTACAACTTTAGACTATATATGTATATTATGTAGGACTATATATGTAGGTCTTATTAACTAGATAAGATGCGCACATAATTATTTTACCAGATCTTTTATTGTTTCATTAGTTACCATTTTCGTAATGTTCAGTGGTAACCAATCTGAACTGAAGCGTGTATCTTTGGGGCCTAACTGTTGGAAGTTCTTAAAACATTTTTCTTAGTTTATGAAGCAAGATTATATCGCAGATACTGCATAGAGAATTGTAAGTAACACGACTTTAACTGAGTGAGACGTTAAAAAAAAACAATGTGTCCATGTTACTTAAAATGTTAAAACTATTTTTGTAGCAATCTCAATTTGTCTCGTGATGAAAAACTTATGAAGCAAACAATATAAATTTATAATAAAAGGCGTTACAAAAATGGTTTTGCTTGATCAGTTCATAGCGCCTGTTACTTTTTAATAGCAACAAGCAGATCACGTCTTTATTACAAGTTTAGTAGGCGTTCACTTCAAATTATTTATTCCCCCTCTTATTAAATGTAGGGTTCTTCTATTTTATTTTATTAAGCAAAAAGTGTAAATAGTAATATTAATACTAGAAATTATTAAGACAGTCCGTATGCTTCGATATTTGTTCAAGTATCTCCATATATACCGACGAAAAAACCTTGTAACACAAATCTAGTTAAAACATATAATTTATATATTTAATGTACATTTTGATCATTAATTTTGAACTTATAATATTCATGAACATTCAGTTCGACACTAATGCTGATAAAATAACAAATGAATGTAACAAAATAACGCTATCAATAACTTGATTGTGAAATCGACAGTATAATTTATTTAATTCCGTTCCAGTTCTTGCAGCTAATGTGATATTTAGCATAGTTTAAAATACTTTTTTTTAAGTAGGTGTGCTTTTGACATAGTTTTGCCAGGATAGGTGACTACTTATCTATACTAATGTTATAAAGAGGAAAGATTTGTTTGTTTGACATGAATAGGCTTCGAAACTACTGGTCCGATTAAAAAAAATCTTTCACAGTTGAGAAGCTACATTGAATCTACGCTGAATATAGGCTATATTTATTTAAAAAATATTAGGGTTCCGTATGAATTTTGCGATATTGTAACTCAAAGTGTCATAACTTATATCTTCTAACCACGCGGACAAAGTCGCGGGTAACTGCTTGTACTCCATATAGTTCGATACCTAAAGGGAAAACAATCTTGGTCTTCTCTAAAGAGTCACTTCAATCAGACAAATTGTTAAAAAATAAAGTGTTTTTTTATGTACTCAAACAAAATAAGAAGTTCAGAGAAACATTGAAGGCATTTGAAGGTTATTGGATAAATTATGACTGTATATGTGTATATATATAAAATTATTATGTTCCTCTCTCTGACAATGCGTTACTTATTAAACTGCTTTAACAGACTTATTTTATCTTAAATACGACTTCATAACTTTTTTGCACCTGCACCCAAATTCGAACTGAGATACCTTTCTCATAGAGCCAAAAGCATGCCCGCAGGACTAATTTACTTGTTCCATCATTAATTTTTATTATCATTAGTAGCTAGACCAGGTAATTCAGAAAAACTAAATGATGATGTCGTCCTACTCTAATGCTAAATAAATTAATATTTCAAATCGAAACCCTGAAACGTGGATTACAAATAATTTGACAGTGACGTCTTGATCAAAGTACATGAGTACAAATTTAAAGTGAATATTTTAGAACAATCATTGAAGTCCTTTTATATATTTCTTGGCTCGCACATGCGGAGTAAATTTTTCGCATTTTAGTTACTTGTCCTGTTGTATTTTTAGTGTTTTTTAAATTGTGTTTTGTTTGCCTCTTTTCCTGGTAAGTGATTGTAAAAGCGCTATTCGAGCCGCTTTTTAGATTCCTCGTTAAATGTCAATCGAGTCAAGTCTCGCTCTATTCAATCATATTCAGATAGTTAACAATAGAAATATAAATATTAAGAATCTTATCAAAAGTACGATAAAAAAACTTTTTTTGTACTCTTGCGTATATCAAAATAGAATCGAAAACAGTTTAATCAAAAGTTTTCAAATTGAAGTTCTCTGTGGTCACTGGCAGAATATAGTACTGTAAAAGCAGATTACCAAAGCACGAAAAAAAGAATAATTCAAAAGTCATAACATTCGAACAATCTGACATTCACTGAGTGATAGAAAGTAGGAATCTAATTACCGGTGTTTTGTGTTTATAGAAAATACCAAATTAAAGTAAATTTAAACAATGGGGTGCCGTAATATATTGAAGCTTGGAGCCTTAGAAGCTAAGAAGACAGCTTTCTTACTATGTGACATACAAGAAACTTTCAGACCACACGTGAAACATTTTGCAGACGTTGTTAAAGTCGCCAATAAAATGGTAAGCAATTAATATTGTTACGTAACGTCTTGTTGCTATCTGTTTGTAATCTAAACATGACTTGAGAAGGATTTGATAAGATTATTTCAAAGAGATTATGATGAAAAGATCATGAAAACAACAAGTGTTTTTTTAGATGTTATGATGAAATTATTTTGTGCCACCACCTGTTGAATCTTAAGCAGAATATGTTATTATTGTAAGACTAAATAGTTCTAATTACTTATGTAAATATTTAAATAGAATATGATAAACAGTATAAACACCTACTTGTAATGCAAATTGTGATTTTAATTCAAAAGACTTGTTATCTAAAATAACAAGCTATAGAAAGTTAATCAATGAATGTTATCATCCTTTGAATTTTTAATGACTAATTTTCAGACACTAATTTAAATAAATAATAAATCTCAATACCTCAATAACTACTCAACTTATTAAAAAAATCCAATAACTTGAAAAGCAATAGTACAACATACAAACCTCATTAAAGTTAACATACAAATAATATATACAATATAACATAATTCATCATCATCATCTCAGCCTATACCAGTCCACTGCTGGACATAGGCCTCTCCATAATTTCTCCAGCGCAACCAGCTCATTGCCACATGCATCCAACGGGACCCAGCGGTTTTCACCAGGTCGTCGGTCCATCTGGCAGGTGGCCGTCCCGCATAACATAATTACCATTTAAAGTTTGTACGCCATCATGAGGCAAATCGAGTTGACAATACTTATTCTAAGATGCTTATTCATGTTTTACAAAATAAAATATCTTTATCTTTACCTTAATTCCAGATGACAGCAGCAAAACATTTCCAAATACCAGTATACGTCTCCGAACAGTACCCCAAGGGTCTCGGTCACACAACTAAGGATATCAACGTGGAAGAGGCAGCGATGGTATATGAGAAGACTTTGTTCTCCATGTACACTCCGGAATTACAGGAGAAGTTACGGAAAGACGTACCGAATTTGAACTCCGTAGTACTGTTTGGGATTGAGGTCTGTTGAGATTATTTGATTTTCATTAACCTGATTCTTTATCAATAAAACTAATTTTGTCTTTAATGCTGTTTAGTGACTTTGATAGTTGTTCAGTGACATTTGGTTTGATGGGCATGTTATTGAGAATAGGTGTTTTATAAAGTTGATTCTGTTCATCGACTTTTGGTGCTGACCCAGCCTGAAACATTTTAAATATTATCTTTTTACATTATCTACATTTTAAATTGTACTATTATGTATTTATTTTCAGGCCCATGTATGCATTGAACAGACAGTCATAGATCTTCTGAATGATGACTTAGTTGTCCACGTTGTAGCTGATGGGGTGTCGTCCAGGTCCCTCATGGACCGAGGACTTGCTTTACAGGTTTGTTAATTTTTAAATAATTCTCTTATTTATCAATGGTTCTATGCATGCACTTGTAAGTACAAAGTGCAGGTTCGATGTCAATCCCAATCCACAGTGAGCTGGCATGGTGATCAATGCTCAAATCTTTCATAGAAGCTTAACCCAAGCAGTGGTTTCATTAGTATAAATGGATGCTATGGTCTATGTTTATGATGAAAAGCGAGAGATGTTTTTATATTTTGTTTGTCTTTGTAAAACAAGATAAATAAAGACTCTTCATTTAAATATCCCTCTTTCCTCAGATTTCTCGGTAGCCATCTCAAACATAACCTAGCTTTAGATAAATTCATCCCTATTATTATTTCACCATCATTAACGCGCATCTAGGTTTTGGTACAACTCAAATCAAATTTCATTTATTTAAATTAGAGTTCTAATAAAACTTTTTGAATGTCCAATTATAATGGACAGCACACAATAATGTGCAGCCACCCTTCACCGCTTCCTAAGTGCTTTTGCTGTGAGAGAAGAAACGGCGCAACAAACTCCAGCAGCATGCTGTCTTTCCGTTTACAATCCATTGTGTAAATTATGTCTGTGATAAAATATAAGGGTTTAGGTACTGTGATAGACATATATTTGAAGTCGGTGTAAACGAAAATGAAATTAAAATAATAACAGGCATTCTTGACTCAAAAAAAATTATGTTCAACGCGGGAATCGACCCCATAGCCCCTCAATGATAGTGCATTATACCGTTATACAGTGTAATGGTAATTACACATGTGCGGGTTATCAGAAACAAAATGTCTGTTGATAATATTGAAACAAATAGTAATTAGTTTTAAACGCTATTCAAGTTGATTAGTTTTGTCGATAGCATGGAGTGTCTGAAAAACTACATTTTCTGCCGTAAATCAGTAATTTTTTTCTGCTATTTTTTTTTGTGTTTTCAAAAGTATTAAAATCTTGTTATACCATCCAGTATGAATCCTATATAACAAAGGCCAGAGTCCCAATTCCGCTATTTACAATTAACGATGAATGGAAATTCTGTACCGGGTGGAACACTCACTCACTGTCAATTCATTTGTCTTAAACTACTCCCGTATCAAGAAATTTTATCCTTGTTTCGTGAGGGGTTCACAAACATTTAAATCACATGCAGAAATACACCCAGGCTCAGGACAAGCATTCGATGGATCTACGGTCACGTCGCTTTTAGTGATTTGGCGTGGTGAGTTGGTGACCTCGAACCACTCAGTTATCCGTGCAGTCGTCTTATTTTATACAATCCAATCAATCGTCGGAATTTGTAAATAGCGGAATTGGGGTCCAGTTTTGTTGCAGAATAACACGTATCAGTATTAGCCATAACACTTGCTTTCTCATGTCGAGCTATAAAATTAAGGTTTTACACGTTATTTTGTTCATACGGTAATCGATAGTGCGATGTTACAAAATTATTTCCCAAGTCTCTTGCGATTTGTTTCCCCAAATTTTTTACATGCGGTTGCAGCTCTAAAATATCTGCGAAAAAATCAATTAAAATTACTCTTATTTCGTAAAATTGATTCATTATACCATTACGGGTGATTGGTGATCTTTGAAAGTGGTGTCTAAGTGTTTCAAGGTGCAAAATCAACAGCTCTAGTGGAGTGGTGATGGAAAAATCTTAGGATAAAAATAGGCTTAATTGCAAAATGTCTCCATCTCATAATACTATTTTCCCAGAGTGCCTCTTCAGCACAACAACGCGATGTTAAAAGAGTAAAATGTTGGTAACAAAACATCATACAGATGGAAAAGTTATTTTGGGCAGTCTTTTGGATGAATTTTATACTTAAGAACCGATTGGCGTAAACTCTAATTGCCAAGCAAAACTTACCCCAATATCACAGAAACTTAATGAATGAGTCATGACAATTTAACTGTATAAGCCAAAGTTAAAATCATGGCGTACAAACGCTTTATGCGTACGAAAACGCACAAAAAATGTAAAATATAATATTTGTTGGTTTCGGTAGTTTATAGATCACACCACAAGCACATTTCTACGATTATATAAAAAACAATCCATTTTAAAGGCTTCACAAATACCCTAACAATAAAATATGATATTTTGTAACCAAAATTACATTCTATTACCACCGCCTCATTTTGCGAAAAGAGTTCCCTGCGAAAATCACTTTGAGAAGTAGTCATTTTGCGAGTAAGCCTCTAACAGTCTACTTTGATACTTCCAGCGAATGCAATCAATAGGATGTTTCATAACAACAGCCGAGAATGTTCTTTTCAAACTAATGAAGGATAAACAGAGTCCTCAATTCAAGAAGATCACTAAACTTGTCAAGATTCCCACTTCGGAAACGTTTGCCGATGTTTCGTCGAAATTGTAAACATGAAGCCCTGTTTAAACCAAACATTTTCTCCTTCAAATCTTATTTATGTACAACGTAATGTCCGAGTGAAATCGCCCTTAGGCATACGTAATTCAAAAAATAAAATGTATTTGTACTTACTATAAACGGAACGAATAGTATTTTTATAATAACTGTCTAGACACTGATTCATTATAAATGATGCAAGGGTTATGAAGGGTTTATTCTCGCGTATTTATCGGGAATACCTACCGGACTCCAGTTGGATCAGAAACTAGTGGGCACTCCCGATAAATACACGTGAGTAAACCGTTGTGTTGTGTCATTTCATAAGGAACAAATGTTCTGTCATTTCAATAAAATCGTAATTAGCTGAGTAAGTGTACACAACATAATGTTATGCATGACACAACGTTGTGTGTTCACACTGCGAGTCCGCAATCGGCTATTAATTGGTTTCAACAGGTGCTGTTTTATTAAAATTAGTAAAATATTTTGACATCAAATTATAGTTGATGTTTTTCGAGATTTTTATTTATACTAAATGTATTTTTTAATTTATACAAGTTGAAAGACGTTGCTTTAAATTTCTGGTGCAGGGTACATTTTTGGTAGATAAATTAAATGTGTGTTGATGATGTATACAGTACCTACTAAACATTCCATTGTAATTTTAGTAACAAGTGGCTTTTTTATGTATAAAAATTAGCTTATTTTGCGATATGTCACGTGACTATCAAAAACTATGTGTAATTAAAAGTTTAGCTCTCTGTAAGCATTTTTTTACTTTATTAAACTTGTCATGTATTTCTATGTGAATGGTATTAAATTAAATATATTTATTTTTATGCGGCTAGTTTTTTATTCAATACCTTTTTTTACTATGGTAACACTATTATTGAACAAATCTTCACACATTTTGCAACTATAGATTTATTTAAAAACGTTGGATGAGGTGAAAAAATACACATGTACATATACCTAATATACCATGAGATTTGGAAGAAGACTGACAAATAAAAAAAGTTGGCTCTCAAAAGCGGAAGGTATCAAATTATCACAAAAAACATTCTGATAATATTCCTAAATTAAGTTACTTTCCCATCTAGCCAAATTCTTTTTGAAAAGATAAACAGATTTATCTAAATAAACACAAATACTCTGAGAATTAGCACTTACAACTGCACTCATAGACGACACTAGAACATTGACAATTAAATAGAAATAATGCAGTCTAAAAATGGAATCTCACAATGGTGTAAATATTCACTTTACTTACTTATATGCTTATAAATCTTTCCATCGCATTCCTTGTCTATTTTCCACGTCTTCAAAAAGGAGAAAAAATTTAAATCTTTATTCTGAGGTCTCAATTTGTCTGTGTTACGTTTCTTGATTCGATACGTTGATTCCTTTTTATCATTAAAAATCTGCCATAAGCCAAATTTGATGAAATTTTTATAAGACAATTTGATACAAATGTAATAAAGATTGGCTCACTAGTTTTACTTGAAGTCTGTTTCTGTTGTCTATACATTTATTTCACAATAGACAACATGATTCCAAAAAAAAACTTTAAGTGTCAGTATACAGTGGTTATCTCACAAACCTTTTATCGTTCCAGCGCTTCCAATCCATCGGCTGTTTCGTGGGCACATCAGAAAACATTTTATTTAAGTTACTACGTGACAAGAACCACCCTGCTTTCAAAGCGATCTCGAAGCTAAACGTTGTGCCATCGCCAGACGAATTTGGACTTACTGTTCATGCTGATAAGATGCAAAAGAAGTAATTTGTAAATATTCATTTATACCTTAATATAGATTTGTATTAGATCAACTGTGTATAGGTGTTGTTGGTTCTTTTTAGGTGATACTAAAAGATATGTATATGAAAAATTATATACCGGACGCATATTCAGTATATTTTCTGGTAACACCATACAAGGGTATTAAAATCTGTCAATACTTGCCTTTATCATATTATTAATAAGAATATGTAGAACTTAAATTGCAATTTTTATATGTAAGAAAAAATATTACGTTTAAAATTAGGATTTCATTTTCAAAAACTTGTTTATTTAAAACTCAAATGAGCTATATTCGTAAACTTGGCTGTAATTTATATAATAGTGTTATTTGTTGTTATTAATGTATATTTTATTTATTTATTATAATTTGTATGTCTTAGACATGATAAATAAATCATTTATTTATAACTGCTGAGACAGTAATAAATTATTACATCAAAAAAATGTTTATTTAAATTAATAATACAACGTATTTATTTAATTTTGACACAAGAATGTTACAACAGGCGAAAAATAAGAATAATGTAAATATTAAAAGTAACTTATTGAATATTATATTTTTATTATAAATTAAGTTTTGTTTTTATTTTAACAGCGACCATTTCAGCTGCTCCTTTGCCGATTGTAAAACCTGAAATGCAAAAAAACTAAAATATAGTATGTACGCAATTTAATTTTATCTTCAATAGTAAGTGTTTTCTGTGATTTTCTGTTTTTCACACAATAGGGATGATTCATTTTTCTTTTAATGATATATCGGGCGTTGGGCGTTTTCTGAATAATAATGTTAAGGTTTTTTGACTTTTGTTTCGCATAAATTGCATGACTTATACACCGTGATTTTTTAGTCGACTTACAAAAGCAGCCCAGTTCATGTATCCAATGACTAGAACACTTTCATAATAAAACAATAGGTATTAATGAGATTTGAATAAATTTAAAATGCAGTTTTTATTCAATATTATGATGCAATTCGTAGTTTTTTAGAAACACAGCTCTGTTGCGAGCGTGGTCCGAGCCTTGTAACAATGGCGAGGGGCGCAGGCGGCGGCGTTTTTATCATTTTTAAGAGTATATTTCAGATTTATCTTGTTTAATTTTAACTAACTGCATTTTAAATTTATTCAAATCTCATTAATACCTATTGTTTTATTATGAAAGTGTTCTAGTCATTGGATACATGACCTGGGCTGCTTTTGTAAGACGACTAAAAAAATCACCGTGTACAACTAAATAGGACAGTTGTTTGTTCATTTCCTCTCGATAACATTTGACTGGCCTGTTGGTCTAGTGGTCCTGACTGCTATACCTAAAGTCGTGGGTTCGATTCCCACCCAGGGCCCTAATTCTGCAATTTACAATGACCGATGAATGAATGGCAATTGGATTAAATTTGAAACTATATTCTCTGAAACATAAAAAAAATGGAAATTTATTGTTTTGACCGTGAATGTTCCGTCTCGTACTGAATTTCCAATTATTGTGGTAGAATTTTTTTTAGAATGATTATGAAAAGCGCTAATATAATCCAATTTCCATTCATTCATCGGCCATTGTAAATAGCGAAATTGGGGCCCAGGACAAATGTTTGTGTGATGAACACGATCATTTGTTCTGCGTATGGGTGTGAATTCATATAAGAAAAAAGTGTATTTATCTGTCGTCTTGTAATCATAGTACAAAATTTGCTTACTTTAAGTCTAGATGGCGCTGCGAAATACTATTATTATTAGTTTTTGCCACATCCACCGGTTGTTTAATCAATATAATATAATAAATATATGACTATGAATTGAAAAAATTAAAATGGATTCCTGTCACCTGCGTTTTCATATCCATAAAGTATTGCCAGTTGGATAAATTCATATATCATTTCAACAGGTTTCCCACATATATGCAATATCGCCACTGTAATAATGATATTAAAATACTAATTTCTTTAAGCAAAATAATACAAAGCTTTTAAATTTAACCTACACAAACTTAATAATAAATCTAAAATTACAATAAAATTTACAATTATTATAATTACACTAAAATAAATCATTACCATTAAAAAATAATTTAAAAAATCAAAGCCAAGGAAATAAGCGATACAGCCAATGAAAAAGGGTTGCCAATGAGAAAAAAAATAAATAAAAAAATGTTAGTAAATAAAATTTAATAAGCACTAAATAACTACAATTACATTTAACTTGGTTTACGTATATATTATTTGCCCCGGTTTCGCTTACATATTCATAATGTTCTGTAGTATCTGAAATTTTCAATAAATAAAATTTGAATAAATTTGTCCTTGCGTAAGTCCTTTTTCTTCTATTTTACTTGATAGTGAAAATGTGATAGACGTGAATTTAATTCAATAGCTTTCCCAGAAAATGTAATGATTTGAAGAATGTATGTCAATTTAGAGAATTAGAATTAATATTACATTTTTAAATAGGCAACACAAAAAAAATGTGCAAGAAAACTACAAAAAGTCTTTAGGGTAACGGCAAGAAGTTTATTCAACCAGAAATATACATATTTGTTTTAATATATTTTTACTTAAAAATAAATAAAATAATGTCATGCTTACGCCCACCAACAACAAAACGAATACAAAAAAAAAAACATGAAAAATATAATCTAGTTTTTTGACTGCTCGAATAAGACTATTTATAATCTATCTATATTATTAATAACCATCAAAAATGGCACAGCAATATTACATATATTTATGTAAAACCCATGAAATGAGTAAATTTAACAAACTTTTAAATACTATTATTAGTAATATTTTCAACCAACTTCAAACTGAAGAAGTTCTCAACTCTAAGATATTTTTAATTAGATTTTGCATTTGTATTTAACGTAAAATCTGTCATTTGGTCCCACAAAAATATCATCAAGTTTTGCTCAGAAGTTTTTATTTGAAGTCAGTTGCATGTTTTTATTGATAAGAAAAAAATATATATCTAAAGATTGGAATTTAGGTGAAACCTTAAATATGTGTGTACTAAAATCTTAGGCCTTTTACATGTGACGACAAAAGTCTTCGATGCTTCAGAACTTTAGTCTTCAGTACGTGCAACTTCACTATCTGCAATAAGAATCTCTATCCGTCTTATTACAAACATATACATTAAAACTTTTCTTTAAAAGACACCCGCATTAAGGAATTTAATCCTTGTGTCGGTTTTCACAAACATTCAAGTCACATGCACAAAGACACCCAGACTCAGGACAAGCATTCGTGGATCAAACAAATGCTTGTCCTACGCGAGGATCGAACTTACACGCTCTCAGTGGGTTTGACGTAGTGACCTCAACCGCTCAGGTATCCGTGCAGTCAAATATTTATATTAAGACGCTATGAGTTTGTAAGGCAGTATTCGCGTGAAATAATAGTCTGGGAGCATTGAAAACTTGTGTTATCTCATGTCGTGTTGAAAAACCTATTAAAATAATCCTTCATCTTTATTCGAAAAACACATATTTATGGTAAAATCTTTTTTAAACCCAGTGTTGCCATGTATGAACTAAATAGAGAATACCTCGGTATTGCTAGTTTTGAAAATTGAGTTGCGAATAGATAAAGTGGAGATGAAAACACAAACAGACAACGGTGATACTATTGACGGAGTTGCTATATGAGATTTATTGAAAATTAATTATTAGTTTTTAAGTTATTGCATTTAATTTTAAACTCGTCTTTATTGGGCAGTAGGGCAAATTGTTCTAATTATCGATCTAAGATGGATGCATAAGAGAAAATCATTTTACTTTAGTCGAAAAACATATTCTGTGAAAGATATATTTCCATGTCGTTTCCATGTCTTAGAACAGATAAAAAAATCTTTTTTCTTAATATCTTTGTTTAATCTCTATGTACATGAAAACTCGGTCAATTGCAATTTGGACCACAAAAACTGAGGTTGAACTGAACAAATGATTGAAGAAGTCAACTGTATCAATGATTGATTAACCTCATTTTTTCTGTTTTGTTATAGCGGCAAATTAAACTTAGTCAGTTAATGAGGTACAGACTGATGACAGACAGATGTGCGGAGTCAGTAGTAAAGTTCCGATTTTTCTCCTTAGGTACGGAACTCAAAACATTAATCGGACTCTTTAAGGCACGATAGAATATGGCTCTATTATTTTAAGTATTCAGGGTACATTAACAGCTACTGACAGACGAACGATGCCAAGTCTTTTTACACTTTTAACACGAAATTTACTCTATAAATGGATATTTAATTGTTTAATTCACGTAAGAATATTATTGGAAAGTTATCAACGGCCACTGTGCAAAAAAAGCTCCTCTTAAATCCCAAAACTGACTTCTCAACAATCTCATAAAACAACCCACCAGTGTTTTACTACCAGAACATATTATTGACGTGTGCTACTACCTGCGCGACAGTCTGCTCGCCGAGGGGCACGTCCTCGGTCCGGAGGGCCGCGCGACCCACGATGGAGGTCGGGTCAGAGTCCAGGATCACACTGACAAATAAAAACAAAACATTCAACAACTTTCACACAACGCCATCTAGTCTCAACCTAAAAAAAAGCTAGTATTATGAGTACTAGACAACTGATAAACATTTGTGAGATCGATTACTCATAGACACAGAACAAATAATCGTGCTCATCAAAATCATTGGGAGGGAATCAAACCCACTACCTCCGGTATAGCAGTCAGGGCCGCTATCCCCTAGACCAACAAGTCACGACCCACAAGATTTATTAAATGATGTAAGGTCTTTTTATACACATATTTAGCCGCTTTTAGATCTCAATGATTGAAATCTGTAAGTAGTTTATGAGTTTAACACGAACAAACAACGTGGCACGACATTTTTATTACAATTAATACATCAAATATATAAAATTCCCGTGTCACGATGTTAGTTACCTTACTCCTCCGAAACGACTTAACCGATTTTTACCAAATTTTATATGCGTATTCAGTAGGTCTGAGAATCGGCTAACATCCATTTTTCGTAACCCTAAGTGATAAGGGTTGCTCACACTAAAATTTGTCTTTTTATTTTGTTGACGAAATTTTTTGTTGTTATTTTTTTATAATGTGGCATTAAAAATACATACAACTAGAAATATTTTTTTAGGCAAAACAACGTTTGCTGGGTCAGCTAGTTATTATATAAATATGTTACTTCGATACTGAAGTTTACCTTACCCCGACAGTCCACACTCTAACTATTTTAGCAGGTTTGAGAAGGCAGCCTTTCTACATATTGTATATTAGGAAGCTGACTCACTCACCCGCCATCACAGATCTCGTCGAAGGCCAGCATCACAGCGTCCAGGTTGTCGAGCAGCACTCGCCTCTCCACGTTCCTTCGTAACAGAATGCTTACCGACTCGTATAGAGCGTTCAATACTGATTGCAGAATCAACTGGAACAATATTTATATATTTATTTATTAATTTATCGTTGTTAACCTCCATTTATAATGTAATAGGTATGTGCACAGAACCTTCAAACGTCGGTTCGAATAGCCGCAGACCTTACCGCGTGAAGAGCTCTGGCGTACAAAGCGACCTCACACAGTCTTGACCCTCAGTCATGAGGTATCAAGGAGGAAGATGTCCCAATTCAATAGAGGACGTACAAAATAAATAATAATATTATAGCGAGATCACTCACACCTCTCGGGTAAAAAATATTACATTGTATTTATAATAATACCGGCCTATGTACATCCCACAGCTGGGCGTATTCGCGTATAGAGAAGGTTTTAACATCAATGACCATGCTAGCTTACTGCGGCTTGGCGATTTCGGATTTCATTATTTGTATTAAATGTTTCCTTGCGATGTTTTCTTTAACCGTTTATCAGATAAAGAAATTACATATAACTGTGAGCCGTGTGAATAATAAATCAATGAGCTTAAAATGTAAGTGTATATGTTACCTCATTTTCATGTGAGCTGCCCATGACATAGAAGAACAGGTCAACATTGCTCTTGTACACACAGGTGAGACCCTCCAGCATTATTATCTCTGCATTCGCTCTGAAACACAAATTAAATGACAGCATTTAAAGATAGAAGTTAAACAGTTGTTTTTGAAGTAAAACTTCCTTAGGCGCGACTTGGAGGTAACTGGACGACATTGCAGCGGAAATCCGTTACGGCTACATGCCATCACATTCTTGTACTATCATTATAATATTCTTGATTTTGTCAATAGATGGTTTATAAACAATGACTTTTAATTAGTTTGTGTGTAAGACCACACTTTTCGGCACAAGGCTTTTGATGCAGAATCAGAACAAACATTAGTGGATCACACAAATGCTTGTCCTATGCGGGTATCGAACCCGCAACAAGACACAGGCAATGGGGGTCTGGATTGGAGCTGTATTTTAGAGGAATAAATTCTTTATGACTTAGAGACATTGGTAAAAATGGGAAAAATTGTGAAATGTTAATGTACTTTGTAGATTTACTTTACTTACCCACGATTTCTGAAATAATACCAATCATTCTTAACTAGTTGAGTTAGTTTAAGTTCATTGTCTTTAACATATTAACTTTTATCAGTTCAAGCTATTAAAGTATCTACTCTTTGTTTCAGAGAATATATTATGTAGACAGCACCCCTCATTGCTATCCTTTAACACACATAAGAAGAAATGAAAAATGGGCAATGCTGAGTGCTCTCCCAATGTATAGTTATGTCCATAAAAAATGCTAAATTGTAGCATGTAATCAGAATATTTAGCTCCTATCTTAACATTGAACTGATACCCATTAAAATGTGTTTCCATGGACAGATAGGCAGTCCCAAGATATAATGCAGTTTTTAAGAATAGACACCAAACTTGATTTAGTTCAGAAAACAGAAAAAAAATCAGCTTTATGAAAAGATTTGTTTCATAATAGTCTTACAAACTTAGATATTATAATAAAATATACCTGTGTGTCTTATTAAACAGGTTCTTTTCGAATGCCTTCTGTTCCTTAGCTGTGGGCAGCACATCCTTGTCGTAATACTTAGCGAGGATCCTGTTGCCATCGTTATCCAGGATGCACATACCCTTAACTAAGTACAATGTTGGTTCCTGAAAGAACATGGATACAATAATAATAAGTTTCATTATATAATACATTCTTACTATATCAATCACGGTTTATTGATTTATTACTAGTTTGATGTGTGATGTAAACTTCACATCTAATATTAGGTTTGATTTTCTATGATGTTTTTATGTAATGCACTGTCAGCTGTGAAGCTACCTCTTACAAATAAATAAATACAATCTGTTTGCTAGATAATACACAACTTTTGACTTGTCACAGGTGCTTATTAGAAACATCTGCCAGTTACACAATAAAAAAAACATTCACAAAATTCTTCAACTCAAAGTTTTACTTTTATAATGTAAATATGGAGAATGTAGTCTATAGGCAGTAGAATGAAGAGCATTTGGGTCTGTACCAAATGCTTAAGCAAGAAAATAGCTGATTAGAGTCAAGATAACCCTACAAAATTACAAAATGTGTTGTGATTGATGATGGAGAATAAAATTTAACAGGTAAACCAAATTATTTAACAATACATTCTGTTAGTTAAAGAAAAATTGTATTTAATGTTACATTACACAGCAATTGCATCAGCAACTACTAGCGACCAAAATATACCTGGATAAACAATCGCTAAAATCAGAAAAAAGAGGTACCTAAAGGTAGCTATAAAACAACACGTAGTACTTATAAAACACAGTTATTACACGCTTAACTTACAAAAAGAGATCCTTCCATAGTTGTGTGAACCATTGTGAAGTTATTCTACTAATTATTTTATGAAATTTCTAACAAAACATGCAATAATCAACGAATTTATAAAACTCGTTTACGTGTTCAACTTGACACTTGGTTAGTTTGACGTGTGACGTCTTATTTTAGTGATGTATCGGTTACAGTTTTAGACGATTTACAAAAAAAATGTTTGAACACGATTTTTATTTTTGTAATTGCGACAACAGCAATACATCTTCTGGAATGATTTCACTTGTGTATCTTTTACGGTTTAACAGATTATGGTGATAAATTGATTAACAAGATCGACTAAGTAATACGGTTCCGTTTTACACTTTGAGTACGATACGCTAAACATAATACTTGGCAGTAGTAATCCGACTTTAATGATAACATCAATCTTTACTTTCGATTGTACAATGTTCGATATAGATTTATTTAAATTAGGTTGTTTCAAAAATAGTCGATTATTTTATTCCAAATGTCCCTTTTCCAACTGTTCAGGTTATAAGTGCTACTTTTTGTAATGAGTAATAAATAAAATTGGAAATATGTCGAAAACATCACGAATTTTATTATTATTTTGATTTGGCAGTTTAGTCAGGAGGAAAGAATAAGTAAAACGCGCTACAGCGCCATCTGTACTTTGTCATACGAAGTACGTTCCTACAACCTTGCCTATATTTATGAGTGCCATTCATGATTCACATCGTTTACAGGACGCCCCATAGCAGTGATTTTAATGCATGTATGTTCAAATAGATGGCGTTGATAGTCCATCTGAACAAAAAGTTATAGCTTTTGCTTCAACTTTACAACTTACAATTCGATTTTTAAAGGTTCGTATTTTTTAATAAATCGATATTTATCAAGATTTTTTTTAATCTGCTTTATTTAAATGCATAATTTTCAATGTATGCCGAAATACTTCTTTTTCATGGACGATTAACCTAAATTTTACAGAGGAAACACAAAAAGCTAATAACAAAATAAATTGTGTTGTAAGGAAGTCAAAAAGTGATATCTTCATTACACAGGAAGACATAACCTAAAAATATATAAGACCACACAAAATCTTCTATAATTGATACATATAAAGCCATTTAAAGTAAAAACGACGTCATTAAGCAATTAGCAACTCATAACACTCATATTTTTGTTTCATAGACCACTTTGATGAAACTTTTTAGTACAACCAAAAATAGAATTCAAATTACAATATTTTCGCGCCACATTTTGACACATGGCGGGAAGATGGCTGCCAAAAATAGACATGATAGAGTCTTTGATGTCTCCGAATCAAATTACAAAAGTTAAACTTCCTTCAGATACGTTAGAAGTCTGTGTCTTAATATATTTTGTTAAATATATATAGTTATAGGTTTGGTAATAAGACTCCTACACTTTTAGTTAGACAATTTATCTGTCTTAAACGATTTAACGTCTGTAAGAAAATACCTGTGTTACATTATTATGTAGAGAATTAGGTGCTTCGTTCCTACTGTCTCGGGGATGTTTTTTACTCGTGCCTTTACTAATAGTGCCATTACTACCTATCAGATTTAGGGTTCCGTACCCAAGTTAAAAATTGAACCGTATTACAAAGGCTCCGCTAGCAGTACAACCATCGTCTTTAGGCTCTATATCTCATGATTGAATTTATTAAAGGTCAACAAATAATATAAAACGAAGAAAAATAATTTTACACACTTTTAGAAATTGGATGGCTAACTTTTTTTGTAGTTTTTCTTTCCATAAGGATTAGAAAGGGTTGACCTACAGTGTCGTGCATCATATTCGTGCTTAAACAGTTCATATTCAAGTAACAGTATTCACGTTTAGGCAAAGTGCTGATACTTTCAGTTATTAACAATCTCCTATGGCTATTATTGTGTAAATTAGTCATCATCATTGCCATCCACAGCTATCGACGTCACAAAAATGGGCATCACATAATCCTTAATTAGATTGAAATCATATGTGAACTTATATTTTTGTTATTATATTTTTCAGTATAATTGCAGAAAACTTCATACCTTTTCCTTAAAGGTCGACTTTAACTTTAATTACATCGATTAACATAAAAACTGTAATTAATACACATAAACGTGCTTCACAGCCATACAAAACGCAAGTAGAGGGGAAACCCGATAAATACAATTATTTACCCTAGTATTACGCGTAGTAATTGACTATTACCGAACGTTACGTCGCTTTTCCCCACACTAACGGCCACTAAAATCGACTAAATAGCACAAAAATATAATCTGGTGACTTTAATGACCTTTATTAACTGTTTTAAGGGAATAAGTTCGAGAATTAATCGGCCATTTTAGGTTGATCTAACTTTTTGTGCTATTTGAAGGTGTGCGTAGGTTAAGATGTGTTGGAAAATATTTTTGATTTAAATGTATTTATTAAATATGAAGACGTTTGTGTGATGATTATTATTTTTGGAAAAGAAATGAGTCAATATTCTTTGTACCCGTCTCCGTTGTTGTGTGTAAAGTCGTTGGAAATCAACATTGCCTGTAGACCTAATTGCTACGATTTTTGCTTTCAGATGATTTATCCTTTGCAGATGATGGCATACCAGGTTTTAGATCACCATTTCGCTAAAACTGTTGCAGTCATGAAACCAAGATGGCGGACAAAACTGCTAAGGCGGTTCTCTTCAATTCCGACTTTCAATACTATTTTCAGGTAGGTAAAATCTTCCAAAAGTCATTTTCAATACATTTCATGGAAACTATAGAAAGGCTTTATCATACAATCGCTTGACCTTCGTTAAAATCAAAACAGCTACTGTGGGATTAAAGATAACCTCAAAAACTCAACTATCAATTTAAATAGCAAACAAATCCAGTTACAACCGAAAACCTTTATCCCTCAAAATAATCAATGCAATGAAACCAACACCGCAGACATTTCGTAGCCGTATCAAAAGTTGTAATATTGTGATACATTCCATTCAAAAATGTTCAGCCCATGCGGCCATGCGGTCGAGCCATGCGGTCAGACAATGAGCATGGAATGTGAACAATTAAAAGCTGAACAATACATACCATTAATTATATTTCTATACACATGTATCTGTTGTCGGCTGGAGGAGTGTGTCGCAATGATAGGTGGGCGACTGTTACGCCGACGCGTAATCTTATGAATTAAAACTCGAAGATAAAATTACTTTCCTCCAATATGTACGGTAATTATGTTTTTTTTTTGTTAAAAACGTAGTAAACGTACAATACGTGTCCGGCTATTTTAAAAAGTGAAGAACATGAAGAATAAAAGTAATTTTCGACGTGATTAGAGTTTTACTTATTAGTGCAAAGCAAAAATGGGTATTACTAAATTTTTAGAGAACCTTTCGTGAGGACGATTCATGATTAATGATGCAACGTTTTACGTATTTAGTTTCAGACACACCCCGGACACACAGCAGGAAAGGAACTAGTAGGCCCTGTTAAATTCCTGCAACCTATGATGGTTCGATAAAGATTGCGGTTTCTTATCTTTATTACAAAAATAAATTAAATTAGAGTCTTGATCTTTTCTGATTCCCTATATTTGCTTTGAAAACAAGACCAAACTATCTCTTTTTATTCCAGTTCCTATTTTGTCAAATTAAGAAGACAGTAATGTGCCTAACACATTCTCTACCACACCAAATCCATCATAATTACACTACGGTGTAATAGACACCCAAACGAAACTATTATACTTCGCCTTATTGTATCACAGCATATACTTGTATTAATAGCTGCACAGCATATCTGTGTTAATTGTATTGTTCAGGTCATTTGTTAGGCGAGCGGCAGATCAAGGAATCATATTAAAAATATCTTTGGACTAATTTCATTTCATTCAACACCTTTGCGACCGTAACGCGTCCTTGCTGATTTACGGTGTGAAGGATAATTCTATTTTATAAGTCGAGTCAAAATTATCCTACATGTTATTCCAAGCTATAATCTATCTTTTTGTAAAATAACATCAAAATCCGTTCAGTACTTTTTGCGTGAAAGGGTAACAAACACACCTACACGATAAAACATATGCGTTTATAATATTAGCAAGATGTACAGACAACGTTTTCTCAAGACTTAGAACAGAAGGCTTCATAGAAACTTTGAATTGTCTTTTTAAACTTCTTAAATTTAAGTCTTACTTATTTTGGGGTGAGTCACACAAAACCAAAGTACATCTCACATCCTTAATCAATAAGCGATCACGATATCTTGAGTGGCGTGACCAATTGATTAATACAACGTTCCACAATGACCCACAATGGTTCACAATAGCCGGCTAATTGTGGATATATCGGACGATTTCACGGCTAACACACTTATCCCTTTTTACGAAGGACATCAACTGATTGGATGGGCAGATGAGAAGTCAAGTGATTCAATACAATATTTTGTTGAAACCTAAGTCAACCAGACTCTGGACAAGCTTTCGTATATCACACAAATGCTTGTCCTACGCGGAGATCCAACCCGCGACACCGTAGTGACCCTCAACCACTCGGCTATCCGTGCAGTCTGCGTTTATGATATCATATCTATTAATTGCATTTAGCTGTTGCCCGCGGACCCGCCTGCTACAAACCATAGGTAAATGATCTCACGGGATCAAATAATCGAGATCAAACCTATTCTATGCGATAATCATGGTTATAAACTATCTGTATACCAAGTTTCGTCTAAATCCGTTTAGTGGTTTTCGAGTCCAAGACAAACATACATCCATACATACCAACTTTCGCGTTTATAATATTAATAGGATGACTTAACACACCATTCAAAATATTCTTAAAAGCGAACACTTTTCTTGCCACGTATACAAGGACCGTGTAACCGTCACGCAAATACCTTTATAAACCATTGATTTGATGAACTAAACGTAATTAATTGAGGAAGGTAAACCATTAACATGTTTATTAAGATTTAACTATCAATGGGGCATGAGAAACACCATAAAAATTAAGGTTATGACGTAGTAACCAACAGCTGTAGTGTGAATGATTAAGGGCCGATTTTTCAATCGCCAGATAACTTTTATCTAAGGAATAAGTTTGATGATTTGACAACTTTTGTACCTATAGAAAATATGACGAAAGGCCAAATTTATTCCTCAGATAGAAGTTAACTGAAGATTGAAATATCGGTTCTAAGAGGTATATAATTATACTAATGTTGTTTTGCCAAATATTGTTTTGTCTAGTTGTATGTATTTTTAATGCCACAATATAAAAAAATAAAAACAAACAATTTCGTTCAAAAATAAAATATATTTTTTTAGTGTGAGCAACCCTTATCACTTAGGGATATGAAAAATAGATGTTAGTCGATTCTCAGGCCTACTGAATACGCATATAAAATTTGGTAAAAATCGGTCTAGCCGTTTCGGAGGAGTACGGTAACTAACATCGTGACACGGTAATTTTATATATTAGAAGAATACATGGTAAAAATCCCAACGTTTTTATTCTTATATTCAAATGGGGCTCATAATTGAGTATAAAAAGTCATCTGTCATAATCTATTTAGTATCTCACTTAGATGATAAAAATGTCCGAAACTTTGCCTTTGAGGCCAGAACAAAGAATCGTGGAAGGATTTGAGGGAGGCCTTTGCCGAGCAGTGGGACACAGTGGGCTAGATAAGAAAAGACTGCCGTTTTTCTGAACTTCAAAAGTTCACAAAAGCAAACTGCTGTCAGAGGAAATAAAGTCCATTTTAAACAACATTAAGAAAGAGGTAGAAATTCTGTTATAACGTATTCTAATACCAGTAGGTCGTGTAGTTATATAACCACCCTGTATAATAACAGTTGCAATCCCTTACAATATTGAATGCCGACATCGAGGCTCGGTAATTAACTCAATGACTAAGCCTTTGGGATTTCCAAAGGTATGTAATAAGCATTTTATAAGTCGCGTTTGCAAGACTGCACGGATAGCCGAGTGGTTGAGGTCACCACGCCAAACCCACTGAGCGCGACGTGTAAGTTCGGTCGTAGGACAAGCATTAAAATTTGTGTTATCCACGAATGCTTGTCCTGAGTCTGGGTGTCTTTGTGCATGTGACTCATAGAAATCTAATATTTAGATTTCTATGATGTGACTTGAATGTTTGTTAAACTAGCAACACAAGCTTTAAATTCATTAGTGCGGGAGTCGTTTTTTTATACATATTATAAACTAGCTGTTGCCCGCGACTTCGTCCCCGTGGGTAGAAGATTATAAGTTATGATTTATACCTGCCCTGTTTTTTTCACATTTTCCTTTGTATCTTCGCTCTTATTAGTCGCAGCGTGATGGTTTATAGCCTAAAGCCTTCCTCGATGGATGGTCTATTCGACACAAAAAGAATTTTTCAGACCAGTAGTTCCTGAGATTAGCTCGTTCAAACAAACAAACTCTTCAGCTTTATATATTAGTATAGAGTATAGATATCTAAGTTTACTAACCTCTTTGTTAACTTCATATTCTGAATACGAAATCAAATCAAAATATTCCACAATTTTCCACGCAACGTTTTTTCCTCAAAAATCCTAGAAAAATCAAATCAATATTCAATAAAAAAACGCGTGAATGATTTGTAATTAGTCCGGACATAAAATTTGGTACATTCACCAGTTAGAAACATGGTTCAGACAATCAAGGATTGATAACTATAATTGTTTTACGGTATTAATGTTTAATTACCTCGTTAACTATTCGGGTTAACTGTAAAGCGAGAAGAATGTGAAGTTCACACTTTTAACTGCAACTTTGTTAAGTTTGAATTTTAGTAAGGGTTTGCAGGTGGTGCAGGTTCGATCCCAACTCAGATGAAGTAAAAATGTGACTTGGCAAAGTACATGTACTTTCTTAATTATTCTAAGACACCACTGATAAACGGTGAAGGAAAACATTGTGAGAAAACCTGGATTCCAAATATTGGAACCTGAAATCGCCCGCAGTGAGCTAGCGTGGTGATCAATGCTCAAACCTTCTCTATACGGGAACAGGCCTGTGTCCAGCAGTGGGACGTATATAATATTGTTTAAAGTTTCAGAAACAGCACGTATCAACAATTTAAATCGGATTAACATACCATTATTTATTAGTTCGACTCGCGACCCTGTCGCGTCAGCTCATGAGTAAAAACTGCAGTTGGGTCCGAAACTAGTCGGACAATCCCGATTAATACCGTTGCATCATTTAATAATGAATCTGTGTCACAATAGTTACTATCAAAATACCAATATTTTGACCACAATCTATAATACGTGGGCTTAAGTAGTACTTTTGCAAAAAGAAAGGTGTGGAAGAGATGCCGCTCTACACCGTGTATTGCTATCACGCTTTCACAATTAAAATAACATTACTTTAAGACGCAGTATTCTCTCAGACCTAGGTACAGGATATCTTGAGATTCTTTAGGCCCTAATGGTGGTTTTAGTAAGCTATGGTTGCTACGGTCAGCTGGTTGTCGCCGGGTCAGCCGTATGAACTCAGATATATTTGATGGATCGCGCCCAATGATTATTAATGGTTGTCTAAGGCAACCTGTTTTACAGGGTGTTGTTTTTGTACTAGACATTGTCGCTATGGTTTTTTTTGGCAAAAGTTAGAAGTTTATTTGATGATATTGGCGAATAGTTTTGTGGCGTTTGTGTGTGTGTGTTACTTATTTCATACACTGACTTTAAATAATTATAGAAGGAGGTTCTCAATTCGTCTCTTTATAAATTTGTTTTCTCAGATGTTCGGACTGGATGAATTGATTTTGTTGATTTTTTTTCATTAAACGTGAAATAAATTCATTTTGGCTATCTGTTTTGGCTGATATTTGGTAAAGTTTAATAGGATTTTATTAGTAGGAAGCTAATATGCTATAAGTAGGTAGTCACTCAACTACTTCGCTTTACTTAAATCTCTAACTCACGTGATAGTAAAATAATTAAAATGTCAAATTAAATCATCGTTTTTTCAAAACAACAATTTCATAATACTCAAAATCAAAATAGGTAATTTCAATAAAAAACATAGCCACATAACTCACCTAAATTATTTCTTTCCCCCTCGAACCATCTTAACAACATCCTGTACATAAGAATCGGTCTCCAAATGAAGTATAATGAAATATCACCGGCTATCGCTACAACGTACAGACGCACAGACAAACGTACCATCGCATAAATCTGTGCTTGTTTTGATCTCATCCTAGTTGTAATGGTGTATTGTTGCTATGGAATGTTTTCTTAAAAAATATCATAGAAATATATTTGAATTAAATACAACCTTTTTAATCAGATACTAGATATGTTTCGGAAGGCACGTTAAATTGTGGATCCCGGCTGTTATTAATTCATCTCTGACAATCGTTACAGGTAGTCAGAAGCTTGCAAGTCTGACAACCAGTGCAACCAAGGGGTACCGTGTTGCCTAGGTAACTGAGTGGAGGAGGTCAGATAGGCAGTCGCTCCTTGTAAAACACTGGTACTTAGCTGAGTCTGGTTAGACTGGAAGCCGACCCCAACATAGTTGGGAAAAGGCTAGGGAAATGATGACACTGAGTTGATATATAACCGAGTTGCGGTCACTACACCAAATTCACTGATCTCACCGTTGACGTATCGCGGGTTCGATCCTTGTTTAGGATAAGCTTTTATGTGATCCAAGAACGCTTGTCCTAAGTGGCGTGTCTTTGTACATGGGAATTGAATTTGTGGTGTCCCTGCGAAACAAGGATTAAATTCAATAATGCGTGAGTACCCTTACAAAAAGAGGTTATATATCAGTAAATATTTTATTTGTCTAGCTATCACGGGTCATGTAATACAGCCTGGTGGCGAATGGAAGGGCAGACAGTAGTGCCTCAGTAATAGGGTTCTGTTATAACTATTTGGATACGGAACCAACGAAACTCCACCGACAAGTGCTCTTATGATTTTCTAGATCATTTTGCACTGTCACCCCAAAACAGAAGATACAATTGAGAGTATTTCATTTCTTTATCATGAGTTTTTAACCCTTGGCGCAAAAGGGGTGTTATATTATAAGTTTGTTTGTCTGTCTTCGGCGTCGTAGATGCCGAACGGATTGAGCGATATCGGTTTACTTTATTTTGTATTAAAAATGAATTATCTGCGCATGTTTGAAAAATATTCGGCTGACACATTTAAAAATTGTGGCAGAAAAAGTTTTACTGTACAAAGGTTCATCTTATGTGTTTGTTAATATACCTTTATCGTAAAAACTTTTCAAACTAGATAAAGGATTTGATGATTTCTTTCTTAATTGTTCTTTTGTCATATTGTAAATTAATAAAGAATTATCTATACTTAAGATATAATACAATAGATTGAGGCGGTGGTTTAACGTGTGAATACGCGGCCCAAAACGAGATAAGGCGAGCTGTTCAATGACGACTGGTCGTGGCGTGCCTATCTTTTGACTTTTGATGATTATGATTTATTGAATGCTGAGTTTTGTGTTTTGACTTCGACTTTGAAAAATTAAAGAATTTAATCTAATTCTAGTCCTACATACATATATAATCATTGTTATTTACTGGGTGATTCCTCGGAAAAAATTACACCTATTCAAGGTCGTCATTATCCTCACCAACTGGTTCACGTCACTGTGATAATAAAATGTTTTAATTCTTACGTCATTTAGTAATAGCCGTAGTATTTTACAAGCTTAGATAAAAACAATATTAAATCAAGCAATCTGCATTATGTAACGTGTGGTCAGTACCTCTACCATGAGTTGCCATCGAAAACGTCAATGACGTTACTACAGTCGATAGCGTATAAACGCGGTTCGAATAGTTTTCAATCGGACTCATACCATGAGTTTAAAAAACCTTGACGCGCTCGCTATCGAGAGCTCGATTGTTATTGTAGTATTCGTGTTGTCATACTTGTCATGTTGTCGAACGTGCCTAACTTCACGTCTAATGTAGTTGTTTCTTTCTAACGTTGCTTAAAAGACAGAGTAAGATATATATTCCCGAAAAAGCTTCAAATCTACATTAATAATTTCGTGCAGGGCTACGGTAAACTCGATCGAAACCTTATATGAATAACAAAACATAAAAAAATATAGATTTTGAGTCGAGAACATATATCCGCAAAATTCGGATTATGGAGAATTTCGTTAAATTCCGATGGCAAAAAACAAACCGCTCAAGTCGCCATCTTTGCCGTTGAAGTTTCGCAAAGTGTTTTTTTTTAAATTATGCGGTTGATGTAGATATACGAACTCTTTTGATATCACAAATAGATGGACACTTTTCTTCTTGCTCTTTTGGGTTTTAGTAATTTTTCATTATTAAATTGAAAGCGGTGTCGTGGGTACCTAGGAATGGTTATGTGGCGCAACTTTGGGGAGTACCTATGTCTTGCGATCGATTGCGATAGTTTTGTTGAATTGTTTCATATACCGATAAACTGTGCATCTATTGAAACTAATATTATAAATGCGAAAATTTCTCTGCCTGTCTGTCTCGCTTTCACGCCAATCCTACTGAACCGATTGTATTGAATTTGACAGATAGCCTGATGGAAACGGGGACCACCGAACGCTATAAACTGAAGTCCACGTGGACGGAGTCCTGGGCTACAGCTAGTGTTTGAATAATCCTAATAATTTTAAACTTCATAGAGCATAAAATATTCAGTTTATTTTAATGTAATGTAATATTACTTAATGAACTATTGGTTCGGGTGGAGCCCTCTGTGAACGCTGACTTATTTCCAGCGTTTCCTTAATAATGAATTTATGTATGTTTCATTGTAAAAAAGTGACAGCGTGTATTCAATGTAAATTGACTTTTAACTAGTGCTACTTGATTTTAAATACTCTCTTGCCGAAATGATTCTCACAAGAAATACTCAAAACTAAACAATTACTATAAACCGAATACCGTTTCACACCTTGTTTAGCAAGTGAGTTACTTAACTACAATCGTAATGGTATTTGTCGATACCATCTGTCAAATTTGTGACTCATGGTACCGTTTTCTTAGAGAAACCACCGCAAAACGTTACGCGCTCGCTTCTCGCTGTCGAAGACGTTTTGAATGTTTCGATAGGTTTTATTTGTCAACTCATACTACCGATTTTAGTTTGTCAAGTGACCGCTAGGGGCGCTGTACATTTTGTCATAGATATTTTTTACGCAGACGCTAGCGAGCCCGGTCGCTCAAAACTCATGGTAGAGGTACAGGATAATTATGTTCTTGATTTGTGTTACTTTTTTCCGTAGAATCACCCTACTGCTAGGTGTTCCCTGATCAGGCCAAGAAGGAGACGGACGTGTCGTCTTGCACGTCCGTTCTTACGAGGAATGAGGGGTTGGCTTTTAAACCAACCTTTCGAGAAGAAGTCCAAAAGGACATAGGCCGGTCAGAGTCGCGCTGAAGCATGCGAGAGCGATCCCGTGGCTCTGGCTCCGGCATTTGAACGAGCCCGGGATGTTTTTAGTCGGTGGGAGCCCGACATATCCCGTCACCGTGCCCTCGGCGTGGGTTGAAGTCATTAGAGTTTCACCCCGGACAAAAATAAAATAAGAAAAAAGGTGTTCTCTGATGAATCATCATCTCGTTTTCTCTCTTTTCTTCTCTTCACCAGTGATGATAAAACGAGGAAAGAGAGAAAAATAAGAAAAATAAGGAAAAGTTGTGGTGGAGTTAGCTACCTTTATACGTGATATCATCAAAACTAACTGATATATACTCAATTCTACACCTAAGGTAAAGTATTACTCAAATGGGTTGAAAACCGAAAATATTCAAATCGGAATAAAACAAAAAATCCCACAATTATACCAACACTTGAATCATAACTCAACTATTATAATTTGTAAATGAATGTTCTCCAATAGTGAATACAAGAGGACGGTGTTACACAAAAGGGAAGAAGTGTTAAAAGATGGCCGCATTATGTGGCTGAATGAAACGACTGATTGCGTGTTTTGATCGCTTACCTGGATGGTGTTATGTTAGATGTGATTATTACACTAATCATCTAGTCTTCTAAAATACAAAATTCCCGTGTCACGATGTTAGTTACCGTACTCCTCCGAAACGGCTTAACCGATTTTTACCAAATTTTATATGCGTATTCATTAGGTCTGAGAATCGACTAACATTATTTTTCATAACCCTGAGTGATAAGGGTTGCTCATACTAAAAGAAAATATTTTTTTTGGACGAAATTTTTTGTTTTTATTTTTTTATAATGTGGCATTAAAAATACTAATATATAATAACTATAAGAAATAATTTATTAGGCAAAACAACGTTTGCTGGGTCAGCTAGTATTGCTACAAGATTAATGAATTTAAAAAACAAAAACAAAACAAAGTTTTTTGTACAATAATGGATACGTATTTTTTGTCCCGCAAACATAAATTGACCAAATTACAGTGAATGAAACTTACGCGTGACGTCACGATTGAGTATAAATTTTACCATATCGTTACGTCACGAACCCCCTCTCCTAAACTTTAAAGCAGTTAATCTTTGTCAATTCTAGTTTTTTTGAAAAATACAAAAATACGTGTCTCATACTTTTCAATTATCTAACTGAGGGACTAGTGAGATTTTTTCTTTTTATACCCAGTCATCATCCCTATTATGACCTTTGTCAACAGAAATTTATTTTCTTCATTAAATTAAAGCTGTGTTTTATGTGACGTAAATATGAATTAATATTAAATGTATGTGTGAATATAGTTTTTTGTATTGTAAGTTCATTATTTTTGTCACTGTGTTTAAATACTTGGTATGAATAGACGTAATATTCTTGCGATTATTTATGTTTATTTGATTTATTGTATATTCAATATTAAGCTGTTTCTATTTGATAAATCCTTATTATTCATATTTCTATCTCTTTGAATGCACGGTATAACTTCACTTTAAAAGCTAAACCTGGGCCTTTTTAGGTACTTTTTAAATAGTCCCATCTGCATACTCCTCAAGGCCAACACGAAACGATTGGCTTCATGTCATCCAATATTGCATTGTCACTTGCTAGTAAAAAGCGTACTGGTAAGTGACGTCACATGAGATTTTAATTTTTTTTGAGATTTTTTGTTGAGTTTTTTTTTGGAAATCTGTCTGACAGACGAAACAGATTTTAATTATTAAAATTAGTTAAATATACTAATATCAAACTATTTTTTTTACGAGAATAATCAATGCATATATACAGGTTTTAAAAACACACTGCCTCCATCTCACATACCGCCATCCACCCAAAAAGTACAGCCAACAAAACAAGGTGTGGATGACGTAATATCCGCCGAAGTTAACCTTTTGTGCCTACCCTCAGTTTTAGTAACGGCTGTCAGAGTTTATATTCCTGTGATTCTATTGAACGATTCGAACGCCTTATTGTCTGACCGTACTTTGATGTATGAATCTACGTAAGTAATGAATCGTTTTATTGATGCAGGGGTTATAAATCTTTTGTAGTATAAATGAAATCGGTAATTATAATTGTTTAGTGTTAATTTAGGTATCTATCAATTAAATGATAGTATAGTGGCATGATCGATATTATAACCTAAAGTGATAACTTGATAAGTAACCAAAACATGTTTTCTGCAACTCTTCAAACTCTGATACCAGGTTGTGCAAACTTAAGATAAGAAGGAGTCACTATTGAGAGGCTTTTTTAACTAAGATTTGAACAAGAGGCCTTGCCTCTGCTCTGATGGGTCTGCTAGACAGTGGGGGGGGGGAGGGGAAGGACATTGATATCTTCTTAATGAATTGGTGTAAAATGACTTCGAATAATAGAGTCTTTTCTGAAGTCTCAAGGTCTCTACGTTCAAAATCACGGCTACCTATAAACAGTTTATACCAAACCAGCTGTTGCCCGCGACTAAGTCCACGTGCTTAGAATTTTCCCCGTTTTTTCCACATTTTCCATTGTATCTTTGCTCCTATTAGTCGCAGCGTGATGTTATGTAGTCTATAGCCTTCCTTGATAAAAGGTCTATTCAACACAATGTTGTCTGTCCTTCTGAAACCATAATAGGTAGAAAGTTGTAATTTTCATATAGGATGTGTTTCTGTTGCTATAACAACAAAACGTCAAAAACAGTATTATAACCGAGACATATAACAAAGCTTGGCGCTGCTCCGTAACACCATCGCACCATAACGAGTTTCTCCATGTCTCATATATCTTAAATAGCGTGTTCTGGCTGTCATTTGTGCACCTTTGACAGTTTTTACAGCTAGTCAGAAGTCAGGCAATATGAAAATAGACTTACCAAGGGGTACCTCGGGTAACCATCCCTCTAGCCAAAAGGTATTTCTACAGCTGTGATTAACTATATAAATAACGCTCAAATATATAGAAATTAGTATCATTAAAACAATTATTATTTAAGAAATGATATAATAAGACAGGGCTGAGGACAGAAAGGCAGTTGCTGTGTCCGGTATCATCCGGTAATATAGTTGCGAAAAGGCTGGACAGATGATGGTAAATACATGAAACTCCTTGTCATTTTAAAATTAAGTCCCTACGATACTTCTATAAAAAAATAGGCGTATTATTTACAATATTACCCGAACGAAGCCTGAAAGGGTGGCTAGTTATAAATATTGTTAGAAAAACATTGACGGCACATCAAACGAGCTTTTGGCGAAAGTTTGACGTGTACCGGAAGTGAGCGGCGGCCATCTTGCCTCGCCACCGGAAGCAGCCATTTCGAGGCATCGGCGATTGAAGACAGACTTTAAAATGAATAGACAGAAGCAAAATAAGGAATTCTATTATAAGTTTATATCGAACTTGTAATTGTCCAAATTTTCTTTCTTGCGGTAGATCATCAGCAAGTGTCTTGTGGGTTATTCCCTATTTTTAACGAAATTTTAATTAATTGATGATAGTGTTATGATACAGCCAATAGGGATGATGACTGGGTATAAAAAGAAAAACCGGCCAAGTGCGAGTCGGACTCGCGCACCGAGGGTTCCGTACAAACCTGCAAGGTTTACAAAGTTCGTTCATTACGACAATCGAGTCATATAAATATATATGACTCGATTGTAAAACGTTGCTTCATGCCAAATTTCAAGATTCTAGGTCGACTGGAAGTACCCTTTAGGTTTTGATTCCCTTGCGAGTACTCGCGCGTTTCAAAATATGCAGCTTAAATTGCTGTTTCTTTTGATTGCGTTGACATAGAAATTTGATTTTGTTACAGCTTAAAGGTATTATAGACCTGAGTATTTGGTATGAATTTCAATTTAATACCTCTACGCGTTTATGAGGAAATAGGTAGTAAGTTTAAAATTATTAAAAAAAAAATATTATGTGATGTAACTAAAAATTTATGGTTTTTGTAATTTTTCCTTTATCTATGGTATAAGACGTTGCTTCGTACCAAATTTCAAGATTCTGAGTTCACGGGAAGCACCCTGTAGGTTTTGATTCCCTTGCAAGTGTCGAAAATTTGCGGCGTAAACGGCTGTATCTTTTGATTGCGTTGCCTTAGAAGTTTGATTTTTTTACAGCTTCAAGGGACAGTAGACCTGAGTAATTGATATAAATTTCAGCTTCATACCTCCACGCGTTCCCGAGAAAAAGGGTCTTGACAGACGGACGGACGGACGGACGGACAGACGGACGGACAGACGGACAACAAAGTGATCCTATAAGGGTTCCGTTTTTTCCTTTTGAGGTACGGAACCCTAAAAATGTCATAAGTCCCTCAGATCTATAATTGAAAAGTATGAGACACGTATTTTTTCCTTTTTCAGAAAAACTAGATTTGACAATAATTAACTGTTTTAAAGTTTAGGAGAGGGGGCTTGTGACGTAACGATATGGTAAAATTTATACTCAATCGTGACGTCACGCATAAGTTTCATTCACTGTAATTTGGTCCATTTATGTTTGCGGGACAAATTAAAAAATACGTATCCATTATTATACAAAAAACTACAAGAAGGACACTGCAAACAAAAATTGTCATCATCCCTATTACCTACTGAGTCTTAAAGCACCTTAAAGTGAGTTGTTCAATTCTACGTATGAAGGCGCAGTAAAATGTGGTCGCTTACCGTACTACTAGTACGGATAGCAATAAAATTAAACTTTTATAATGACTCCCTCACTAAGGAATCCATGTGTCACGGGTTTCACAAACATACAACTCACATACACAGAGACACACAGACTCAGAACAAGCTTTCGTGGAACACATAAACGCTTGTCCCAGGCGGGGATCGAAGCTGCGACACGTCGCACACAATGGATTTGGCGTGATGACTTAACCACTATCCGTTCAGTCTGTATATCATTTTTCATCATCAGCCTAGCCTTTTCCCAACTATGTTGGGGTCGGCTACCAGTCTAACCGGTTTCAGCTAAGTACCAGTGTTTTACAAGGAGCGACTGCCTATCTGACCTCCTCAACCCAGTTACCTGGGCGACACGATACCCCTTGGTTAGACTGGTTGTCAGACTTTTCAAGCTTCTGACTACCTGTAACGACTGTCAAAGATATAAGAATAAAGATGGTCTCCATCCACGGACCAACCGCGTCAAGCATAGCTTAACCTGTGATCGTTTCACATCTGCGGTTATAGCTTAGCCACTTAGCTGTATATATGCATATACAAATAAGAATCAAATACAAATACATATAAAAATGCTGTTATCTTTACTTACATGCAAAATATTATTCTGTCTATTCTATATCTTCCTAAGTCTGTACAACTAGTGCTGTCCATCGGAAGCGGGCGTGGTGTGCGATATTGCTAGACGCGTCACTTTATACGTTTTTTACTAAACCGTAACTGGACGCGGCACATCAAACGTATTAATGCAGTTAATTGATTATTTTGCACTTTTGAATTAACTTTGATAGGATAATTAGATTGTATTTCGTTGTTTTTGTTAATGTGAAACGTAGTTCCTGTTTCCTTTATTTTATTATAAGCATTAGACAACGGATGTAAGAACGAGACACAGTAAACGCATATCAAAGTGTCTCCCTTAGCTGTCATTTTGTCTTTGACAGTAAGTACAAAGATAGGTATATTTTAAAATGTCACTTATCTAAGTACAGTTCTTGTGTGCGACTGATAAAGTACGTATCGAAATAAGAGATACGAATATCCATCAAAAGATTTTAAATTCTTAGTAGGTATCAGAACACATTTTTGTTGGGCTAAACGACACTATGTAACTTAACTCTGCGTATCTAAACCATATAGGACGCCATTAAAACGCATACAAAATGCATCCAAATCGGCCCAGCAGTTTAGGAGGATTTCCGTGAAGTACCTACAGACCCTACAGTATTATTTTTTATACGATAAACGGCATTTGTCCACATAAAATTCTTTAGATATTTAACACAATTTGTTTATGTCATCAGCTATTATGACTACTACCAAAAAACTAACACACAAAGAAAACAAAATCCACACAAAAACCTAGCCTTTATAAATACCAAACAGTTTTGCATAATGTCTTCTGAATGTTTGTTAAAATGACAACTATTTTTAACTTAAGATGGAGTTGTCAGGTGAGTAAAGACAGGGCATAAGTTATGATAATGCGGTGAATATTTCAAGCTAATAGATCCACTAGACGATTAGTGATACAACTGGTTTTTATACGTTTCCATGGTAACGGACGGTACGGATAATATTCTTTTTTTTTTGGGGAAATGTTGGTGGTTTGTTGTTACAATAAAATTGCTCCTTTTTAGGTTTTAAACAAAAAGTTTGTACGTGTTTTACATAGGAACTATTTCGCCAAACTGCTTAACTGTGGGGGAAAGTTTCATTTTAGCTATATCACGGTTTTTGAGATACAGCCTGGTGGTGGACCGATGGACGGTGCCTCAGTAGTAAGATGAAAACGCTTAAAA